>NC_135499.1:78814324-79184324 GCF_052857255.1 Amblyomma americanum
CCGCTTGATGACGTTCGAAGATACACCAGAGTAGGTTCTCGTGATAAAAAGTTATGGAATACTTGGGGCAGAGAAGAACAAATCTCTCGCGTAAAGCTAAAAGAGGTTTTCGTAAACGTGGGAAAGCACGAAAAAGTAACCAGAATGAAAGCCAAAAGAAATGCCACCGTGATAAAGCCCAGAACAGTCTGTGGTGTATCAGTCATGATGCGTTGTGATATTTGGAAGCAGTAATGGCCCTAGAGTACACTTTTGGGACGTTGGTTTTATTGATGGGATGAGAAGTCCAATCAGGTTTAGAAATAAACCACAGTTTGTCAATAAATAAGCGCAGAGGGGCAAGGAAATGCTACAAATTAGGCTTTCCTGACGGACATAATTTGACGTTCGGTAAACACAGCCTAAATGTTCGGATGAAAAAAAGCTCGCGAGGACGAATGAAAACTGATATCAGCTAACCATTGAAGTGTTTGTAAGTAAAAGCATTTTCTCACGACTGGAACAAAATGAACGGAAGTCGGACCATTAGGTACCGACGACACCAGAATTGTTTCATAAATTACGCTGAACGCAGCATCGACGAGAAAGCGGTAGTGAATGGGATCTCTTCAAAAGAATTGAAGCGGATAGTGAGAATGTAAAGGGAAATCGAACAAGGAGATCAAGAAGACATTATTTTGCGAAGAACTAAGGAGGAAGCGCCACGAATTGGTCATTCTTTCCGCGTATAGCTTTATTTTGATGACGACAGGCAAGTGGCGTCGGAGAACCGAGCGCGGGTTATTGGCAGTGCGATTACAGAATTTATTTTTGAGCGCGTGGTGCGAGAAGCTAAAGTGGAGAATTGCAGCACGTCGCAAGTTGCTGCGTCTCGCAGAATTTATACGCGCGATCTGCGCTCCAATAGAACTCTGCCTCAGTGGATTATGACAGAGAACATTTATTTTTTTTTTCAAATAGAACAAAATAGCTCGAAGAAGCAGCCTCTTGGAGACGGGTCACGATAAAATATTGCTGTTGGTACACCAACTCAGAAAGAGCGGATGCCACTATCGGTCCATGTTTATAGCCAGCACCAATTCTTATCAAGGAAGAAAGTTTTCGTCACTATCTACTCACTGATATGCAATCAACGCAACAGCGCAATGGACAAAATAAGCGCAACCACAAATAAAGACACCAACAAAAAGCGCCAGTCAAAGTGAGCACGATAAGAAGAAATCAACACCCATGAATGTTGAATGAATAAACGTCAGCCAGAGTACGAGCAGTGGTAAAATTTATTCCCGTTCGTAACTCCAGTTGAACGAGATATTCTTCCCGAACGCAGCAAATGGTCGAGAGCGCAGTGGTGATCTTCAGCCTCGTTTTATGATTAAAAATGATCAGGTTGTGTTTCTTACGGATAAGCAAACGCGTCACAAAGGGACCTCCAATGGGATATACATAACAGCATTCACATCTTTGCAATTCTCCTGATCAGAACTTGCATATTATACTCATTAAGACATGGTCCGCAGAATCAGAAAGCTGCGGAGAGTGTGCAGACGTCAACCATATCGTGAGGGGCTGTGGTGAGAACCTTTTCGTCCAAAGAGCTGCAGAGGAGCGGTGGGATACCGCGCTGGGCTACTGGGACCGGTGGCAACAAAGTTTTCTCACAAGGTTGTTCAGGTCACTAAGCTCTAACAGATCGCGCTCACCAAGTCACATTAGTCTACCTGCGCCTAAAGAGAGCTTTTGCCTTCAAAGACTCAGGCAATGTTTATTCTCCATATCTCTCTTCTTCAGCCAGAGTATATCTCTAGGTGAATTTCAGCTACTACTGCTGGGCTTTAGAGCCTGTGTGTTTGGAGCGGTCGGAATGGTGTGATGCTCTTTCTTAATCATGGGGCTGGAGCTGGTATTCCCTTTTGCCCGTTTGCTAGACGGTTCTGATTTTATTAGAGGTGTGTAGACGGTCCTTGGCTGATCTGGTTCAGTGCTTTGGGAACACGCCTGTTGCGGCCCAGAGAGTGAATCCTCGGGCTATGTTTTTAACCTTTTTGTTTCCTTGAATATTTGAGTGTGGCCGGATACATAATATTTTCATTCCAGCTTCTGGGGGGTGGCAGGGGGTATTAGTATAGTGTGGAGTACTCTTCCTCTCACGAAGCAGCTGATCGCAGATCTTGAGTCGATTCTTATGATCTTTCGCCCTGGCACCTTTATGGTCAAGGCGTATGGGACTGCTGCTTCTTCTCCTCTGCCAATTTGCTTTCTGCTTGGTGGTCAGCTCTAGCCGCAAGGATTCGGCGCTGTCTACATACAGCACAGATTTTCTTACAAGAAGTCTCCTGCACAGATTCATCGTGCGAGCTTCTATTCTGTCGTTGCTGTGCGAGGGGAGTACATTTCTTGTTCGCGGCGGTATGACAATACATCCCTTTATTTTCCTATGATGATCTTTGAATAGAAGTGCGTTCTGCCTAGACTTTAAGGTGGCACTTTCTAGGGTACTTGTGTCTGCTTTAGTTTTGTCTCCTCTCTCAACAGCGCCTCAATTACTTCTTCGGACTTGCAACGCCTGGTGCCAACCTGTAGACGCATACAGGTTTCAGTTTCTTCTTCATGATTCCTTTTCATTCACGGTTATTGCTTGCACTGCAATGTAAGTTCTTGTATCTGTATCAGAGATAAAGGCTCAGGCCCAGAACACGTTTTCCACCCCTGTTCTTTAGTGTAGCAACCCAGACGCGCACGGACTGCATGGGATCGATACGAAAATTTACAAATTTGCACTTACTTCTGCTTAACGGCGGAAATGCGAGAGCAGTTCCCTGTGCTCTATTTCTCATTTTTTATTATTTGTTTTTCTCTTTATTTTTATTTTCTACTTTTGGCTTCGGCTTTTTTTAATTCATTATTTTTGTTTTTAGTTATTCTAGTTTTAATCTTCTTTTTTTCTTTTTTAATGCTTTTCTATTTATTTTAGTTCATTACCAATATGTTGCTTATGAGCTGTTGGTTAATGAATTTAAACATTTTATTTTATTTACTATGCAACTTATGATCGACAGTTCTTGCGGACAACTTCCGTCTACAACAGCGTGGTCTACAACTCCCGTCCACGCCACTCATGAGCCATGAAAGGCTTCCGCCTTGATACAAGTCGAACAACAAATCACTTCATTCACTCGCTCTGTAATGCCTCTAGCTGAAAACATCAAAGAGTGCGCATCCAAAGGTGCACGGTGCAAAGTGGCGCTCACAGACCGCTGAGGACTCAGTGAAAGGTTTGTCAATCCAAGGCCATCCACGAACAGCATGGTCCTAGACAGGAAGACGCCACACTTAGTACAGAGAGATTTTTCGAACATCTTTATTGTGATCAAAGACGACGTGCCTGCAACTCTCGAACCCGCGGCTCGTTACCACTTGCACCCTAACACGCGAGCGTTGACGCTAGAGACAGCGGCCCAGATGTGTTCCGCAAGTTCAACGATGCCCTGATCTTCCTCCGCTTCCTCAGAGGATGCATCAATCTGAGAGAGATGAATCTCGCTGCCTTTCATTTTGAAGCGAACTTCGAATGCTGCTCCGTTCTGGCTGACGCCGGCCTTATCCGCCTACGCGCATTGACCCTGCCGTCATGCGCCCTTCGTCACCGCGGGCAATTCGAACAGCTCGCCAGGGCGCCCTTCAGGCTGCAGGAGCTAGACGTGCGTGGTGCTCTCAATGCGCGGCCTCTGACTTGCGTCTTCTGCAACGAACCTTCCACGTGCACCGAAGAGGTGTTCGAGGGGCTGCGCCAACTGTGCCCTCTGAGCAGTCTTACCTTGTGCGATCTGCCGCACATCCGCAATCTGCACTTCCTCAGGGGCTGCGTGTTTCGCGAACTCAGACTCCTGAACCTTGGACTCGGGAAATATGCGACTCAAGAAACAATAGCGGCTCTTGCAGAGGTAAGGACTGTTGGAAAGTTGTCCAGACTAGCACTGTAGTGTTTGTGCTGTGTCACTAGCGTAGTAAATCTACAGAATACCTCTCCTCCAATTTTTTTTTGTTTTCGTTTCAACTGGTTTAAAATTCAAAAGCCACTCAGGCTATGAGGGACGCTAGAGTGGAGAGCTCCTGACAATTTCAACCACCCGCGGCTCTTAAGTGCTGGCATCTCACAGTGCGCGGGCATTCTACGTTTTGCCTCCATCAAATCCACCCCTTTTTTATGCGCAGTCTAGACAGAAGTACGTGTGTCAAAAATATAACAGCTAATGCTTGACGCATATATGTGTACACTATACCAAACAAATGTAAGCATGCAGCTGTATTTCCTAGCTTTCCGAGTGTTTAAAACGCGAGTAGCGCACGTTCTCTCGTTTTCATCTAACTGATCAGGTTTGATACGCTAAATTTCGAAAGGACGCATTTTTGTGCCACTAATGAAGTATGGTGATAAAGATAGCGAAATTAATATGGAATATCTACTTGCAAGTACCCAAACGCAGTTGATTTAAATTCGTGCGTAAAAATATGAGAGATAAAAAGTACAAAAAAATACAAGTTGCGCAAAAAAATACAAGTCCTGATGTAGATGGACACAAACAGCGTTCTTGGTCCTTGCTTTTTATTTAGCGCTACGTTTATCCCCTCAATAATGATCCAAAATCTCGAGCATTTACCCCCAATTATATGAGCGTGCAAGCATCTGAAAAAGAATTGTATTTGGCCGTGGCATTTCCAGAGGCCACCAGAATATAGCCATATTAATATAACCTGACAGCATCCTGAGCTTTAACTGATATCAATATTTTGCCTCAAATTAGGGCGTTATCTCTTACACAATGTTTCATGGCAATGCGTAGTGGCGGCTGTCATCAAGCGTTGGGCGCACACTTCAACCACTCCAGGAAAAGGAAAACTGATTGTCAGAAAACGTAAAATTCATTTACCGCTTCACATCTTTGTGGGCACGTGAACTGCGCAGGGGGAGTGAAAGAGTATTTTTGAAAGGGGAGCCTTAACGGAGGACTTTGGATAAATATCGGACCTCAGAGAGAGAGAGAGACTCTTTAATGAAGAAACAGAGAATTTAGCCGGCGTTTCAATATCGCTGGCATGCTACTCTGCGTAGGGAGGGGAATTTGGGAGATAAAGACTGAAGGAGAGCGGCGTGGAAGAGGTGAAAAAAAAACGAAGATAAAATGCAGCCATGAAATGGGTTCTAAGGATGCAGTGGCGAGTATTGATGTAACCTATGGAATGATGGAGTGCATAGTCCGACGAATGGGCTGACGAAGTTCACTGCAAGAAGAATGCATGAAGGTAACCTTCAAGTCAATTCAGAGCTTATCGAGATGTCCAATGTCTTTTAAATATGTAAAAAGAAAGGTCATTGCAAGTCTCTGTTGCCTGAAGCAGGCTAAGGGGCCTAAAACTTTGTCCATTGTTAGGAGCACTGGGCAGAGCTTCTGCATGCAATGTTCATAGTACGCACGCTCGTTAGCATACGCAGGGCACTCAAGCAGGATATGTTCCACAGTTTCTATCGAAGCACAGTTGTCACAATGCGGACTGTTAATTTGTCCAAAACGGTATCGCAGGCCATTTGTATATGCAGCATTCAGAAGAAGTCGGTGATAAAGTGTTCCGAGTTGTCGAGGAATTCTGGGTGAGAGTCTTGATCTAAGATGTGGGTCGATTGAGTGAAGAAATTTGTACTGATGTGACGGCAAACTCCAAAGCCGATACGTTTCTTCGTACGCAAAACTTTTAGCCATTTGGGACGCATCAGATTTCGTGAGAAAACTTCGAATGTATCTCTGATGTTGATGGCCCTTACGGGCCGCTTCATCTGCTTTTTTCATTAGCCATAATGCCACAGTGAGCAGGTACCCATTTAAATGTTGTGCAGTGGCCTGCGGCAATAGCTAAATGATGGATATACCCAATGTCCAGGGAAACTGGCTGGTGATTCGTTTTCTTCAGCAGGTTGGCCAGGATCTGCAGAGATGCTCTTGAATCGGTGAAGATAACCCAACGGCCGGCGGTTCGGCGCAGGATGTAAGAAACAGCTTCCTTAATGCCGTGAAGCTCAGCTGTTGTAGAGGAGGTCCTCCGCTGCAGCCGGTAAGAAAGGGCATGGCCTGTTATGTGGCCTGAGGGCACATAAAGGCCACGAGAAGAAGTTTTTTTAGTAGTTGAACCATCGGTGAAGATATGAGTGTGCTGCGTATATTCTTCGATTATGTAGGCGAGAGTAGCTTGCAGAAGTGCTGCCTGTGGCATGCGGCTCTTTGCATTCACACCTGGAACAGACTTCTTCACCTTTAGAGGAGAGAGTGTCCATGGAGGAAAGGCCAGAGGTAGTAGTTTCTGAGGCTGATTAATAGTAGGAAGGGGCAGGAGCTGCACTGCCTGGCCAAAGCTAGAGTTGCTGTGAGTTAGGTGGACACGGTGTAGGAAGTACTTCTTCCCTTGCAGGACATGACGGAGATGGGTACGCATAGTTTCCTGGGCGGCAATTACCTCTAGTGGGAGACATCTTGCCTCCGCTACTGTTCCTGATGCAGAGGAACCCTTTGGGAGGCCAAGACATATTCGCAGGCAGTTGTTCCGTGCGGCATTGAGAGTCTTATTGCTTGATGTAGATAATCTTTGAAGCACTGGTAGACAGTAGCGCAAGGTTCCTTCAACGTAGGCTTTTTCAAGCAGAAGCATTGATCGGCAGTTGCTACCCCACCTTGTTCCCGCCATGAACCTGAACACTTGCAATGCTGCAGTAATCCTCGCAGGGATTTTTTTGATCTCAGGTGACCATGACAGATTATGGTCGATTACAACACCCAGGAATCGCTGAGATCGCACATATGGCAGCGATCGTCCGCCTAGGAGCAGCGGATATCGGGTCATCGTTTTTCTTGTAAACGCCATTGCAACTCTTTTCCGGCGAGAGACGAAGACCTCTGGAAGCCAGGTACATCGAAATGTGCAATAGTGCTCTCTGAAGACGTTGCTGGGAAATATAGCGCGAACGTGACGCGGTCCAGATGCAGATATCATCAGCATAAAT
Source organism: Amblyomma americanum (assembly GCF_052857255.1). Taxonomy (NCBI): domain Eukaryota; kingdom Metazoa; phylum Arthropoda; class Arachnida; order Ixodida; family Ixodidae; genus Amblyomma; species Amblyomma americanum. The sequence goes on from NC_135499.1 coordinate 78,821,376, forward strand.
TGTTATGCGGACCCCTCGCGGAAGGTGTCTTCTTATGTGAATAAGGACAATATTGAACAGGAGAGGGCTAAGCACCGCTCCCTGTGGTACGCCCCTCTCCACTGCGTGAAAGCGTGTTGGACCGTTTGGAGTGGTTGTATAAATTTGTCGTTCTTTTAAATAATGCCCAATTCACTTGTATAGCCTTCCTCCAAGGCCAAGACTGCCAAAGGCTGCGAGAATTGCATGGTGAAAGACGGAGTCAAAAGCGGCCTTGATGTCTAGGAAAACGGCTGTTGGGATGTACCCAGCATGAAGGTACTCCTCAATTGATGAGACGAGGGCGATGATATTGTCAGTCGCAGACCTGTTTTGACGGAACCCGTTCATTTCTTGGGGGAACTCATTTCGGCTTTCTAGGAACCAAGTTATGCGCTTGCAGATCATGCGCTCCATGAGCTTACCTACGCAGCTCAGTAGGGCAATGGGCCGGAATGATGCGTAGCTTGTTGGCTGCTTACAGGGTTTCAAAACGGGCACGATTTTCGCCAGCTTCCATTCCGTGGGGACCTTACCAGCCATCCAGGAAGAATTGTAATACTCCAGGAGTCGAAGACGGGAGGTGTGGGGTAGCTTTGCAATGGCGTCATAGGTCACCTCATCATGACCCGGAGACGTGTGCCTGTTTGTCTCCGCTATAGCTGTGGATAGTTCTTACATTGTGAAAGGCAGGTCTAACGCTGGCACTGCCGCCTTTGGGATGCCTGTTTGACCATCTGCGGAGAGTGTCGAATGCCCTGACCCTGCCGACAGCAGCTTGCAGTATTCTTCTGAGACTTCTTTTATAGATTTTTGTTCGTGAACGGAGAGTGCAGCGAGGGGGTGGAGTTGTTGAAGTGGCGTGCGCATACCTCTAACTATCCGCCAAATATTGGTCACTGGTTTACGCACATCCAGCGTAGAACAAAAGTCACGCCACTTTTGCCGACTGAGTTTATCCATGTAGCGTCGAATGTGACGCTGTGCCCGTCGGCATGCACGTAGGTCATCGAGGCTTTTTGTGCGCAGAGCTTTCCTTTCAGCTCGCCTGCGTATAGCGCAAAGCCTTTGAATGTGTCATCATCTGAAGGTAGGTTATCATTTTTAGCTGTAAGTTGTGTACTCGCCCTCAGGCAATACGCAATTGTCGATGCTAATTCCTCAATGCGAGTTGCCGCAGTAACTCCTCTGCTTACAGCGTCCTTGTATGCGCCCCAGTCTGTAGATTTTATAAGGAATTTCTTTGGGTTCCTCTGCGCATGGAAAGCAGATATGAGGATTGGGTAATGGTCGCTTCCATGTGTCTCCAAATCAGTGCACCAGCCAAAGTTGTGGGCGAATGAACTTGTGACAAATGTCACGTCGATGCTGCTGGTAGTCGTCGGGCCTCGGAGGTAGGTGATGCTGCCGTCATTTAATGGCTGAACTGAATGCTTGGAGAGAAGTTTTGCAAGCTTGGCACCTCGGGCACATGTATGTGAGCTGCCCCAAATTTCATTATGAGCATTGAAGTCTCCTCAAATAATATGCGGAGAGGGCGTCCTTGCTATCAAGTCTTCAAGTCTCAAAGCATCAAATGGCGTGCCTGGCTCAAGATATACTCCAATGAGAGTGTACTGTTGTCCGGCAATAACTTTGACAGCGCATACGTATTCATTGTCGCTGTGAGGCGGGACATCAACCGGTGTGGCCGGGATATCCTTGCGAAAGCCTATCAGCAATCTGCTGACGTTATCTGGTCATTGTGAATGATGGAAATAGTATCCATTGAGTCGGAAAGTTTCCTCGACGCGTGATTCACAGATGACTATGAAGGGGAAGCGGTACGCTCGCACGAGCTGTCGGAAATCTGAGAGTTTAGAGAGTAGCCCGCGAGCGTTTCACTGGAAAATGGTGCATGTACGAAAGATGTTGTGGATTGTCAGCAGCGGTGAAGTTCTCGCTGTGGAAGCCATGATTACTGAAGTGTGGTATTACGCCCCTGCGGAGCGTAGGAGACCGACACCAACGGCTCCATTGCAAGGACAGCTTCTACTTCTGGGAGTCTTCCTGACGAGGGGTTTGCACGGATAAGAGCCTTGATGGCTGCAAACAGCATCGGAATCAGTAGGCATGTGACATCTTGTTCAGAGCTTCCGGTCTGCTGCCTGCCGCTGATTTTGTCATGTTGTGGCGCCCTAGGGTCAGAGCAAGCGACGCTGTTTGTTGGGTCTTGTGTAGTGCGTTGCAGTAGCTTTGATGAAGGAGAAGAACCAACGGACTTCCCACGCTTCTTTTTTACCGCATCTGTGTAGGTCTTGTCAGCTGCTATGCCACGCTGTGTTGACTGATTCTCGGAAAGAGCTGCCGTAGTCGTGAAAACCACGTCGGGGTTAGGTGGTGGTTCATGGCGCTTAGGGGGTTTCCATTGTGTTTGCTCTGCCGTGCGATCAACTGTTGCTGCTTTCTTTTTATAACACCCTCCATAGGAAGCAGGGTGTGGGCCACCGCAGTTAGCGCATTTAGGTTGCGCTCTCGAAGTGCATTCTTTGTGCGAGTGGGGGCCAGCACACACTTTGCAGCGCACGGGGCCGTTACAGTATCTTGATATGTGGCCATGCCACATATCAAGCCTGAAATTGGAGAGCAGGGCCATCCCCTTGGATCAATCCTTGCTCACCCGAGGACCGAGGAACGCACCACGCCTGCGGTGGCTCTGCGTCGCGTCGGCGGGGATAGCGGCAGGACAATCGCCACGCTTGATGCTCGACCTGTGCCGACTGTTCCTGGCCACAGAGTTAGTCCATGTGCATAGCTGGATACCTGGCGTCGCATGGGAGCCCTTGAGTGTCATCGTGCCCCCATTGTTCAGCCCTGACGGTGGTTGCTTGAAATTGTACACGGAATCCGCATATTCCGCCGACCGCAGTGTCCTCTGTGAGACGCATGACCATGTTTCCGTTCCGAGGCCGCACAACTGCGGCCCACGCCGCTTCTGAACCCGTTGGCAAACAAGCAGACATCAACACCATGCCTTCAGACTTGCTCGTATTGGCGCTAGCAGGAAAAGTTCGCCTAGAATTCAAAGCTTGTATAATACATTCGCCTCCCTACGAATTGTATGGGGCAAGACACGCTTCGGAGCATTAAATCCCAGAAAATGGTGGACGTCTTTAACAGTCGCGGTGTTTTCGCCTTGTTTGATTGGGAAAGCTGTGACCAGGCTCTGAAAGCATCATTCCTCGCTCTCTCCAATATTGAGACAACGAATTTAAATGCTGTGTTCTCCTGTTTTTTATTATTCAAGCCTGATTGGAATGAGGTGATTGTGAATTTCATGGAAGGTTTATGCGGACTGATAGTAGTCATTTTATGGGTATTGCTTCTATCTTTCGCACTTTTTTTCTGACCACGAGAAGCAAAGTTGCTTTTTTGGCTTTAAATCCTATGGCGATCCGGTGAAGGCATTTCATTTCTTTCGGTGGCTCGAAGCGATAACACCGTTTTTTGCCGTTCTTTTGAGTGCTGTGGCACAAAATTCTCATTTCAGTGTTCCAGCAACAAAACAATGTATCCCTCTTCTGCCAGCCAGGCGCAAAAAAAAAGAGCGGCATTTATTTTTTTCGTTTACACTGAGGCCTCTCATATGTTTTTCTAGAAAAAAGTTATTTCAGTATGTCGCCTGTCACGCATGTCTTCATTTGGCGTTCGTTGTCACGATTACGTGAACAAATGTGAGCAAATCAATGTGCAGGTTTCGCAAGGCGACTCAACGCATCTCAAGAGCGGTGGAAAGTGTTCTTTGTCCAAGATATGTAGTCAAAATAAAATAATTGTTCTAGCATTTCTATTGTCTGTGCATGTTCCACAAACCCGCGGCGGCGTGAACAAAACAGCCTCGCAGGCCGCTCGTTTAGACCATTGGGCTGTGCCTAGGCGCAGCCTTCAAAACCGCAGCTAATGCTGCAAGCGTATCCTGCCGTGCTTTAGATATCGTCTTTACCAAAATTTGCCCGCTTCCAAACGCAGCACGCATAATGACAGACGGCATTTTAAGAGATGTGAAATCACCAGCGTTATATGAGCAGCAAGGGCCGAGTCACACAAAACGAAGGGAAATTAGAACCACAGCGGGAGAGCAAAAATTCAGGAGAATGACTTATTCCCTTCGCCACAATCGCTTCTATCACCCGGCAAGTTTTTATTTCATTTTCAGTGTCCTGAGCATTCTTTGATTGGGTTAGGCGACTGCAACACGGGCACAGAGCTTGGTAGTTCCTTTCGAGTTCACCGGTGACGGTGCCGTGCCGTTAACATCCGACGTCATGCAGCACGTGTCAGTATCGTTCTCACGCCATAGCTTTACAGGTCCCATTGTGGCAAAAATCCTGGGTCCAGCAGTGCGACGGTAATTATCATTGATCGGGAGAGGGGGGAGGGGGTCACTGAAGAAAGGCAGTTGCACTGAGAATAAAAATGGTCGAGCCGCGACTCGAAAAGCGTCCCCTTCTGTGGTGTGGCGGGCATGCTACACCTCGGCCGCGAAGCAGCTTTGGTTGAGTGCGATTAAATGACTCCTTTTATGATCGCTTCGCAGCGCAGAGTAGGCTGCTGAACAGACGACATCGACTGAGTTAAAATGACCAATTAGCGTCACCTGTTAATGTCGCCGGTTAACACAGCCTATGCGTAAGAGCAACCGAAGCTGGTTGACGAGTCGCAGGGGCCCTGGCATCAGGCGGCAGCCGCAAGAAATACGAGCGCGGCGAGGTGCGCCGCAGCGCCAAGAGATGGGGCGAGAGATGCGTCGTATGCCGCGTGTGCACTTGCCTCAGGTTCTCAAGGCAACTTAACCGTTTTGAAAGACTGGGACTCATGATCGACTCTCAACAGCCGGCAAACACGGCAAGCGGATAGCTCTGCATCGGGTGCACAATGTTTTTGGGTGCTGAAAAATATCGAATAATAAAACAAACCATTCAGCGCATTTTTCTGCTCCGCTCTTATGTCTACTTCCCGTTCTGAGTTTTAACAAGCATTGGTGTAAAGACTAACACAACCGATAATAAGCAAAAATAAAATTCGAAAACTTGTTTACCTTTTGAGCCTTTTTTTCCTTTCCACTGCCTCATTATGGTTCTTGAATTAGTTTTGAAATCTGTCCCAGTCGTAGTCAAACGATTTAGAGGAATTCGCTAAGAAGGAGTAAAATTACAATGAGGGGGTAATATCTCTATGGCATCTACCCAAGCGCCGCCACTCGGCTACGAAGGAAAGATATACAACATTCTTTGAAAGATCGTAAAAAAATCGTCCTAATGCGTTGTTCGAACCCGGAACCACTGCTTCACCGAAACCAGTCGCTCTCACCCTACTCAACATGTTATTCTCGCTGTTAGAGCGACTGCTCCGTTAAAGCGGTGGTTAGGGTTCGAAACCCGGATCAGGATGACCTTTTTTACCTGCGATGTTTCTGAGAAAGCTGTCTCATTTCCTTCTGTACATGGACGGCTGCGCTTGCGTGCATGCTAATGAATGATTACTGCCTTATTTTAATTGTATTGCAAGCTTGTAATACGTATTTTAGACTTAGGCCCTGATACTTGCCACATTTAAGGCGCGTTTAAGAAGTCATTAGTAGAAATGTGTTTCACTTTTTCTACAAAAGCAGGGTCCAAAACGGCGTGTAATTGATGTCATTCGGTTTATAGAGGAGCAGTGATTTTAATAAATACAGACGAGGTTTGCCTGGTTGTTAGCCTAGCATGCTACTTCAGTCAGTTTATAGAGTCAGTGCGAGTGTAATTGTGCCATTTGTATGCATTTGAAACACGCACACATCTTGCGCCTTATAAAGCATTACGCGTCGTGACGTTTCTCCATGCCGAGCTCAGGACATGTGGGCTGGCCCCTACAAGAATTGAGCTTTCTCTCTTGTGTATGACAGCCTCGGATCGGGAAAAGCCCCTGGTGCCACGACGGCAATGTCCTGATTCATCCCCTAATCTTGAACAGGCAAAGGTCCGCATCGCCAACAATCTCTGCTACAAAACTGTCCCTGACATATTCCTCCTTTAGTAGGCGGGGCGTCAGCGGCAAGGGCAGAGTGCTTTTCAGTTGTTTGTTCACCCATCAGGTATGTTACGTTGTCAACGATGCATTTCTTCTGACGACCAATATATTCTGCGGCTTCCTCCTTCACACGAATGCTGCCATGGTATTCTGTATGTTTCAATTTACTTTTAAGTTTTAAATACTGCCAGCAGGCTTCTCAATTTTGATGTGAAAACAAATCTGGGCGCTCTCAAAAACATATGGCATCTCAGTCTGAAATCCGCAGTATCTGTTCCCAGTGCGCTACCACCCATCCTATTCAGTCGATTGCTATTCAATACAACCCACTGTAGCACAGATGTTTACTGATGTTTTGGATGAACGTTTTTTATGTTACTGCTGCATTTAAAGCTTTTACATTTTCTGTTAATTACAGGCTTAGCGCTTTTGAGGCGTGTGTATCCAGCTTGCACTCGTGCATGTCAAGTAACGTTCGAGATTCTAATGATAGGCTCCATATTCAAATTCAGAAATTAAGGAACGCAGTCTCGGATAATTATTAATGAATATTCGCCGCCAATCCTAGCATATTTCGACGAAGATGCCAACACGGAGGTACACACGTATGCGAGCAACGTCGGTCTTGGAGCCGTTCTAGTCCTGCGGCAAGACGATGTCGACAAAGTAATTGCCTACGCCAGCCGCGCACTGTGCCGCGCTGAGTTGTACTCTGCCACCAGAAAAGAATGTTTAGCGGTAGTCTGGGCCGCCGCTAAGTTCCGCCTATACCTGTATGGCTGACCGTTTTATGCCGTCACCGACCACCACTCATGGTGATGGCCGGTAAATTAAAAGGGTCCTTGCGGCCGCGTCGCACGTTGGGCATTACGGCTACAGGAATTCGATTTCACCGTCACCTATAAGTCCGGCCGGTCGACCTTTATTACTAACTGAGGCAAGACACATACAGCCCGGCTCTTACGTGATGTCTTAACGCTTAGCCATGCTGCTCATCGACCAAACGCGTATCATCCCCAAACCAATGGTCTAACGGAACGGCTAACTAAAACTTAGCGGACATGATGTCGATTTACGGTGATGTTGAACATTAAACGTGGGATGAGATCTTGCCGTACGTCACCTTCGCAGATAATGCAGCGACGCAGGAAACCACCCAGTTTACCCCGCTCCGTATCGGCTATGGCAGGGAGGTCCGCAAGATGTTGCACGCGATGCTGCTGTACGGCGATGCAAAGGTACCCCCTGAAGCAGGCAACATCATGGAACGAGCAGAGCAAGCCCGTCAGTTGCCATCTTGCATATCAATGACCAGCAGTCCGTCGATGCTTGGCACTATAACTTTCGGCACAGGGAAGTGTTCTATGAGCCGGGTGACCAGGCACGGGTGTGCACACCTGTGCGCCGCAATGGGCCGTGCGAAACGCTTATCCATAGATATTTCGGCTCGTGCAAAGTCCTACGCCGCCTGAACAGTGTCAACTACGAAGTTGTTCCCGATGGAACAGTGGTCGTCGGCCCTAAGCGTCAACGGCCTGAAGTCGTCCACGTAGTGCACCTAAAACCATTATTTTCGCGTGACTGAGAGCTGTGTGCACGATGTGTTTCGTGTCTTTATCTCCTTACCCCACGTGCGAACATGACTCTCCTCAGCTCTCAAATAGCGCGGATGTGTCGTTCACCTCACCCCAATTTTCGCTTTTTAAAGCAAAAGTTTTACTACGCCAGCCAGCGAGCCATTTGGGCTCGTCGCGCACTTCAGCCGTATGGAGCGTGCTGTCGGCGAAGAACGACATTGCGCCGCCGTTGCCTAGCAACACCGCAGCCGCGCTCCAACAGATGGCGCCGCCGTCGACACTGCTGCCGTCGCCGCTAGATACACCAGATATGCTCCACTGCGGTATAGGGAGAGGAGGTGTCGCATCTCGCGGGATACACACACACACACACACACACACACACACACACACACACACACACACACACACACACACACACACACACACACACACACACACACACACACACACACACACACACACACACACACACACACACACACACACAGATATATATATATATATATATATATATATATATATATATATATATATATATATATATATATATATATATATATATATATGTTACGAACGTAGGTTGCGTTGGCTCCGCAGAATAAAGATTTAAGAGAAGTGGGCACTTCTACAAAGACACTTTTATTTATCAACGTTTCGACCGCGGTGCGGTCTTCTTCAGGACTTCAAGACCGCACCGCGGTCGAAACGTTGATAAATAAAAGTGTCTTTGTAGAAGTGCCCACTTCTCTTAAATATATATATATATATATATATATATATATATATATATATATATATATATATATATATATATATATATATACGCTTCGCCTCAGGTTATTGTAGAAGCTATGTAGAGCGCGGAAAAGTCGCAACAACGACAGAAGCAAGCGAGGAAGAGAACGCGCTCAAAAGACGCCAGAAGATCGCACCGCACGACTCGAGAAGCGTCGTAACGAAGATGCGGCTAGAAGTCCTGCCACGTCCCGTAGTGACTCTTCAACTCCAGAAGAGACCGGTTTGAGTTCTCAAAAGCGTCGAAATGAGACGCTGTGTAGACAACGGGTCGAGGAAAGGAAGCTCTCGCAATTCAACTAGTGTTTAGCAGAGCTACACCGCAGCCATTTTTTTTCTTTCTTCTCTCCATGTAGATAACCCATTCCACATCAAGACGATTTTTGCTTTCGCGGTAGGGAGGGGGGGAAGGGTCAATTCCACGTGCACAGAGGTTTGACGAACTTTTGGCCGAACATTTTTCCATGTTATTGCTGCCGTTAAAGGTTTTAAATTTTCTGTTAATCAAAGGCTTCACACTATTCAGGAGTGTGTATCCTAATTCTACTCATCCATGTCGTCAAGTACATCCGAGCTTCTCATTAGATCCCAGCAGGGGGGCGTCTGCAGCTTGCAGGCGTTGGTGAGTGGCGACACCACGGTTTCCCGAGCATCCGCAGGGGCATCCCCGCAGGGGTATGGTGGTGAACAGTGCATCACCACGGACCCGAGCACCCGCGCTTAGTCGTCCGTGGCATCGCCGTGTCCGAGCAAAAGGGGTTCCTGGTGGTTGAGCTCGTGCCGAGCGTTCGGACATTTAAGGCCCCTCGGCGGAGGCAACACACCACTTTGGCCCCAGCTTCCTGTAGACGGCACCTCCGGGATGACTCATTCGGGGGCAATCGGCATTCGCCTTTTCCTGTCATCCCCTTCATCTTTCTCTTTGCTATCCCTTCATAACTCTCCTGTCGTCTCCTCTCTTAATTACTTTTCCTCCTTCCTGGCGGCGAGGGTTAACCCTTGTTGTGCGCGGTCAAACAGCCCGGACTCCACATTTACCAGATGCACAATTTCTCCTGCGAACGCCCTTGAACAAGCCCGGTTCTGCGCCGCAAGGCAACAGCGCCCTAACGCTCCCTTGACAAGCATCGGCGAGCGACATGTCCAAACGTGTTGCAACATTGCTATAGACAGCCAGGCGCCGGTTCCCTTTCCCCCTGGTAGTCACGGCGCGCCGCGAACTTAAAGCGGGTGGCCAGCGCGGTCGCTGGTTGGACCTCTCGGACGACTGTCAAGTGCTCGCTTTTTATTGGTTCGTTTGTGTGACGACTGTTTCTCGGGGCTATATAAGCCCCAATGCTGCCGCCTGGACAGACTCCGGACTCCGATCTTCCGAGCTCGTGCTGAGTGTGCCGCTCCCGATTGGAGTGTGATGTGTGACGCGTTAGAGCCTCGCCGGACGTTGCCGTGCGAGAACAGTCGCGTTTGCGGTTAGTTCTCGGCCCCCGTGCCGATCTCGTCCTGTATGATGCTCTGTACATAATGTATAAAATCCCTTTTGTTGTTCTCATCGACGCCTGACTCGGAGTCTTCGCTACAGACTAGAGAGCTGGCGACGCTCTGTCACAAAAAGGGGTGGCGAGCGTTACGGGAAAACCTCAAAGTCCCAACACCCAGCGTGAGTAACTACTCTGAGTTACTTCAGATTGGGTTGTAGCGGCAGTGTACATCTGGCGTGGTCAGGACTTGCTCCCAAGTTCCTGTTCCGTCCCCTTGTTGGGCTCCATGGTGGGCGGTTGGCCCTGCGGCCGAACAATAACCACAATTTATAGCTCCTTCCCCATCACAAAATGATCGCCATCTTAAATAAAAAGGCGGACTGAAGATGTGACATCACAATTTCTGAACAAAAAGAAATGACCTCTTGCCAAATTCCACATAGTGCACAGGAAATCAAACGAAAAAACAGCACGAATGATGTCTCTTTTTCTCGTTGAACAGAGACTCACAGAAACTTTGAGCCCTGGCTACAAGGCGACGATGTTTGCCACTGGTGACCTTTTACTTGAGATACACGATAAAGTTTAACTGCCCAAACTCTCAAACATTACCGCGTTTGGAGAAAACCAGTCACTGTAACACCCCACAGGTCGCCTAATACTGTGCGCGGCGTAATATCAGACAATGACCTCATCTATCTGACAAAGGAAGAAATATTAGAAGGGCAAAAGGAACAGCATGTACCAAATGTCCACAGAATGAAAAACCGAAAACAAGGAAATATCTACTAAGCACCTAGTTCTCATCTTTGCCTCCCGCACACTGTCTGACCCAATAGACGCAGGCTACACATAGATATCAGTCCGAACATGCATCCCTAACCCCCGCTGCTGCTTCAGGTGCTAACGATTAGGCCATGGCTCAGAGAGCTGCCGTGGTCAAGAAAAATGTGCAAGATGGTTTTCAAGCGATCACATCCCTGATTAATGCACTGCTCCTACACACTGTGCAAACTGTTACGAGGATCACCCAGCCTACTCACGATCTTGCTCAAAATGGAAAGTATAAAAGGATATAATAACTATCAAAACAAATCATAACATCACTTTCAAGGAAGCAAGGCGACGCGTCACAGCCAGCAAATTTTTCATAGCTCCCAATTTGAACTTCGCCGATGCGGTGGGTTGGGGTGGTGCACCACACCGGTTTTCAACGCCTGCCCAGGCCTCACCGTGTGCGACCGCGGCAGAGCTATCCACCCACCTGGCAGAGGCAGCGAAAGCTGCCGCGCCAACTCCGAGAGAGCGCCTGCCGACTTCCGAGTCGGGAGCCAACAAGGCTTTTTCCAACCGGGAGAGGCCTACCACTCGTACACCAGTAGCTTCACGGGAGTCCAGCGCCTCCAGGGAGGCGATGGATACCACCCACAGCACTTCTGTGTTGCAGCGGCAGCGTAACTCTCTGGAGAGATAAGGAAAACCGAGAATAATGATTCCTGAAAGCTAATCTTCTCCAACACCCAACACACTTAAATATGGCATTTTTGGTTCAATGGAACTGTAGAGGAATGTTGAAGAACTACACAGACATTACAGACATACTAAAGTCAACGTCATGTATAGGTCTAGGTCTTCAGGAGACAAACCTAGCTCCAAGACACAAGAACATCTTGAAAAAATTCGAAATTTTTTGACGAGATAGAGAACAGGCGAACAGGCTCTCAGGTGGCGTCGCAATTATAACGCAAAGCGGCGTCCCTACATGAGAAATACCATTGAAAACAAACTTTGAGGTTGTGGCACTCAGTGTAGTTACACACAGAAAATTAACAATACGCTCTGTATATATACCACCACACCTCACAGTTACTATTCACGATTTGGAAAGCCTTTTCCATCAACTACAGGAATCACATGTGGTAGTTGGGGATTTTAATGCGCACTCTTTCTTTTGGGGTAGTGAGCGCACAGACTCCAGAGGCCGAATAATGGATGACCTGATACTTACAAACCACATATGTCTAATTAACACCGGTGAAACCACATATTGCTTTCATAGCTCGGGGAAATTGAGCTTACTTGCTTTAGCTCTCGTATCACCATCAGTTCTTATCGATATTACTTGTGAGGTTTTAATTTTTCCCCGAGGAAGTGACGCAAAGTTTTAAAATTATCACCCTCAATCGAAAACATTTCAGCACGACCCCAGCGCTGGAAACTCCAGCTAGCTGACTGGTCGGTGTTTACCGAAAATGAACCATTACATAAAGAATCCGATTTAGACTTAGCATAGATGAAATAAATGAAAAATTTACCACCTGTATAATTTCTGCTGCAAAAATAGCGAAGCCGCCAACATAAGGACAAATCAGAAAAAATTACAAGGCTTGGAGGACATAGGAGCGGAGACTGGCAAAAAAACCACAAAACAAAGCATGGGGAGTATTTCGAAGGTACCCAACTGCAGAGAAAGTGTAATCTTTTAAAAGGCCCTGGCCAGTGCACATGGTATTCGCAGAAATTCCGAAAAAACATCCTGGAGGAAATATGTATCTGAAATGAATAGTTCACAGCCTGCAAAGAAGTTGTGGGATCCGAAGTTGTAGGTCCGAAAATTCAGTGGTGACATTTCTCCTTACACTTTTCCACTTCTGTACACCTAAGGTACACAAACAACGTTACAAGAACAGGCAATCATATTAAGTGAGCACTTCGCTGCTGTTTCAAGTCCTTCCAACTACACAGAAACTTTAAAAAAATACAAAACTATTGCAGAAAAACAAAACATTCCCATAAGAGCAGGCATGAATGAACATTGTAGCATGAGAATTACCATAGAGGAACTAAATAGAGTATTGTCTGCAGGCAAACAGACAGCAGAAGGCCCAGAAAATATACACTACACCATGCATGCCCATCCATCTGAAGCCGCCGTTGAGGCACTTCTAAAATTCTTCAACAAAATCTGGATTTCAGGGAAAATACCCGACGCTTGGAAGAAAGCTATCGTAGTACATTTTACATTTTTTGAAGCCTGGCAAACCATCATCATGTCCTGGCAGTTACAGGCCAATTGCCCTCACCAGCTGTCCTAGCTAAATCATTTGAAAGTGTCATGAATATTCCGACTAACATTTGTTCTTGAATCTCGTCACCTTCTTGACGATCAACGCAACCGCTGGATCAACGGAATGATCAACGCAACGGCTGGCCATCAACGACGCAGACTGCCTGTGCCCTTTGGTCACCGTGACGCCCGTGCGTCCTACTGCCCATCCTCATCTCTGCCTGCGCTGACGGAGCAGCGTTCCCGGCTGCCTACATAAGCGTGGAATCCCTGCTTCGCTCTTAAGTCCGGCAGCAGTGCACGCTGCTGTCAGGGCGACTATGTTATCCTGTATATCGTTACATATAAGCACAAATGACCTTGAGACGTTATAGTAATTACCTTACTTGTTGCCCTGCTGCCGGACTAGCGAAAACAAAACTATTATTTTTGTTTTGACTACTTTTTCACGCGGGCACATGATGACAAAAAAAGAAGAAAAGGAACTCGCCAGTGTGTTTTCTGACTTCCGCAGGGAAATGCGGGTTGTAATCAGGGAAATCAAATATAGCCTGCGCTTCTGTACCGTTACCTGTGCTGAAGGTAAGGCGATTACTGGCGACATCCAGGCGTTAGGTGAAGATATAAAAGTGTTAACGGCTCAGAATCAACATCTGAAAGCAGAAAGCGAGAGACTTGAAAAGAAAGTCGAGGAGCTCGAACGATATCAGCGAAGTAATAACCAGGAAATTAGGAGTGCGCCTGAGGAGCTCGACTCGACCACAGTGATAAAAAAGATCGGTGAACTTGTGGGTGATTCGGTAACTGATACTGATATCGACATCTCCCATCGGGTGCCGACGGCCCGCAGAGAGGTTAAGAACATTATTGTACGGTTCATAACGCTAACCAAGCGCAACACGTTCCTTGCCAATCAAAAAAAAAAAAAGAAGCTGTCATCTGAAGATGTGGAATTTGAGGGAACGGGCAACACTACCATTTACGTGAATGAACACTTAACACGACAGAACAAGCAACTTCTTGGTGCTACCCTTGCGGAAAAGACAAAGGCCTGATGGAAATTATTATTCAATCCCTCTCTTTATTATTATTCTTATAATTTTGAAATCAAAACTCTCATCCCTTTTCTGTTCATGACGAAGAATTCACCGGTGTTGCGCTACCACGTGCTTTTCCTTTTTGTTAACGGCGTTCAGGTGAATAGCCACCCGATTCTTGGCCGATCCCCCAGTGTGGGTATGTGCCATCTTTTGATAGGCTAACAACAACAAAGTCTGATTCAGCTCGGGTAAAATTTCGGGACGGAAATATGAAATATGAAATATGCCATTCGAATTGCAAACAAAGATGATATCGCCCGCATCAAATAATCTTAGACATCATTATGTTGGTCCGGGCTTTTCATTTAATCAGTATGATGCTCAACTCAGCCACTTTCATTACTGAATCATCCGCACTAAAATCAAATCTTCGTTATTTACACCAATGTTTTTCCTCATTGCACTTTAATGTACGTAGCGTGAGGAACAAACAAGATGAGCTGGACATTTGGCTAAAATCCCTGCAAGTTAATTTTGATGCTTTCATGTTCACTGAAACATGGTTAAGCAAAGATGAGCCGTTCCCTTCTTTTGCTGATTACATGACAATACGATTAGACAGAACTGGTAGAGGTGGTGGCCTGATTATTTATCTACTATGAAAGTACGCATATCATATTGTTGATGAGTGCACAGTTATGAATAGGGATATAGAGTGCCTAACGGTGAAAACCAGCACGTTTTTAGTTGCTGACCTGTACAGAGCACCGACTGGATACAAGCGGCATTTAATAGAGCATTTAGAAAATGTAATAACCTATTGTAATAATGGTAATAAGCAGTTCTTTGTCTTGGGAGATGTAAACATCGACACGTTGGCTGACGACTCTTCCTCGCGCGACTTGATGAATCTGTTATCCCCTTATGGCTGCGAAAATGATATTACCAAGTCAACCCGAATTACGTCACAAAGTTCTACTTCTGTAGATATATGTGTTTCAAATCTGAATGCGTCAGATTATAAAGCTGGGGCAATATCATGCGACATCAGTGACCATCTGCCCATATTATTTGGCACACAACACACCCTAACCACGAACTATAAACGCAGCAGGCTTGAAAATAGGGTGGTGAATCACTGCTCATTAAGCTATTTTCATTCTTTAGTTGAGCGGGCTGACTGTTGAAATGTGTACCTATAGCAGGATGCAAATTCTGCGTACGAGGTTTTTCTTCGTGTCTTTCTTAGTTGCTACAATGATGCATTTCCGCTGAAAGGGTGTAAAAAAATGCAATCGGAAAATTAAAAAGCCCTGGATTGACTCCGCCTTATTAAAACGCATCTAGAAGAAAAATTGTATGTTCCACAAATTTATAAAATGCAAAGACGGCGACTTGTTCAAATTTAAACAATATAAATAATTTAAACGCTAATATCAAGAAAGCCAAACTTGCACATTATGAAACAATGTTTTCCAGGTTAAGAACGGGTCCGTCAAGGTTCTTGAGGCAGGTAAATGACCTTACTGGCAGAAACCCATCACCGGTTAAGGCTGACTCATGACTCCATAGTAGGCAAGACGCCAGCTGATGAAATTAACGAGTATTTCATTAATGCAGCCGTACCCCAGCAGTCTGTTCAACAAAGAGGGAACTACTGGCCATCTCGTCGAATGAATTCATTCGTTTTGGAAGCCGTTACTGAATGAGAAATCAATGGTCTTATAATACACTTAAAAGTGAGTGTCATTAATAATCAGCCCTGTCCTAGCCTATCTCATTAGTCTCAAGTTTTTTACTGGAGTCTTCCCGGATAAATTAACGCTGGCCAAATTTATTCCAATACACAAAGGAGGTAGAACTGACGATATTACGAAATTACCGACCAATCTCAGTGCTACCGGTGTTTTCAAAGATTTACGAATTGTCAATCAATAACCGGCTGTCAAAATATGCAACCAAGAATGATATAATATCACCCTCGTAGTACGGTTTTCAGAAAAATAAGGCAACTCAAGACGCTCTTCTTGCTGTCAAGCAGCAAATAATCAGAAATTTTGGAAATCAGCTGTTCACCTTAGGAATATTTCTCGATCTACGCAAAGCTTTAAATGCCGTTCACAACGAAATCTTAGCTATAAATTTAGATTGCTCTGGGATTCGAGGCATCACACTCGACTTTATCAAGAGCTGCTTATCGTTTCGGCGTTAGTTTGTTAAAGTAGACTGTACATCTTCCAAACAACTTGATATAAACAAGGTGTCCCGTAAGGTTCGATATTATGCCCGTTACTTTTCGTTTTGTACGTGAATGACATTACGGAGCTACAAAGAACACCCGCAGCAACCATAATTTGCAGACGAAAATAGTTTATTATTTTCAAGTAGAACACTGCATGACATTGAACAGTCGGCCAATCTGCATTTAAATTATTTATCCACATGGTTGCAACAAAACAAACTTCAGTTGAATGCAGTAAAAACGAAGTGCATGATATTTAAGACAATCAGTAAGCATAAAAAATAATTAACTTACAGTACAGAGGACACATCGTACAACAAATAGATTTGCAAAATTTCCTTGGGGTATGGTTTTGTGAACAGTTGCCTTGGACGCCTCATGTTAATCATCTGCTCTCCGTACTCGCGAGTCTGTTGGATGTATTAGAATAACAGCTTCTCTTTTTCCTTTCTGGCTAAAGCAATCACTATATTACTCCCTGTTCTATTCTAAACCTTTATATGTCATTTTGGTCTGGGGAACAACGAAAAAAGGGAACTATGATAGGCTACAACTGCTGCAAAAAGTGCCCCCCGAAATTTTGTGAACCACACCGGCCCAATTATATCGTTGTCGACGCAACCAATATTTCCCACATTTGATGCTTTACCAGCAAGTAAGGACTATTTATGAGTACTGGGACAGCGAGTATATAAAAAGAAACTCCACCGTGTTTAAACGCCTGTTTTGGCTCATGATATCCGTAACCCCAAACGCAAAAATAAATAAGTCAGAACAAAATGTGGAAAACACGAGCTGGAATACCAGGTAATAGACATGTTAAATAACTCTGCTTCTATTTTAGGTTTCTACTTACCCAGCAAAAGGCTCAAACGTGAACTGCGGGAAATCTTCTTTTCCGTTGAGATTGTTAAGTAACAATGACAAATGTAAATTTTTTTTTCAATTGTTGACTTCTTTTTACGCGTTTTTGTGATATTTGAGCGAACCTTCAATGTGATTTAAAAAAACTGACCATAGTGCTTAAGTACAGCCATGTTGTATAGGATGTATGCGTGTACTATGTGTAACGATGCTTCTCTTTTTGTGCCAGCTCTCAGCTGTACTGCTGTAGGTTGCTCATTTTGTTACTGGGGCAGAGACCTCGTCAGGCATCCATGTATTTTGGCTCTGAAACCCGCAGGATGGTGTGATTTTCCTGCAAATAAAAACTGACTGACTGACTGACTGACTGCCTCACATACATCAGTGCGGTTTCATAAAAGCATGCTTCATTATAGATCATACGGTCCGTCTGGAAAACACCGTGCGGGAGGCATTCGTACACAAACAGCATTGTCTTGCGGTCTTCTTTGGCATGCAGAAATCGTACGACACGACTTGGAGGTTCGGCATACTTCGTGATCTAGCAGATCTAAACATCCGGGGCAGGATTATGAACTGTTTGAGTGATTTTCTAGCAGATCGTTCATTCCAAGTACGTCTAGGTACTACCCTGTCAGTGAATTTCATCCAGGAGAACGGTGTACTTCAGGGGTGTCTTCTGAGTATTACATTTTTCTTAGTAAAAATGAAATCAATAGCAAAAAAAATCCCCAAGTCGATTATGTATTCAGTATACGTAGACGTCCTGCAAATCGCATGTACATCCTGGAGCGTACGAACACTTGAGAGACGGTTACAAACGGCTATAAATAAATTGGCTAATTGGGCAGATAGAAATGGATTCAAATTTTCCCTGCTTTTCTCGCTCAAACGAGGATTACAGAGCGACCCTACCCTATACCTGAATGACGTTGTGTTACCCGTAAAACAGGAAAACATG
This sequence comes from Amblyomma americanum, assembly GCF_052857255.1. Lineage (NCBI taxonomy): Eukaryota > Metazoa > Arthropoda > Arachnida > Ixodida > Ixodidae > Amblyomma > Amblyomma americanum. The sequence goes on from NC_135499.1 coordinate 78,839,472, forward strand.
TTCTTGGGCATAACATTTGATAAAAAGCTCACATTCATACCTCACATAAACAACTTAAAGAGAAAAGCATCTCGAAACCTGAACATACTGAAGGTACTTTCACAAAAACGCTGTGGTTTTGATAGAACTTGTCTTTTGCATGATTATCGCTCTCTAGTGCGCTCCCGTTTAGATTATGGATTCGTGGCTTATGGTTCAGCCAGGCCGTCATACTTGAAACGACTGGACCCAATTCACAACTTGTGTCTTCGTTTTTCAACCGGAGCATACAGGACATCTCTAGAAGACACAGGACCATCTCCAGCTGACAGCAGAAGAATGCTCACAGGCGCATATGCAATAAAAATAAGATCTCTACCGAAACTTATTTGATATGCAATTGTTTAAAGTGCACTTCCAGAACCCTGTTCAACATTAAACCGCAATCATACGACCTCTGCTTCTCCGTTTCGAGGATAGTTGCCAAAACATGGAAATACTGAACCGCCTTCCTGATGTCGCCTCAAGACACTACCCACTGTCCGCCCTGATACAGCCTTCCCAATGTGTGTGACCTCACGTTAACACACATCCAAAAAAAAATGAACAGCACACGACCACAAGTTACAGGAGTACCGCGTACTACAAGCAAAATATGCGAACTGGACAGAATTTTACACTGACGGCTCAAATACAGCAGAATATGTCGGAAGCGTGGTTGTTGAAGGAATCTGGCAAAAAAAAATAGTTAGGCTCCCTAACTGCGCATCCAGTTTTACTGCCGAATGTTATGCGGTCTTTATAGCTGTAGGCAGAATAATAAATAAAAGCTGTGAAGAAGATGATGACCCAGACAAAGCAGATGACTCGTGAAAACGAAGAAGATGGCCTTGCGCGTCAGCCGTATTGCTATCGCCACGTGTGTCTGTGCCCGACCTGGTCGCCCTCGGATTGTTCTCGCCGCTGCTTCCTCCCTCCCAGCTCTTTTAAATAAACCCCTGCCTTACATTTGGTGGAGGAGCCGGGTAATAGCCCTGGAATTGCGCAACCGTACTCTCCCGCCACCTGCGATGCCTCACGACGTTCAACATCAAGCCGTGCAAGTGGGCCCAGCTGTTACCTGCGCCGGCTCCCTTCGCCAACGGGACCCGGCCATCATCAGTGGGACCGATGAGCAGGATGTCGAAGATTGGCTCACTTCTTACGAGAGGGTGAGCATTTACAACAAATGGGACGATGCCACCAAACTAAATAACGTATTTTTTTTATCTCACCGGCGTGGCTAACTTGTGGTATTGGAACCACGAGGTGGACATTCGCACCTGGTCTGCTTTCAAGACAACTTCTCCGAAGTGTTTGGTCGTTTTGTTGTTTGGAAACTCCGCGCCGAACAACGCTTGCGTGAACGGTCTCAGCAGGTCGGCGAAAACTTTGCCAGTTACATCGAAGACGTCATTGACCTATGCAAGCGTGTCAACCTCAACATGTCAGAAGCTGACAAGATTAAACACATTTTGAAGGGTGTTGACGACGACGCCTTTCAGATGGTGGTTGCGCGCGACTTGCGCACCGTTGCCGAAGTCGTCACCCTCTGCCAAAGCTTCGAGGAGCTGCGGAAGCAGAGGCTCCTGACTCGACAGCACCCTCGGAAGGTTGAGTCGCTTGCTGGACTGACACCAGCATCTGACACCTCATCGCTGCTGCAACAAATCAAAGACTTTGTTTGGGAAGAAGTGGAGCGTCAGCTTTCTCTTCGCCCGAACCCGACAGGGCAAGCTCCAGATTTGGCTCCGGCCCTTCGACACGCCATCCAAAAGCAGGTTGCCGAGGCTCTTCCGTCGCCGCTCCGCTGACATACGCGGACGTTGTCGCCCAGACGCCGCCCCCTATATCCGCTCCACTGACACACGCGGACGTCGTCGCCAGACCTCGACCGCCTACCTATGCTTTGCCTCCAATACCTGCGCGAGCGGTGGCTCCTTCTCTTCGGCCGGCTCCGCGACTCAGCAATCCCTGGCACACCATCGACAACCGGCCTATCTGCTACAATTGCGGCTTGCCTGGTCATGTGGCCCGGCTTTGCGGCCGCCGTCTTCCAGTCTACCCAGTCTACGCGCCACCTCCTCCAGCTCCCGCGTACTGGCCTTCCACGAGTCAGTACTCCGGATCTGATGAGCCGCTGTCTAGTCGTCCTTTTTCTCCTGACCGTTCAGCCCTTTCTAGACGCCGTTCACCTTCACCGAGGCGCCGCTCCGTTTCTCCTATGCGACGTCGCCCCAATCTCCCTCAGGAGGAGAACTAGGTGCCGCAGTTCCTGAGGCGAGAACTGCGTCCCCGTCGAACTTTCCAAGGCCTCACATATCCCCTGCTAATCTGATCGAAATTTCTGTCGAGAGCATTACTGTCTTGGCCCTTGTCGACACCGGTGCTGCGATTTTTGTTATGGACAAAAAGTTTTGTAGTTAGTTGAAGAAGGTAAAGACGCGGATTGCTGGACTGTCGCTGCGTACGGCCAGCGCTCAGCACATCAAGCCGTCCGCGGCGTGTACCGCTCGAGTTGTGATTCAGGACTCCCTCTACACGATAGAATTCGTCGTGCTGACTTCCTGTTCCCATCCTGTCATTCTGGGCTGGGATTTCCTTTCCGTCCATGAAGCTATCATCGACTGTGCTCGAGCGGAAATCGGGTTCTCTTCTCCGCCCAATCCTTCTCTGGACGCTACTCCTACGCTACTCCTCCTGTTGCCTGTGTTAAAGCCCTCGCCGCCGAAGACATCGACATTCCCCCGTGCTCTTCCGTTCTTGTACACTTGTCTTGCGACTCTATCGGTGACGACACTGTCCTCTTTACTCCAGGCCATACATTTCTGCACCGCAAGTGTCTCCCTCTGCCATACGCCGTACTGACTGTGTCCGCTGGCTTTTCGATACTTTTGGTTTCTAACCCGTTTTCCTGCCCTACCGCTCTGCGCCTTGGTGAATGCCTCGGCAGTGTGCAGCCCATCGCATCTCTGCTCATCCGCGAGGAGACCGACGATACACCGCTCCTCGCCATGAACGCGCTCAGCCCTCCTGCCTCTACGCCAGATCGCTCTTCTGCCGAATTGTTTTTGCGCTCCATCGACGTCGATCTTCCCCCGCCGCACAGAACACAGCTTCTCGACCTCATTCATCAATTTCGCTCCTCCTTCGACGCCCACCAGACTTCCTTGGGCCGAACTTCCACCGTCACCCATCGCATCGACACTGGTGCCCACGCGCCGCTGCGGCAGCGCCCCTATCCTGTGTCTCCAACCGAGCGCCAGACTATTACAGAGCAAGTCGACCAAATGCTTCAAAACGGCGTCATTCAGCCCTCAAGTAGCCCTTGGGCATCGCCTGTTGTCCTTGTGAAAAAGAAAGATGGCTGCATACGCTTCTGTGACGATTACCGCCGCCTTAATAAGATAACGCGGAAGGATGTGTATCCGCTCCCCCGCATAGATGACGCTCTGGACTGTTTGCAAGGGGCGGAGCTCTTTTCCTCCCTAGATTTACGTTCTGGGTACTGGCAGGTACCCATGGAAGCGGCCGATCGTCCCAAAACTGCTTTTGTGACACCCGACGGATTGTATGAATTTACTGTGATGCCATTCGGCCTTTGTAATGCCCCTGCAACCTTCGAACGGGTGATGGACACCATTTTGCGTGGACTCAAGTGGATAATGTGTCTATGCTATCTCGTCGACATTGTCGTCTTTTCCCCCGACTTTGAATCCCATCTATCCCGCCTGAAGCACGTTTTGACCTGCCTTTCTGACGCTGGCCTGCAGCTCAACTTGAAGAAATGCCGTTTTGCTGCGCGCCAGCTGACAATTTTAGGACACGTTGTCTCTAAGCAAGGCTTTCGTCCCGACCCAGCTAAACTTCGCGCTGTCGCAGACTTTCCGAAACCCACTTCCATCAAAGACTTGCGCAGCTTCTTAGGTCTGTGCTCTTACCTTCGGAGGTTTATTCGCAACTTTGCTTTGATTACTGCGCCTTCAACACAACTGTCCGGCAGTTCCGACTTATCGATGTGGTCTCCGGCGTGCGACGATGCGTATAACACCTTGCGCCGCCTTCTCACAGCACCGCCCATACTGCACCATTTCGACTCTACCGCTCCTACCGAGGTCCACACGGACGCCAGTGGTGTCGGCCTCGGCGCCGTACTCGCCCAGCGCATCTGTGGTTTTGATGAATACGTTGTTGCCTACGCAAGCCGCACACTTACGAAGGCTGAAACTAATTACTCCGTAATCGATAAAGAGTGTTTGTCCATCGTATGGGCCCTTGCCAAATTCCGCCCGTACCTCTATGGCCGCTCTTTTGAAGTTGTGACGGACCATCATGCGTTTTGTTGGCTTTCTTCCTTGAAAGACCCATCCAGCCGCCTTGCCAGGTGGGCTCTTCGTCTGCAAGAATATGACATCCGTGTGGTCTATCGTTCCGGCCGCAAGCATCAAGACGCTGATGCCCTTACCGCTGCCCACTTCCAGCCGAGATCGCCAGCCTTTCCACCTCTGACATCTCTCCGTCGTCCCTTCACATTAGCGACATGCCCTCAGCGCAACGTACTGACCCTTGGATCGCTTCTCTTCTCGACTTTCTCTCCAACCCCACGGCTGCTTCTCCATCCCGTGCTCTCCGCCGCCATGCTTCCCACTTCGTGATTCGCGATAACCTCCTCAATCGCCGGAACTACAGCACCGACGGCCGCAAGTGGTTACTCGTTATTCCTCGCCACCTGCGCACGAACATATGCGCCTATTTCCAGGCTGACCCACAATCCGGTCACGCGAGAGTTTTCAAGACATACACCCGCATCCGGCTGCGCTATTACTGGCGCGGCATCTACGCCTTCGTACTTAAATACGTACGCGCCTGTCTCGCCTGTCAACGTCGCAAGCCATCTCCTCATCGTTCTGCTGGAGAGTTGCAGCCACTCCCTTGCCCGCCACTCCTTTTCGACCGTATCGGAATTGATTTCTACGGCCCGCTTCCGTACACTGCGGCCGGCAACCGTTGGGCTATCGTTGTGGTTCATCATCTCACGAGATATGCCGAAACCGCCGCTCTTCCGTCTGCCACAGCGACAGACGTTGCCTCCTTCCTTTTGCAACGTTTCGTCCTTCGTCACAGTGCACCTCGGGAACTGCGTAGCAACCGCGGACGCGCCTTTTTGTCCAATGTCGTCTCCGCCCTGCTCCGCCAGTGCAACATAATCCAACGTACCACCTCCGCCTATCATCCGCAGACCAGCGGCCTCACCGAGCGATTTAACCGCACCCTAGGGGACATGTTCTCTATGTACGTCGCATCCAACCACTCGAATTGGGATCTCATCCTCCCTTATGTGACTTTCGCCTACAACACCGCCCAGCAGTCTACTACTGGCTTCTCTCCCTTCTATCTTCTTTACGGCCGTCATCCATCTGCTACCATCGACACCATTCTGCCTTACCAACCTGACGCCTCCGAATATACCCCTGTCTCAGAAGCCGCGCAACACGCAGAAGATTGTCGCCAAATCGCCCGGGCACTCACATCTGACGCCCAGTCTCGCCAGAAATTCCGCCGCGACAACGCTCACACCACATCGCATTTCTCTCCTGGTGCGCTTGTGTGGCTCTGGATACCATCAAGTACTCCTGAACTCTCCTCGAAATTTGTTGCCAAGTGTCACGGCCCCTACCGTGTCCTGGAGCGCAGATCTCCCGTTAATTACGTCGTAGAACCCCTCACGCCATCTCCCGATCTCCGCCGCCGCGGCCGCGAGACGGTTCACATCCAGCGTCTCAAGCCTTACTACAACCCCTCCATATTGCAGTCGCCGTAAGTCGCCGGGATGGCTCCTCTTCGCCCCGGGGGTGATTGTGAAGAAGATGATGACCCAGACAAAGCAGATGACTCGTGAAAACGAAGAAGATGACCCTGTGCGTCAGCCGTATTGCTATCGCCACGTATGTCTGTGCCCGACCTGGTTTCCCTCGGATTGTTCTCGCCGCTGCTCCCTTCCTCCCAGCTGTTTTAAATAAACCCCCGCCTTACATAGCATTCAAAAGAGCATAATATACACAGATTCACTTAGCGTGCTCACGGCAGTACAATGCAGAAATGCAGCCGAACACTTACTGGGAAACTTATTACGCAACATAGAAAAAGTCAGAGCACAGGAACATATAATAAAATTCTCCTGGATGTCGAACCATGTTGGAGTACATGGTGTAGAAAGAGCCGACCAATGCGCTGCACAAGCTCGCAGTCAAGAAATCAAGAAATCAGCATACCCCATTGAGATTGCGTGCAAATAATGCACAGAAATCTCAAGGCTAAATAGCAGGAAATCTGCAACCATGAAGTAAATATTAAACTGCGTTTGGTAAATCACTTATTGGGAGAATTGAAAACTTGTGGTCACCAGGAACGTTTTATAGAGGTAATATTATGCCGTCTCCGTATGGGACATACGCCCTTTAAACGCAATTTCCTACTAGCAAAAGAAGACAAACCTATTTGTGAAAAATGCGAAGATGAAATCACAGTACACCACATATTATTCTCATGCACAGAAATTGTATCACTGAGCAAAAATATTTTACTCTATGCAACAAAAAACAAATTCCTCTTCACCTAACACTGATTTTAGATTAAGGTGCATGTATTGATATATGAAGTATTTTTAGCTTTTTAAGCGAAGCAGGCCTCCTTGAAAAACTCTGAATTCCAACCATGCGCCCAGCTACGTATGGCGATACACCACAGCCACCTTCTCATTCCGAAAATATGATTGAGGTTTTATTGTTTTTGATAGATGGCCGCCTCGAGATCTTTGCCGCGGGAAGAATGGTTGCTGAGCATACCCGACTTCGCTAATAGCCAATTTTAAAGTTTTTTCTCATTAACAACAAGTACGAACTGAAGTTTTTAGGCCTGTACAGCACTCAGTCTTTCATGTTTGTAGAATTTCGCAGAAAACAATTTTCATACACCTTGAGCTTGGCGCATGATAGCCTTAGATGCTTATGCACCATTAAACCCAACACAACAAACACAACAAAGGTTCATATTAGAGCCTCCATATTCATGTTCAGGATTTTAGGAATGCATTCAAAAATTTTTCTAAATACACGTTAAATCAGAAAACCGACTACGCAGAATACTGATCTCACTGAACCGACTGGATAGAGTAGGGAGTAAATGTCTTCGACCACAGTCTTGTGTTTCGCAGATAATGTTTATATCGAAATTCCACGCATTGACAGCTGCCCTAGACTGGGTAGTATTAGTAGCCAGAGGCACGCTATTACAGAGAAGCTCTTATTTGCGCAGTATAGTGGAAATGTATAACTGCCATTAACTAAATGTATCTATACCGTGGCACTTAAGAAATCTCACGTCAGGTGCGCAATATTTCCAAGAAAGACTTGGATCCACCTGCGTGTTTATTAATAACAGCTGAAGTTTCTTCATGTATACACCGACAAGGGTACGGTGGAATGGCAATGGCAAATGGAAAAATCATTCCTCAGATCGTCCTCCGGATTATCTGAGTCATCTGTAACTTACTACCCGGTCGATTCTCATCACTCCGGTGTTCGGGTAGTAATGGTGTTTTCAAAGCGAGTCGTATTGAAGTCGGCGGGATAAATATCATCTTACGGCAGGTAGTGGCTACCGATCCAGGCAACGAGAAGGACCTAACTAGGACAATAATTAAAATATAGGGTGCATTGTATAGCACTCTCACATGAAGAATAGAATTTTACCTATATTCTTCATGTCAAAAGGATACATAATCTCTAGCTAAACCGTTATAATCTAGAGGACAGAAACCTGCAGATTAACGAAAAAGATTGAACTTAAATTTACAACAGCTCTGCAAGCCATAAAAAACAAAACAATAGGTGTAACATTACGAAACAGGAACAAATAACAGCAGTCATAGAAGAAAAATGTGATAATGATGTCCTAGTACATAAAAAGAAAACAATTTGCATGCGTCAAGTAAGGCTAGCAACGCGGAGGTAAGCTAACCGATTGTAAATAAGCATAACGGCGTGTATTGTAAGGGAGAACAAACGTAGCAGTGAGAGGAGAAGGCCAGATGGGCTGATGATCTTCGGAAGTTTGGGGAATAAGGTGGGCGCTGCTGGCACAGGACGGTGTAATTGAAGGATTAAGGCATTTATTTGCTCTGAAGCGGGCGTAATAGGCTGGCGATGACTATCAAAAGCAAAGTTGGCTGCTCATTTTCGACGTATTGCTGCGTTTTGCACACTACCGTCCTAGATAACTGTCCTCGCCAAAGAGCGTCTGGACATAGAAAGGATGCTTTTCTGACGGCGGCCATGTCGAAAGGAAACTAATACGAAGCGAACAGAAAGCCGGGAAAGTGCTGACCGCAATGCAATAATAACGATCCACCCGCGTATTCTCATCTGCATGAGTTAGGGCAACGTAAAGAGCTTGCCACCTACAATGCCCAAAGCACCACCGCTCACGATGCGGTCCCGTACAAGTATTATCTCAAAATGCACCGATATAGAATGCAAATGTAGTAATACTGAGTGAAGAACCGAAGGACGGTGCGGTCATCGCCCCATTTATAAGGTAAATCTAATATCAGGTGATGTTTTAGCTTAGCAAAATTTTTCCGCATCTCTTAAACGGTGGCAACGCGTTTGCGAGTGACTGAGTATTCATAGTGAACTTTTTGGTATTGGAAAGCACAAAATGTGCACGGGAGCTCTCCACACGCACACACACACACACACGCAAACACACACACACACGCATATATATATATATATATATATATATATATATATATATATATATATATATATAAATATATATATATATATATATATATATATATATATATATATATATATATATATATATATATATATATATATATATATATATATATATATATATATATATATATATATATATATATGCAGGGACCACACACACAACACGACGAAGTCGTAACAACTGTTTAATTTTCGGAAGAGACATGGACATAAAAGGCCACAATGTCATACAATGCGCAACAAACCATAGCCAAACGAAACTAACCGTAACAAACAAACCGCAACGACGGAATACAAACTAGCTGCAGTAGTAGCTCTTGTGTCATATTTAAGCTGGTAAACCGTAGGCTTCCACGCAGGGGGGCGTCTGGAAGGTTAAAGAAACAGAGAGAGCTTTGTGGAAAACAGGGATGCTGACCAAATCAGCACTGGGAACATACAGAATTTTGAAGCAGGAAATTACCAAAGAAAATATCGATGATAATTAAAGGGGAAACTCTTTGTTGTTTGAGGCCAGGACGGGAGTTTTGCGGACTAAGACACATAGAGTCAGGTACCTTGAGATAGACACGTTGTGCGTTGCGTGCGGAGAGGATGAAGAAAGGCTGACCACTTGATACTTTTCGGTAAAGGGCTTCACCCTACAGTGGAAAGCAGCGGGACTGATTTATCCAAGGCATTGGGGTTTAAGGACAGTGAAGGGAAAGTAGATTTTAAGCGGTTAGAAGTAACCAAGCGAAGGTTATCTGATTGGTGGCTAAAATCAAGAGAAGAGTAAAATTTCATGTCATGGCTAGGGGGCTTAAGCTTCCGCCCGATTTAAAGGTTGTGTTGTGTTGTGTTGGGTTTAATGGCGCATAAGCAGCTAAGGCTCAAGGTATAGGAAATATTTTCGCCAGAATTTACAGATTAGAAAAAGTGCAGTGTAGAAAGTTTCAAAAGTTATTTACTTGTACCTAGTATAGAGAGCGAAGACTAGATTGATAAATGGCTAGTATTAAAAGCTTGAAAGGAGGTCGGGTAACCTCAGCAACCGTACTTAAGAGGTCAAGGATCTGGAGGCTACCAACCAATAAAATAGACACCTCGGCCTTCTTCTCAGGAGGGATAAAGTAGCCGAGATGTGTCAACGACAAGTCGGAAATTCACAGTTTATTAAGAAAACCCGCTTCTCTTAAAAATTTAAAAACAGAAGATATATCAACAACTGCATAATCACTTAAGAGCAGCGCAGGGTGAAATGGGATGCACTGGTTGCAAATCTGAGTAAAATACTTCTTTCTTAGTTTTTCGAGTTTTGGGCATGATAATAAAATATGGTGTATTGCGAGCTCGTCTCCACATCTTTCACAAAGAGGCTTGTCCAGATTGGTTAGTAAGAAATTATGCGTCAGGTGTGTGCGTCCGGTGCGGAGACGACATAAAATTACTTCTGTAAAACGTTCCTGGTGTGTACATGTCTTCCATTCGCCGAGGACAGGCTTTACGAAATGCAGCTTCTTGGTTATCGCATTATCCAAAGCTGTCTGCCTTTTAGCCTTCAGATTCCTGTGTATTAATTTCATGCAGTCTTTGTGGGGCACGCTGACTTTTCCAATTTCACGCCCGCAAGCTTGTGCAGCACTTTTGTCGGCTCGTTCATTGCCGTCTATTCCAACATGGCTCGGCACCCAGCAGAATTTTATGATACGTCCCTGTGTTGTAACTTTTTCTACATTATGTACTATGTTTCCTACTAATGGTTCGACTGCAGTTCTGGATTGTAATGCTGTTAGCAGACTAAGTGAATCTGTGTAGATTATGCTCTTTTCCAAACTGTTATTTATTATTCTCCTTACAGCTACAGAAACAGCATAACACTCCGCAGTAAAAATGGATGCACAGTTTGGTAGCCTTACTATCTTTTGCCAGTTTCCTTGCACTACCGCACTTCCGACGTAATCTCCCGTTTTTGAGCCGTCAGTGTAAAACTCTGTGTAGTTCGCATATTTTTCTTGTATTGCCCGGTATTCATGTAATCTGTGCTCGTGTGGCGTTTGTTTCTTTCGGTATTGTGTTAACGTGAAGTCACACACAGTGGGAAGGCTGTACCATGGGGGCAGTGGGTCATACCCTGAGGCGACATCAGGAAGGGTATCCAGTATTCCTAAAGTTTGGCAACAATCGTCGAAGCGGAGTAGCGGAGGTTTAACTGACTGGGGTTTGTTGTTGAATAGTGTTCTGGAGGTGCAGTTTGTAACTATGGAATAACAGAGGTGTTTCGGCAAGGAACGGGTTTTCAGGACATATGCGCATGTGAGCATAGTTCTTCTCTCTGTAAGGGAGTGTTCATTGATTTCGACATAGAGACTGTTTATGGGGGATGCTCTGTATGCACCAGTTGAAAGTCGTGAACCAAGCTTATTCGCTGGGTCCAGTCGTTTTAGATATGATGGCCTCGCGGACCCATACTCAACGCATCCATAGTCTAGAGTAGAGCGTACTACAGACCTATAGATTTGTAAAAGACATGTTCTATCAGATCCCCAGCGTTTTCGTGACAGTACTTTTAATATATTCAGGGATTTGGAGGCTTTCTTTTTGATGGTGTTATATGTGGCAGGAATGTGAGTTTCTTGTCAAATGTTATGCCCAAAAATTTATGTTCTTGCTTAACTGAAAGTGTAATTTCATTTAAGTACAAGGTGGGGTCAATCTGCAAACCTCTTCTGAGTGAAAAAAGAACAGCAACTGTTTTTTGTATTGAGAACTTAAACCCGTTTCTTTCAGCCCAAATTGCAAGTTTGTTTAATGTCAGTTGAATCTGTCGCTCAAAGGTTGATAGGCTGGAGGACGTGCATGCTATTTGGAGGTCATCGACATATAACGAAAACAAAATTGACTTTGGAACTATTTTAGCTATAGAATTTATTTTTACGACAAAAAGGGTAGTACTTAAAATACATCCCTGGGGTACACCGTTCTCTAGAATAATTTTTTTGGAAAGGGTGGAGCCTAAGTGTACCTCGAATGAAGGGTCGGAATGAAAATCTTTTAGGCAGTTCAGCATCCTTCCATGGATCCCAAGGTGCGCGAGGTCGCGGAGGATCCCAAACCTCCAGGTGGTATCAAAAGCCTTCTCCATATCAAAGAATACTTCAAGGCAGTGTTGACTATGTATGAATGCTTCTCTGACTGTATTTTCAAGGCGGATCAGATGGTCAGTTGTTGAACAAGATTTTTTAGATCCACACTTGTGGATATCAAGCAGTTCACGAGATCTAAGGACAAACATCAGCCTAATATTGACAACACTTTCAAGCAATTTAGCGAGACAGCTAGTAAGGGCTATGGGTCTGTAACTGCTAGGGGAGGTTGGTGGTTTTCCCGGTTTCAAGAATGGTACAACAACGGCCTTTTTCCAGACATAGAGTATTTTGCCTGAAATCCATATTTTGCTAAAAATCTCAAAAGTGCTTCTACAGATGGCTGAGAAAGATGTGCCAGCATTTCATAATCAATTTGATCAGGACCAGGCGCAGTCTGTTTGCCTGCAGACAGAACTTTTGTTATTTCATGAATTGTGATTAGACTGTTGTATGCTTCGTTTGTGCACGCGCTTGTAGGAAGTCTTTCTTTCTCCAAAGTTTTTTTGTATTTTGTGAATTGTTGTGTACAGTGTGAAGAGCTGGAAATACTTGAGAAGTGTTCACCTAGGACGTCTGCTTGTTCTTCTATACTTGTCTGTGCACCAGGGGCTGTTAGAAAGGCAATTGTGAAAGGGGATAATCCGCCCTTCAATTTACGAACCTGCTCCCACATTTTTTTGGATGTAATAGAACTGTTTATAGATGATACGTAGCTTTGCCATGAAGTTTTCTCCACATTGCGGCGGGTATGCCGGGCTTTTACGCGTGCTTTTTTAAAGTTTATAAAATTATCGGCTGTTGGATACCTGCGAAAAATACCCCAGGCTTTATTCTGCTGTTTTTTGGCTATTCTGCAGTCTTGGTTATACCCAACCTTGTGGTTTTGACGTACCACTCCTGAAGACTGAGGAATGGCTAGACGTGCTGCAGCAATTATGCAAGACGTAAACATTTCATTTAGTTCATCTACACTAAGATCTTCTGAAAAAACTGTCTGCAGTGTAGCATTTTCCTGGAAAAAATCCCAGTCAACTATGTGGAGCTTCCAATGACGTGGTTTATTTGGAATGATTGATGGTGGTGATGACAAGTTAATTACTATAGGAAGATGATCGCTTCCGTACGGATTGTCAAGAGCATTCCAACTAAAATCAGTAAAAACGGAGGGTGAACTAAAGGACAGGTCTATGCAACTCATTTTTCCTGAGGCTGGGGAGCAATATGTGGGTTTACCTGTATTTAACAGGCAAACGTCGTTGTGAAAAAAAAAACTTCTAGAACACGATCTCTAATGTCAGTCTGTTCGCTTCCCCAAAAGCCAGAGTGGGCCTTAAAATCCCCAACTACCAGATACGGCTCTGATAGCTGCTTTAAAAGTATTTCTAGGTCATTTAGTGTAACTGTTTGGTGTGGCCCGAGATATATAGAACATATTGTAATTGTTTTGAAATGTAGGACAGTCACTGAAACAGCTTCGTAGTTAGTTTTAAGTTTGATTTCTCTGGTTGCAACACCGCCTTGAAATACAGGAGCAACACCTCCAGAGAGTTTACTAGTTTGCTCTCTGTCACAACGAAAGACTTTGTATTTCCTTAAAACGTTATTGTGTATTGGACCTAGGTTTGTTTCTTGAAGGCATAAAGCCACAGGGGAAAAAGTGTCTAACAGATCTTTTATATCACTGTAGTTATTTAAAAGTCCACGGTAGTTCCATTGTACTAGGAATGCCATTTTTTTACGGCAGAAGTGGGAGCCTAGGTTTCTTTTACAAAGGACCCGTGATTCGGGTCCTTCCTTTGTTTTGACGGTCAAGTGACCTGTGCCGCCCGTGCGGGACGGGCGTGCCAGATGATAATCCATCGCCTCGGTGGAAGCGCTGGAGGCCTGCGGGGATACCGCGCGTGTACGTACTTCAGGCCTCCTCCGAGAAGGAGGGGTCTGATCGTCCGCCGACTCAAGGGACGGCGAGACCGTTTGGGGCGGTGGCAGGGCAGCATTTGCTGACCCTGCCAGGGGCGCTGGTGGCCCTGTTTGAGGTTTTGCGTGGGCAGAAGCCGGAACGCGGTGTGGTGCAGCGCCCCCGCGCACCACATCGGCGAAGCTTGTTCTTGCTGTGAAACTGAATGTGTGTTTTGCATAAAAGAGTTATCGTGCTTCCTTGAAAGTTATATTTTGCTTTGTCTTCATTGTTTTGATTTCTTTCTCATTCTTCCATGAGGAGCATGATCTTGAGTAGGAGGGATGGTCAACTTGACAGTTTGCGCAATGTAGTGTTGCAGCTTCACAGCTTTCAGAGACGTGCTCTTGCGAGGCGCATTTTGCACATGTTTTCCGACCACGACAGCTCTGTGAGCCATGGCCGTATCGCTGGCAGTTAAAACACCGTCGCGGGTTTGGGATGTAGTGTCGGACATTTATCTTTAGGTAACCAACTTGGATTGACTCGGGCAGTGTGCTTAAGCTGAATGTGAGGACAAGATGTTTTGATGCGGTTTCTTTGTTTTCCTTTCGGATTTTTATGCGGTGAACATTGATGACATTTTGGTCTTTTAGACCTTCAAGCATTTATTCTTCTGTGAGATGAAGGAAATCGATTTCGGAGATCACACCTCGGACGGTGTTCAAAGATCTATGTGCAGTCACTGAGACAGTTGTATCCCGAATGGACACTATGTTGGACAGTTTAGAATATTGATCGTTCTCTTTCAGCTCTAGTAGAAGGTCGTCACTAGGCATTTTTTTTAGCTTGTAACCCGTGCCCAAGGCAGAGGTTAGGGTTTTTGTGACTATGAATGGGGATATTGTTCGGGCGGTCTTATCTGTTGCTTCGCTATGAATGACGTGAAATTTCGTGAAAGTGTCCTTGGACTTCTGAAGGTAGTGGGTTGTTGCTTAGGTCCGCACTCTTTTTTGAGGGCGATCATTTTGTGAGTGGAGGGGAGCCATGTAATACGTCTGTTGTTCGGCCGCGGTGCCAGCCACCCACCATGGAGCCCAACAAGGGGACGGGAGAGGAACTTGCAAGCAAGTCCTGCCCACGCCAGCTGTACACCTCAACTATAACCAAATACGACGCAACTCAGGGTGGTTGGCCACACAAGGTTAACCCTCGCCGCCAGGAAGAAAGGAAGAAACTAGAAGTGCGTAGGAGACAGGATAGTTGTGAGAAAGGGGTAGCAAAGTGAAAGATAGAGGGGAGGATAGGAAAAGGCGACTGCCGGTTTCCCCCGGTGGGGTCGAGCCGGAGGTGCCGACTACAGGAAGCTGGGGCCAAAGTGGTGTGTTGCCTCCGCCGAGGGGCCTTAAAGGTCCAAACGCTCGAAATCGGCTCAACCACCAGGATCCCCTTTTCCCCGGACACGGCGATGCCACGCACGGCGAGGCGCGGGTGCTCGGGTCCGTGGTGATGTACAGTTCACCATCATCCCTTTGCGGGGATGTCCCTGCGGATGCTCGGGAACCCGGGGTGTCGCCACTCACCGTCGCGACGCCTTGCGCCTTTCTGGGGGGCGATTTAAAGGGTTCAGCCGTATCTATCCATTTATCCATCTACCCATCGTTGGTGAGTGGCGACACCACGGGTTCCCGAGCTTCGGCAGGGACATCTCCGCGGGATGATTATGGTGAACAGTGCATCATCAAGGACCCGAGCACCCACGCTTCGCCGTGCGTGGCATCGCCATGTCCGAGGAAAAGGGGTTCCTGGTGGTTGCACGGATGCCGAGCGTTTGGACCTTAAAGGCCCCTCGGCGGAGGCAACACACCACTTTTGCCCCAGCTTCCTGTAGAAGGCTCCTTTGGCCTGACCCGACCGGACGAAACCGGCAGTCGCCTTTTCCTATTCTCCCCTCCATCTTTCACTTTCGTATCTTCTTTCATACAACTCTCCTGTATCTTCCTCTTTTCTCGTTTTTTTTCTTTCATATTTCATAGGCGGCAAGGGTTAACTTTTTGAGGCGTAACTACCCTGAGTTGCCCGTATTTGATAATAGCAGTGGTGTACAGCTGGCGTGGGCACCACTTACTTTCAATCTCCTGTCCCGTCCCCTTGCTGGGCTCTATGGTGCGTGGCTGGCACCATGGCCGCAGACCACACATTTTTATGGCTGCCTCGCTCCTTTCAAATGATCGCCTTCTGAAGAGAGGGCGGAAAGATGTTACCTCTCATTTTTTCACTAAAAAGAAAACTACGTCCCCAAAATATCACATCATTCATAGCGAAAAAAAAGACAGCCAGACATACATACCGTTTCTAGCATCAAAAGTTCTCAATGATTCCCTGAGCCCTATGTATAAATTGACAAAACTATCTTGTGGTGATCTTTTGCTCGTACTGCTCGATATCATTCAGATTTCAAAGCTGGCAAGCATCGAACATTTTGGTGATATCTCTGTCTCCGTAACCCCACATAGATCTCTAAACACAGTGCGCGGTGTCATTCCTGACAATGACTTCTTGCAACTAACCGAAGACGAAATGCTCCAAGGATTGTCAGATCAAAATGTGACTAATGTACACATAATGAAAATCCGTAAAGAAGACAAAGAAATTCCGACAAAGCACATGGTTCTGACCTTCGCCTCCTGCACCTTGCCAGAGTCAATCGAGGTGGGATGAACAAAAATCTTCGTCCGTCCATATATACCTAACCCTCGATGCTCCTTCAAATGCCAGATGTTTCGCCACGGCTCCCAAAGCTGCCGCGGCCGCGATATCTGCGCCAAATGTGCTTCCAATGATCACCAATCAAACGACTGCGATGCTGCGCCGCGCTGCGCAAACTGCGAAGGCGACCACGCCGCTTATTCAAGGTCGTGCCCTGCAGGGGAAAAAAAGGAAATAATTATCAAAAACACCAAAGAGAATATAATATTTAAAGAGGCAAGAAAGCGTTACGCTATGATTCAGGGCCCATTATCTTTCACTGTACATACAAACTTCGCCAATGTGGTGCGTAGGCACGCCACACCACAGCGGCCTTCAGCAGCTGCCCAGCTCACACCTAGTGAGGCTGAGGCAGGGCCATCCGCGCCTCTGGCAGATGCAGCGAAAGATGCTATGCCATCACCGAAAAGGGGCCCGCCGGCCACAAAGTCGACAGCCCGCAAGGCTTCCCCGTTCGGGAGAAGCCCACAACCTCCCAGCCCGCAGGCTCCCCGCGGTACACCAACGCCTACCTTGAGGCAATGAACACAAGTCAGAGCTCACCTCCGCCGCTGCGGAGGCGGAACTCTCTTGATCAGGAAAAACAAAAAATCTTTATAAAAGGCCATCAACAAGGAGGGCCCTAAGGTCTCAATGTCATCCCCCCAAAATCATCATAGCGTTCCTTATCCACTGGAACTGCCGTGGAATTCTATATAAGTACATAGGTGCAACAGATATCGTAAATTCTCTATCTCCTGTAGCGCTCTGTCTGCAGGAGACCAACTTGGGACCTTTTCATAAAATCATTTTTAAAAAGTACTGTCTTTCGCCGTGACCATGAGCAGGCAAGTAAGGTCTCTGGAGGAGCTGGTGTTGTAGTTGGGAATGGTGTTGCAACCCATGAAATAAAGCTCCAGACAAAGTGTTAAGCCGTTGCAGTCACCGTCCTTAGCTTTAAAACAATCACCGTATGATCTATATATCTCCGACCACATCTCACTGTAACACAACAAGATTTAGAGAAACTTTTTAGGCAGCTACTAGAGCCGTTTCTGGTATTCGGTGATTTTAATGCGCACTGCTCTTTTTGGGAGA
Organism: Amblyomma americanum; assembly: GCF_052857255.1. Taxonomy (NCBI): domain Eukaryota; kingdom Metazoa; phylum Arthropoda; class Arachnida; order Ixodida; family Ixodidae; genus Amblyomma; species Amblyomma americanum. Next base: position 78,857,165 of record NC_135499.1, read on the forward strand.
GTGAACAGACAGAAACTAGAGGTCGGGTTTTAGACGATTTTATTCTGTGCAAGAAAGTCTGCTTGCTCAGTTCAGGCAAACTATTATATTGCTCTTCATACTCAGGTAAGATGAGTTGTATAGACTTGCCTTTTAGCTCCCCATCCCTTTTTATTAATTTTTAGTGGGATGTTTTTGCTAACCCGTACGGAAGTGATCATTTTCCAGAAGTAATTCACTTTTCATCAGCACCCTAATCATTCCACCTAAACCACGCTGGTGGAAGCTGAAGTTAGCGGACTGGCCACTATTTCAAGAAAAAGCCTTTCTGGAGAAAATATTTTCTGATAATCTTAGCGTGGACGAACAAAATGAAATTTTTACAACATGCATCATTGCGGCTGCACGGCTAGCTATTCCTCAATCTTCAGAAGTTGTACGAGAAAATAACAACGTCTGGTGCACACAAGAATGCAAGGAAGCAAAAAAGAAAGAAAACAAAACCTGGGCACTTTCCGCAGATATCCCACACAGGACAACCTCATAAATTTTAGAAAGGCTACAACAAAAGCACGGTACATCCGTCTAAATGCTGAAAAAACTTCATGGAAAAACTATGTGTTGTCCATAAATAGTGCTGTTAAATCAAAACAAATCTGGGAACAAGTGCGCAAGCTTAATGGCAGCTTTACTCCTTTTACAATTGCTTTCGTAACAGCTCCTGATACACAAACAAGCATTAGCGAACAGGCTGACAAACTAGGGGAACACTCCGCCACAGTTTCTAGTTCCTCACACTACTCACAGTCATTTATAAAGTACAAGAACACAACTGAGAAACAACGACTGCCTCAAGTGGCAGTGCAAATGAACAATAAAATAAATTAATTACACCGCAAGAAATCCCTACAATACTGTCGGCGGGCAAAAAGACACCACCAGGACCAGGCTAAATTCATAATGAAATGCTTGCTCACATCTCGGAAGATGCTGCAGAAGCTCTTCTGAAATTCTTCACTAAAATATGGCAGTCTGGAAAAATACAAGAGGCGTGGAAAAACGCCATTGTTGTACCATTCCTAAAATCTTAAAAAACACCAACTTCGGCTTGTAGTTACAGGACAATAGCACTTGCGAGTTGTCTTGCTAAAGGTTTTGAAAGTGTGCTAATTATTAGGTTAATGTTCATCCTTGAATCGCGAAAACTTCTTGATATCCAGCAATGTGGATTTAAAAAGCATGCTGTGCAAATGACCATTTCGTCCGTCCTGAAAACACAGTCCGTGAAGCATTCATACACAACCAGCACTGCCTGGCAGTATTTTTTGACTTGGAAAGAGCTTATAATACCACTTGGAGGTTTGGGATTCTTCGTGACCTCGCAGATTTAAGTATCCGTGGCAGGATGCTGAACTGCTTAAAAGACTTTCTTTCTGACCGTTCCTTTCGTGTACGTCTAGGTTGCACGCTTTCGAAAAAATTCATCCAAGAAAATGGCGTACCACAAGGGTGTATTCTAAGTACCACACTCTTTATTGTAAAAATGAACTCAATATCGCAAATAATCACAAAGTCCGTCATGAATTCTGTATATGTTGACGACCTTCAAATTTCATGCACATTCTCCAGCTTATCAACATGCGAAAGACAGATACAATTGACACTGAACAAAATAGTGACGTTGGCAGACCAAAATGAATTTAAATTCTTCCCCCCCAAAAAATGTTGCTGTCCTTTTCTGTCTGAAAAGAGGAATGCAGCTTGATTCCACCCTGGACTTGAATGAAAGTGTTCTACAAGTGAAACAAGACCATAAATTCCTAGGCATAACTTTTGACAGAAAGCTCACATTCTTCCCCCACATAAGCACCCTCAAAAAGAAAGCTTCTCTATCTCTAAATATACTGAAGGTACTCTCCCGAAAACACTGGGGGTCCTACAGGTTATGCATTTTACAGATCTACCGCTCCGTAGTACAGTCTACTTTGGACTATGTATCCATTGTGTATGTGTCTGCAAGACCATCATACCTCAAAAAACTGGATCCCGTACATGCGTGGGTCTTCGTCTATTAACTGGTGTATACACAACATCCCCCATAAACAGCCTCTTTGCAAACATAAGAGCTATACTTACCTGCGCATATGTACCAAAAATAAGATCCTTAACAAAACACCTTTGTCGCCCCGTAGTTACCAAGTGCACATCTAGAAGGCTGTTCAATAATAAACCACAATCGATCAAACCTTTGTTATTATGCTTTGAAGGTGCATGTCATGAACTCGGAATACTAGATGCTCTACCTAAAATGGCCCCGAGGCGCCATCCATTGCCACCATGGTACTGCTTTCCTGCAGCTTGCGACTTCACGCTAACACAGTTTCGCAAAAAGACAAACACCACATCAACACCTACTAGAAGAATACTTGGCTTTGAAAGAGAAATATTCAAGCTACATTGGACTTTTACATAGATGGCTCTAGAACAGCAATGCGCGTTGGAAGTGTTGTAGTACAGGGGAAATAGAAAAAAATAGTAAGATTGCCAAGTTATGTATCAATCTTTACTGCTGAATGTTATGCAGTGTGTATGGCTGTGGACAAAATAGTACTTGAGAACAACGAAAACAGTATACTAAACACAGATCCCCTCAGCTTACTCACAGCGCTGCAGTCAAGATATGCAGTTAAACCCTTAGTAAGCCACATCACACACAACACAAAAAATATCACAACGCAATAACATATGATAAGGTTCTGCTGGGTCCCGAGCCACGTCGGCATAGAGGGTAACAGGAGAGCAGACTAATCAGGAGTAAAAGCTCAAAATGGTGGAATAAAAAATGGGAACATACCTTTTAAAGACTGCCTAAAGTTTATATATAAATTAAAGAACAATTGCCAGAAAGAGTGGGATAATGAACTGAACAACAAACTGCACTTCATAAAGCCCACCTTGAGGGAATGGAAGTCATGGAGACATGAGGAATGTTTCACTGAAGTAATCTTATGTCGCCTTCGCATAGGACACACACACCTGACGCAAAACTACTTATTTACAAAAGGAGGCAAACTTGTTTGTGAACTATGCGGAGACGAGGTCACGCTAAATCATATGTTATTTCCATGTTTACACATCGAAAATATAAGAAAGAAGTTCTTTAATGAATTTTATAATCAATGCATTCATTTTAACCCAGCACTACTCTTGAGAGATATTGCAATTGTTGACATTTCTTATGTTTTAAACTTTTTACAAGAGGTTTGTTGTCTTTTTGAACTGCGTATGCCTCACTTTTATTGGATACATCTCAGCCACTTTCTCATTCATGCGAAGAAGGCTGAGGTCTATATTTCATTGGTTGGGGGCCTCGACATCCTTCCTCGACATCCTCGACAACCTCTAGGCTGAGCTGTGTGAGCCTTCAATGATTTATTACGTTATATGCCTCTGTTTCCATAGTGCGTCAAGATCGCTGCCAAAGAACGAGTAAATGAGAAGTAAAAAAAATTGAGGCACGACGTCCGATGCATAAATTCTGAGAAAGCAGTGGGATCTGCGCACAATTTATACCTTGGTGTTTTTACTGCAGCAAGTGCTTTTACTCCAATCCAAATGCGAGATATTTAATTCCGGATGGTGAATGTCGGCGAACGTATGTCCAGAGTGCCGGTGGGCGAGCGGACAAATTGATACCATCATCAGCAAGGTGACAAAGCGAGCACTAGACCTCTCGGTGGCTGCCTCCAACGCCAAACTGAGGGCTTTCGGGGTGCTCAAAATCCTATCAGGAATTGCGGGAAGCCCACCTCATGAACTAATATACGCGGCTTCGTAGAGGGCTACTGGGCGCCGCCTGCTAGACCGGTTGCACATCCAACACAGATGCATACCAGACGGGACGGATGGCGTCCCGTTTGCTGTGGCGCCATATACTGTTGGCCGCTCCGCTCTCGCGTTACATAGACGCGACTTCACACGAAGGCAGACAACAAGCGCGGGCTGGCCCGGATGAGAGGCAATATGAGCCTAAAAAGGTCGTCTACTACGCGGACATCACACGGCCCTCGCCCACGGGATTCTACACGGCAACCGTAGTCGATAAGGAATGATTGTCGATGGGCTATCCTTTCGGGCCCCAAATGCAACGCAAGCGGAAGAAGTCGCAATAGCTCTCGCTGCCGCGGATACAAAGTCGAGAACAGTTATCACACTTTCGCCAGGCCTATGAACACTATCTTGTTAGGGAAATGGCACCTCCTGCCTCCCAGATTTTAAGACGGGCTGCCAACTATCCAACTCCGACCAACATAATCTGGGCACTTTGCCACCTGGGTCTACGATGCAATGAGGCCGCTGATGGAGCCGTCCGAGCGCTTACACACCACGCGAAATCTTAATCCATTACTGCGACAGCCAACACCTCTACCGGGCCCCTGCCAAGGGGCTGCTTAAGGCGAAGGAGCGAACTCTGCGGCGCCTGCAGACAGGTACTCTTCTCTTTCTTGCCATGGTCAAACACTTTGATTCCAACATGGATGGGCGCTGACCACACTGTGGAGATTTCTGCAATATCTTCCATATGGAGTGGGCATGTAGTCAGAGTCCTCACCCCTTTCCCTACCCCTATCCAAAAGGCATGGGAGAATGCCCTCCTCAACTGTTCACACTGGAGTCCTAAAGTGATTTGGTGAAGTGGGTGCGAGACGGGGCCTCGTCATGCGGAGTTCTGAACTAGGTATAACAACCATGGAGCGGGGTCGTCTTACTATCAAACTCTAATTTTGAACATTAAAATTTTTTCGCCCTTACCCCCTAGCTCGGTATGTGGGGTAGAGCGAGAAGGCGGCTGTGGCTTCTGGAAGGCAGCATGGTTTCGCACCGGATCTTTGAATTCTATTTACTCATATCTTTTAATGTGATAGCATTTGGAGGGCCACGACGGTGGAAACTGTGCGGTGGCCTCGGCATCGGCATCGGCGCGTGTGTGAATCATCCACCGGATAGGTGGGTTCACCTGTCAAGGGCTCTCCTCTACCTCTCTCCACTTGTAGAGACACTCGTTCGATTTCCATCCCAACCCAATTTTCCTTTTATTACAGTTAACTTAGTCTCACATTTCATAATGAGCTTTTCTTTATTTTGCTACCTTATATTTACAATTAAGTTGATGTTTTATCTTCATCAAGATGTGAAGAAAATTTTAGAACGAAAAAGAGAATGGCAATGAAAATTAATATTATTGATATTTTCTTCATGACTACGTCCACTGCAGGACAACTGCCCCCCTTCAATTATATCCATTTCCTGTGCCAGCCGGGGCCACCTTATATCCGCAAGCTTCTTTATCTCAACCGCCCGCCTAATTTTCTGCCACCCCTGCAAAATGTGCCTTTACCTGGTGGCCATTCCCTCACGCTTAATGGATGTCGGTTACCTTGCCTCCGAATTACATGCCCAGCCCAAGCCCATTTCTTCGTCTTGATTTCGCCTACAATGACATTAACCGGCGTTTCTTCTCTTACCCACTCTGCCCAGATACGGTCCCTTAAAGTTGAACATATCATTGTCCTTTTCCTAGCACGCTGTGTTGTTCATAATTTAACCTGAGCCCTTTTCGTTATCTTGCAAGTTTCAGCCTCATAGGTGAGCACCGGTAAGATAGAGCTTTTAGTTTTTCTTAAGAGGTATTGGTAAACTGCCGCTTACTAGTCTTTTTATTATTACTTCTTTTCAGTTATTTCGTACACCGTCAGGGCTACTGAGGCATTAAAAAGAGATGCAATAAAGAAAGCTGATAGATTCAACAAAGTGGAGTGTTTCAGACAAGCCAATATATATATATATATATATATATATATATATATGCCAAAAGTGATTTCTGGCAACCGATATGGCCAATATAATATAAAATCACCAAAAATTGAAGAAACATAACAGGATTTAATTCAAGACGTTTCGGCTGGAGGACCAGCCTTATATATATATATATATATATATATATATATATATATATATATATATATATATATATACATATACACAAAACATGACACATGACACCTATATACACAATTTAATATGCGATAATCAGCTTTGGTGACTGTCGAGGCATGAAGGTGATTCCTGTCATTCATAATCTCAGAGAACCGGCCAAATGAACTCCACTCTATTCTTAGTCTAGTTATTTTCCCCTCGTGATCGGGATCTGCGATCACTACATGCCCTTAGTAGAAGCAGTCTCTAGCCACATCCAGAGCATAGCTTCAAAAAGTAAACTCATATTCCTTTGCGAGACTGCTGAACATCACTTCTGGATATTAACTGTTAGACCCACCGTTCTTCTTGGCCTGTCTAAGTCATCCTCATGCTTTGCAGTTCATCGCCTGTGTGACCTAGCCAGGCAGTGTCGTCTGCGAATAGCAGATATGAGGTATCCTCGAATTGCGCTAATCTCCAGCTTTTTAAAATTCCAGTACCTGAATACCTCTTTCAAACAGGCGCTCAATAGGATTTACGTGATAATGTCTCCCTGCGTGGCACTCTTGGTTACCTTAATTTTATTGCTAATTTTGGCGGACTATGGTGGCGGTACCGGCATTATAGATATCTTATTGTAGTTCTTCATAATCCTCCTCTACACTCTGCTGACACAATTCCTGCATGACTGCTAAGGTTTCGACTGAGTCAAATGCTTTCCAGTAATCTATGAGGTCTATAAACCATGCGTTATAGGGAAGACATGAAGTAAATTTAAATTTTTTTCAAAAATCTTGTTTTTGCGGTAAAATTATGGTTCTTGCCACACAGTATTAACTTTATAGTGAATTGTCTTACTTAGTATGACAGGTAACTAATTAAAGATAATTATCTTCTAATTTTTAAGGTTAGGCACCTAGTTGCGATTAGATATTTCTAGCTTGTCAGTAATATCCATATCAGTTTTTAGAGTTTAGAAGGCGCGATTACTCGCGCTGCTGTGACGGGACAAAATTTTTCTGCATTGTGTGAAAATATATGTGGTTTCGAAAGCATGCAGGCAATGCCAACCCTTCATTGCACGTAACTGGTGGAAAAAGACATTTTTTCCAGCCATAGTGTCAAGGGTAACCACGTTTTCTAAATTCAAAAATTGATATCGCTGTTACCAACGACCAGCTACAAATCTCTAACTGCAACTAGGACCTGAAAGCTAATATTTGAAAACTTAATTATTTTACTCCTGTAAACGATTCACTACGGTTTTGTGGTGTCCGCCAACACTGGTAATACTGGGCTGAAAAAGCCATATATTTTGCCACAAATAGCCTATTTTCGAAAATGGCTTAGTCTACCCAGTCAGACCTGGTGTAGGGTTATTATATTCTGGCCATTTCTATCATCTGATTGAGTGCGTCAATATCGTCTACTTTCAAGTATCCTCTACTAAGGCCTTTTGAGAATTTGGTTGATGGAAGTCCAAGGTTGTCCTAACTTTATTAGCGATTACCATATTAAATACCTCGTATGCAAAGGACCACAAGCTGATCAGTCAGTAATTTTTCTAGTCCATGAAGTCTCTTATCTTATGGATTAAGATATGTTAGCGTCCTTCCAAGCTTCTCGTACGCTGGAGGTCATAAAGCATTGCGTGTATAGCATGGCTAATTTTTTTGAACAATCTACACTCCGTCCTACAACAGATCTGTGGTTACCTGATCCTCCTCAGCTGCTTTTCCCCTCTGCATTGCCCCCCCCCCTTAAGGCTTTCTTTACTTCCTCTTTATTTCGTCATTCTTTACTTCCTCTTTATTTCGTCAAGCGATAACCTATTGCTCAGCTCTACTGTCTCTCTCGTTACCGTCCTGATTGCATTAGCTACTTGTAGATCTGTATAGACTTCTTTGGCTACATTTAACTATGATTTCTATATTGGTAATGACATTGTGTTTTTTTGTCGTTCAACGCATGCTTCATATTTTCGCCTATACCTAGTTTTCTTTTCATCGCTTTCAGGGTAGCTCTGTACTTAAGAACATTCCTGATTTTGTCCATATAAATATCCTTATGTTGGTTACCTAGCACTTATTGTTTAGTTTTGGTATATTTGTCAGTTCTAATCTGTCTGTGGGTTAGAGGTACTCATGCTCTGACGTTTGTTAATCAGATTAGACCCTGCTACGCTTCGCGCCTCTTGGAATGAAGTGTGTCGCCCTTAAGGAACATCGAATATCTTACTTTCGTATTACATACCCTGCCAAACCCAATTCTTCCTCTTGATTCAAATTAGAATGTCATTAACCTACGTTTTATTCCTCAGACACTCTTAACGCGGCGCCTAACATTTTTCTTTCCACAGCTCTCTACGCTTTCGTTAAGTTGAACCGTTTTTATTAGCCTACACGTGATCTTTTCATTCAATTTTAAAATTTGCCGGTGCACATTTGGCGTCACTGCCTTTTCAGGCAATCCACAATTTGTCAACACACCGCCGGTGCCACTGTGTTATCCGCCGAATGGGAGCCTTAACGCTCTCTTGTTAAGGCGGGAACGGAAATGCTTGATACAAAACCGGACACTTAAGGTGTCCCTTAAAGGTATGACGCGATAGCCTTAATGAGTCAATGCCCATATATACGGAACAGGTCGTTCTCTACTTCATCTTCAGATTCCTCTTAGTCCTCATACTATTCCTGGCGGTTTGGCGCAGCGTTGAAGCGATGCACCACTGTCCTGCAATGAAGATGCAGCCACCTGTGGGCATTTTGAGCCCCTGGTTGCAAATCTCGAGCATCCTCTCTCATCCATTAATTTAACCGCCACGTACCACTGTGGGCAGTTTGCAAGAAATTCGGCGGGCATATTATGACGATGTAAAAGGGTCACGTTATCTAGGTGGCCCATCCGCTCGCTAAGTCGCTCCCATGTGGATTTTAAGAGCGCTAGCTCTCAGCACGTTTCCCAATTACCTGGAGTCTGCTACCACCACCCTTCGGTGTGAAATGTTTTAAGTCTGAGCAATTCAAGATGGCGGCCAGCAGTTATTCGATATAGAAACTTTATTATTGATTGATTGGTGACGTCACTATTATATTTATTTGGTGATTTAATGATTGGCTCTCTGGCTGGCTGGCTCATTGGCTGGTTGGCTGACTGGTTTGCTGGTTGGTTGGTCGGTTCGTTGGTTGGTTGATGACGTCAGTTATAAATCCAAGATGTCAAGTTCTTATTTCATATCAGTTCTAATAAACCAAATTGCTCGCGCTTGTTATTTCAACGTCTTTTAGACGGTGGCGGCTTCTTTTTAATAAATTATTTCCATGGCCAACGACACCGACGCCATTAAGAAGCCGCTTATTTGCGACCCAGTGGCCTTGATGCTATCGCGTCAAAACCATGGTGCTGTAATTTAATACGTCCAGATCCGAAGTCGGTAGCGTGGTGCACGGAGTGACTACGAGAAGCCAGTATTCGGAGCAAAATGTTTGTTTCTGTAGGAGCCCGAACGGAGGCTCATCGTTACGACATGTGACAGTGTCTAGAGCAGCATCACCGATGCGGCCAGGCCCAGTCACGGGCCGGAGTACCAGGCGCGGCGACCATCAAGAAGCCCAGTGAGCACGAGGGGGTCCGATTAAGGTCCCACGGGTCGTGATCAATTGCGTACGGCCGCGGGTGACGAACAGCAACTCTGGCGACACCGGCCGGAGTCAGTAGGCGCTCAGGGTAGTGATGACGGCCGGCCCAAACATGGTTTTCCCAACTTCAGCGGCTGGTAAATGCTGCCAATCATCCGTAGAAAGAAAGGCATCACGGCATCGGGTGGAAGTATGTTGCTACTATAAAGAAGGCCCACATTCGTTTAAAGGTGAACAGGAACGTCATCCTCTGAGCATTGCTATCGTGGCGGATGTCTCTGCCCAGTACGGCTGACCCCGGGCTGGTTTCGGTGCCGCTCCCGTCGTCTCAGGTGCTGTCAATCCAAAATCACGGCTATACAGAATCGTCCAGATGTACTAGAAGAAAATTACAAAAAGCTAGACGAAGTCAGTCATGAAGTGTCCAGCATACAAACCCACGGCTATACGGAATCGTCTAGGTATACTAGAAGAAAATTACAAAAAGCTAGACGAAGTCACTCATAATGTGTCCGCGCCTGTGACGCTGTCTTCTATGTCTTGTTCGTGTTTTTTAAGCGCTGTCAACAAAAGAATACAAACCGAAACTGAAGAACGTTCTGAGATAGCAGTTTGCAAACACGAATAGATGATCGTGACGACAGGTCTCCATGCAACAACTTAATATTCTACGGCATTCCAAATTCTGATGACACATTGCAAGAGACAAAAGTGAAACTTACTTCTATTATTAACAAATGTCTAACTTATCCCCTTCTTCGTGATGCATTCGAACGAGTGCATTGCTTGGGAGTTTTCAAGCCGAATAAATGTCGCCCCGTCATAGGTAAATTTTTAAATTGGAAAACAAAATACGCCATTCTCGCTTCACGTAACAGTTTGAAGGACACTAAAATCACCCTTACTGAAGACTTTGCAACTGCAACAAAAGTCGCTCGCAAAAAGCTTCTTGAATTTGCTGAAATCCAACCCGGTGCCCCAAAACACAAATTGCGCTACAATAAGTTGCATATTGGTGACAGCTGCTACTTTTATGACTCGGCCACGGGCGCTATCTTGAACATTTCTACACGCAGGACAGGCTCTGGCTGGCCCGCTGCTAATTGCGAACCCAGCACCTCCTAGGCCCTCGTTAAAAGTTGTGCGCGGGCATCTAAAGCCTTTGTATGAGTCGTTTTCGCTAACCTTCGATGTGTTCTTAACAAATATAAGTCGTTATCATCAGCTATCGACACGCGTTCTGCAAAAACTACTGCTCTAACAGAAACCTAGCTAACCCGCATGTCCCTGATTCAGATATACTTCTTAGCACTCATCTTTTTGCATTCTTTCGTTGTGATCGTAGAAGACAGAGTCGGAGGCGTGCTGCTAGCGATTTCAAACGATATGACTTTACCCCGTGAGCACGTTCGGACTGACTCAGAAATGGTATTGGTCGCAAAAACGCTTAATCACCAAAAATCATAATAGGGGTCTGCTAACACCCACCATCTTCCTCCCCCACCTTCTTCAATGAACATCACGATATCATTAATTCTCTCACTACACGTTTTCCCGCATCTCCGATTCTTCTACTAGATGATACGCCATTATAAGCGAGCCAAATTTCAGGCAATAAACACTGAACTCTCTTCTTTTATAGACATTTTTCTTGATGGCTTCGACAACCGAACTGTTCAATCTAACTGAAACATATTTTCGTCCAAAGTAAATCAGCCCACTGAACGGTTCACTCTTCAACGCATCATCAACCACATCAATGCTTCCTGATATAGCAATCAAATCAAGTGCTTATACAATAAAAATAGGCGACTTTATTCTATCGCTGCGTTCTCTCACTAGAGAAACGTTGGGCTTGGTACTCGGTGGCATCCGAGGCATACGTGAGGGCAAATAAAGACGCAAACAAATACTTTCACTCAGAGATTCTTTCATCTATGCTCACAACAAATATTAGAAAATTATCCCACGACTAATGAAAATATCGCCCTCACCGGTTCTTCTGGTGACCCTATTAATTCTTTCAGACCTTGTTGCTGCAATTCTTAACAATTCATTTGGCGAGAACTTCTCTGTTTATCTGCTGCACACATGCCTACAACTCATAATCACCATTATGCAACTATGTCGCCAATAATATTTGATATTTTTGGTGTCATTAAATCTATTGATAACCTCACTCTTCTTTCTGCTCCAGGTTATGATCTTATTAATGCTATGTTTTTGGTAAACACTTCAGCCTATGTTCCTATTATGCTAACAAAAATTTTCCAGCAATATAATGACCAATATATTGTACCGAAAGGATTGAAAATTATGAAGGTGATTCCATCTACTAATCTGGTATCAGAACATCTCCCCTCAACTATCATCCCATCTCTCTAATTAGCACATATTGCAAAATGTTGGAAAATAAAATATTTATGAACCTTGTTGATTTTCTTGAATCAAACGTTTCTTTTCATTGGCACAACACGGCTTTCGAAAAATTTACTCATGCGAAACTCAACTAATATGTCTTACACATGCATTACACCGTATCCTTGACTAATCATCACTAGGTGACGGTATAGTCGTAGAATGTAGTGAAGCTTTCGACAAGGAATGTTACAGAATCCTCTTGTTGAAACTAAGTAACCTTAATATTGATCCTAAACTACTGATATGGATTGGGTGTTTTCTCCATAATCGCTCACAGTTTGTTACCGCTAGCGGTTTTAATTCCGGTTTTACTGAAGTACATTCAGGCGTTCCTCAAGGCTCTGTCGTTGGGACCATTTGTTCTTAACCTACATCAATGATCTTCCGTCTATTGTTAACTCTCATATCCTTTTTGCGGCTGATTGCGTTATTTTTAGATAAATAATCCATGCTAATGACAGCTGTTTATTTGAGTCTGACCTTACCACTGTAGTTAACTGCTGCAAGAAATAGTCAAGGCAACTAAATATTAACAAATGCAAATTGATGCGTGTTTCAATAAAATCTACCGTCCGGTCGTCTTAGTATCACATCGATAACTTTTCTTTAGAGTCTGTGACACCATATACATACCGTGGCGTTCACATTACTGATAACCTAAGCTGGTCTCTTCACATGGAACACGTAATCAACAATGCTAATCGCATGCTGAGTTACTTACGTCGCATTTTTTTGAAAAGTTTGCTATATAAAACACTAATTCGCACCAAACTGGAGTATACAACATCAGTCTGGGATTCTACTTATGACATGCATATTACTGCTTTTGAGATGGTTAAAAAAACTCTGTGCGTTTCTTTCTCACCAATTACAACCGCACTGCAAACACAACATAACTAATGAAATCTAATCTTTCTCTTCCATTGCTGTCACTTCGTCGCAAACTGTCTCGTATCGGTTTCTTACACAAACTGTACCATCGACCCATACTGCGCGGTCGCCTCAACTCCCAGCCATTTTATGTATCCCATCGTACTGACCGTCCTCATAAAATCAGTTTTGATTCTTGTAATACCAAATATAGTTCCCTTTCACTCTTGCCGCGTACCTCACGCGACTGTAGTCGCCTTCCCGCAGATATTGCCGACCTTAATAAATACGAGATGTTTCACAAATCCGTATGTAATATTGTATACTCAGGCGTTATTTAAATTTGTCTCTCTGCTGTATTTTTCAAATTTTATTCTTGATTTCTCAAGTCCCCCTCTTAATGCTTCTCACCCTTCGGGGTACAATAAATAAATAAATACATAACATTTGACCGATGTGCCGGGTAGCGATCTCAGTACCTCTCAGCAGTTAGGCGAAAGGTTCTCAATCTACATCGAAGATATCCTTAACAAAAGGAAACCTGTCAACCTGAAAGTGTCCGAAGGTGAGACAAAACACGCATCTTGAAGGGCAACGACGGTGACGGCTTTGAGATGCTGTTAATGCGCCACTTACGCCCCGATGCTGAGAACGTCACTTTTTGCGACAGCATCGAGGAGGTGCGCAAGCAGAATATACTGATTCGTAAGCGCCCCCGTCAGGTTGAGTCGCTTGCCTGACCGACGACAGCCGCTGACACCTCGTCGCTGCTGCAGCCAATCAACGACTTTGTTCGCGAAGTGGAGCATCAGCACTCCCTTCTGTCTTGCCCTCCAGTGCGACCTCCACATTTGGCTCCAGCTCTTCGGCATGCTATCCAAAATGAGATTGCCGAGGCCCTTCCGCCCGCTTATCCATTACCACTTTTCGCCGCCTCGGCTATATACGCCGACATCATCGCCCATATACCACCACCTGTCGCCGCTCAGCTCGAGTACCGACATCGCCCCTAGACCTCGGGCATTTACTTAACATTTGTCTCCAGTACCTCTGCGAGCGCAGCTGATTACAATCCACCGGGTCCGAGAGTCAAAAGCTCCCGGCGCACTACTGAACACCGGCATATTTGCGACATTTAAGGCCTGACTGGTTATGATGGCACTGCTCTCAACATCACCTCCTCAAGCCCTCAGATACTTGTCCTCCACGAGTAACTACTCCGGGCCTGCTGAGGCGCCATCAAGTAGTCATTTTTCCCCTGACTGCTCGGGCTTTGAAAGCAAAAGCTTTACTACTCCCTTCCGCAGCTTCTTCAAGGTGTGTTTCATATGGCTTTTAACCGAGGAAAACCACGTGACGTCGCCGAGCCGCAGCTGTGCCAAAACCGATAAATAGCGGGGGAGTTTCGATAGCGAAGGAAAAGCGCATAACTTGCATCTGGTGGTGGTGGTGAAAAGATTTTATTGAAATTGTTTAGGAGAATGTAGACGCGTTTGGAGCTCTCTGTCCGGAACCCCACTGGCGTAGGCCGCTATCCGAGGTCTTTCGATCAGTTCTTTTTGACTCCTTTTCTCCGGCCTGGTCAGACCTGCCTCCCACCCCTCCAGCGTTGGCTGGTTGCTAATAGTTACCGCCTGATTTCGATGTCCGGTTCATACCATTTGATACAGGTCCGCCTTCTTCTTACCGAATTTACATTGTGAGTCAAATGACTCCGGATCTATTGCCTATACTCTACGTTGGTTGTCGTAAGAGTTGGTCTGTAGATTTCGGAAGTGTAGTTCCTCCCCTTTGTCTAGTGTCTTAGCCGGCGGAGGGTGGACCCGAAGTAATAATCTTGAGATCTGAAGTATATCGGTGTAGGTTAGTAGTGGGTTAGGAGGCTCCACGACATCTGTGCTTGGTGCCCGGGGGAGAAATTCTCGGCCTGAGGCATGTGCGCTCTCGTTGCCTGGTATGCCCTGGTGACCTGGTAGCCATAACAAGTGTTTTTGTGTTGGTTGATTGCCACGGGTGCAGCTCCCTCGCGGGATTTTAGCTGCTAGCGGTGCGATCAGGCCCCTTAGGCAATTGCGAAACGCTGTCTGTGAATCCGCGTGAATGTATTCCGAGGCAGTGCCTGTTGGATCTGGAGCAATCGCCACTCTTCCGCAGACAGTGTGTCCTTGCAAGCCAGTACTAGTGCGCCCATTGTTTTATTTTGGTGCACTAACGCGACGGCCGTCATTCCCTGCTCGTGACCCGCAGCATCTACATAGAAAACGCCCTCACGCCAACCGCGCGGGATTTTAGCTGCTAGCGGTGCGATCAGGCCCCTTAGGCAATTGCGAAACGCTGTCTGTAAATCCGCGTGAATGTATTTCGAGGCAGTGCGTGTTGAATCTGGAGCAATCGCCACTCTTCCGCAGACAGTGTGTCCTTGCAAGCCAGTACTAGTGCGCCCATTGTTTTATTTTGGTGCACTAACGCGACGGCCGTCATTCCCTGCTCGTGACCCGCAGCATATACATAGAAAACGCCCTCACGCCAACCGTTTTTTCATATTCATAGCTTGGCCTCAGCCTTGTCCCCTTGATTGGTGAAAATCGGGGTGGATATTCCTGGGTAGCAGAGCTGCCTTGAATTGTCGTCTCCATGAGGCTGGGATGTCGTTTGTGGTGTCTAGCTGTCGGGGGCAATTGATGTTTACATCACTGAGGACATGTCGGCCAGTTCGAGTAGTGGAGAGCCGTACAACCTGCGCATTGAGGTGTGCCTCTATCAGGTCATCTATCGTGTTGTTACGCTCTGTCGTAAGAACCGGTCCGTCGATATCGCAAGAGGGAGGCTCAAAGCGTTGTTGTAGGCTGTCCTGATTAAGACGTCGAGGTTCTTGAAGTCAAGCTTCTTTTGGCGGAGGTAGGGCGCTGCGTAGATGACGCGGCTTACGACGAAAGCCTGCAGCAGTCACAGAGTATCTTCTCACATCCGTGATTCCTGTGTTATCCTGGTGAGCAGCCTGCCGACTTGCTCGCTCAAGAGCCGTAGTTTCTAAAGGGTGAGGAGGTAGTTGCTGTTTATATTTATGTACAGACCCAGTATCTAGAGGGTCTCAAATTCATTAATGGGTGGGTTGTCAACGTGGATGTCGATGTTGCCCTGATTCTTCCGTTGACGGATGACTGTGAGTTCAGATTTTTCGGAAGAGCACGTAAGTCGACACGCTCGTGCAAAATTCTGAACTTTTGTTGCCGCTGTTTGCAGTTGTTGATCAAATATTCCCGTGCTTCCCGTGGTTGTCCAGATGGTTATATCATAAGCGTACACGGTGTAGCGTATCCCTTGTACCTAAATGAGAACGGGTGGGAGAATTAGGGGAGTAACGTTTAAGAGAAGTGGGCACAGTACTGCCCCTTGCGTTGTGCCTCTCGTGTCCGTCTTGCGTCGTTTTTCTGCCGGTGCTTATGTTGACGGTTCTCTCCGTAAGGAAATCGCAGATATACGAGTAGACACGCTGGCCACAGTTCGTGCTATGCAGTTTGTTGAGGATCATATAGTGCTTGATGTTGTCAAAGGCTCCCTTGACGTCGAGGGATAGAAGCGCTCAGTTACTGTTTCTGCGTGCAAGATCAATGAGTTCGCGTTAGAGTTGCAGCAGCACATCATGGGTAGAGAAGTGTGCCCTGAATCCAAACATCGTGCGTGGAAGTAGCTCTTTCTCCTCAAGATAGTTCGAGAGACACGCGTGGACTGCCTTTTCCATGAGTTTGCCTTCGCACGACGTGAGGGACATGAGGCAGAGGTTCTCGATGCTGATTTTCTTGCCGGGTTTCGGTATAAATTCTAAATTGGCTGTTTCGATGTTTGGGCAATGGTGTAAGTGTGCCAGCATTCGTTTATGTAGTCCGTGATTTCCTGCAGAGCCTCCGTGGCGAGGTTAGCCATCAGTCCGACCGTAATTTTGTCTTGTCCCGGGGCTGTTCCAAGGCGTATATCTGCTAGTGCTTCTATAGATGGTTTCCTCTAAAGTAAAGTCTCTATCTAGGTCTTCGTTTGGTTCTTCACGGTAATCCTTAATGCAAGGTTGTGGGTCTCTCGCGGTGCAGATATACCGACACGTGAGTTCATCGACGATTTCGTGGCTCGTGCATTGCAAGCTGTGTAGGGCTCGATGGAAATTTCTGTCTCGTTCACTCTTCGCTTTCTAAGGATCAATTAAGCCTCGAAGAAGCTTCCACGTAGCCCTGGTGTCTAGGCGGACTTTGAGGGATCCGCACTTTGTTCGCCAATTGGTGCGAGCGATGTGTTATGCGTGTTGGTCCGCTTGAACAGTAAGCTTGGCTATTCGAATTCTGTGTTTCTGATTGTGCCTCCTTTCTTCCGCCGTTTTATAAGACCCCGTCTGGCTTCTCAATGGTGTAGAGGTGATTGTTAATATCAGGGTGGTCCTCCGTGGTGGCAAGGGTTTTTTTGAACTTTCCTCTGAGGTCGAGAAGGGACGTCGCCCAATATTCGTCACTGGTTATTTGTTCCGATATAACTAGTTTGGTGTCCTTCCTGAATGTCTCCCAGTCTTTATTTCTGGCTTGCTCTCGTGGTTTGCTGAGCTTGTTGATTTAGAAGATGGTCTGCAGAACGTCGTGATCGCTGCCTGTGGTCTCTTCCGTATTCAGCCTCTTATAGTTGCAAGCATTGCGAACGAGCGTGAGGTCCGGAGAGGTATCCCGCGTTATGATGGTGCCGACTCGCGTCGGGTGCTGCCGGTCCGTGAGTAGGCTCTGGGCTATGTCAGCGATGGCAGGTGCTATTTTTCAGCCTTTCCCTTCTTCCCTCGGGTACCCCATAGGGGGCTAGAAGAAATAAAGTTGGCAGCTACAATTCGGGGATCTTTTTGGGCTTGTCTTAGTGCTTTAAGAAAGATCGCGTTGAAGGCTACGTGGCGCTGTTTGGGGCGACTATATATAAGAAGAGCTTCAAATGAGCCCAGTTGGTTTTTAATCTGCGAGATTGTTATTGCGCTACTCAAGGTAGACACAGATAGGGCGCAAACTATCAACTGATTTTATTGCGTAGGAAATTCGTTTTATATGAACTGTTAAGATGAATACAGAAGGGATACAAAAACAAGCACCTCCATGGAGATGAGTTCTCTAATCTTCTGCTGACAGGCATGCGTAGCGGTGTCAGTCTTTTAACTTCCTTAAAAAGTTAATCTCTCGCTTCGTCAGCGCTACCGAAGGGTCGCTTAGGCAATTGCCTTCCTTCTCAGACGTCATGCAAAATGCTTCATATGGCTCCCTTTGCATTTTATCTTGGGATCGCAGGTTGACAGTGGTGCTATCAAGCAATGGCTTACAGTTTTTGCACTTGCAAAAATGCGCCGCTAGGTTACCCGATGCAGGAGCCAAGCCGCATAACTTGCGACGCTCCCGGAGTGGTCCATTCAGGCATCGTCCCGTCTGGCACACATATGCCCTGCCACATAACGGTATACTGTACACAACTCTGGAGTTACGTGCCACAAACTCAGTCGCGTGCTTGACCCCACACGTGCGCTCACTATTCCTTGGCTGTGGATTGTTAACTTTAGCACACAAATTTCTCAGTTTGTTTGGCGCAGAGAACACAACTGCCACATTATGCCTTTCTGCAACTTTCTTAAGCCTATGCGAGACGGCATGTACATAAGGCAATGCAACCGGCCTCTTATTTTTGTCCAACTATTTTTTGTCCTTTGGTTTTTCTTTTAGGACTGTCTTTAGAACACTATTAGCCACTGATAAAAGCATCTGTGTGGAATAGCCCGCTGCTTTCAGGCGTTGAGCTTGCAAGTTGATTCTGTCACTAACTTTGGGGGATGAAAGGACTTTTTCACAGCCTGGGTGAAGGAAGACAATCGCAATTCCGCGCTTTATGAGCTTCGAATGCGCCGAATCAAACGGCAGAAGCCCCTTCTCACTTCTACATTTGAATTGCCAGCATAAATGTTGCCCCTGTGAGTTGGAGATGTCGAGGTACTGCAAGGTTGCGCCCTTCGGGACTTCATGCGTAAACTCAAGTCCACGGTGCGCTGTTTCAAATTGCTCCAGGATGTCGCGTATGGAGCTTTCCGTCACGCCTCTCTGACGAGAGCAGACTAAGACGTCATCAACGTACCTGAAACATTTAACGACACCGAGTGGTTTCATCAAGCAGTCGGTCTCCTCTGGCCAGGAACAAGTCACTGAGGCCAGGCGCTGTGCAACTGCCAATACATATCCCTTCTCCCCTAGCTGAACTGCTTGAACTGTCAGGATCTTTCTGATTACTCGGCCGTCTCACAGCCCGACGGCGATGATGTTCTGTTCCGATATCGGCCAAACGCTGAGCTCGGCTGCGCCGTTGTCCACGCCAGCTGCCATGTGCAAGGCGTTTCCGACCGAGTTGCTTCCCCTGAATTTCCTGAGATCCAGCGTTCCTTTAGGCTTGATTGCGATGACTGCATCTTTCTTGTTCCGACGCGGCTGCAGAGGAGGCTTCCAACGCTTGACTAGCGTGCGGGGCGCCTGCTGCAGCGGCGTATCAGCTGCCGCGGTGACGTCGGCCTCTGGAGTTTCACCTTTCTGCAGTGCCCAGTGGTTATCATGGGCTGAGGAGCGTTCCCACTCTTCTATGTTGCGTTGGATAATCACTTCCGTAACCTTGTCGAAAAGTGACGTTTTCGCCGATCGATGGAATGGTGACGATCTGCATCCTCTCCGGGACGTATCCCGCCGGGGGCGTCATGGTTTGCGACAGAGTTTGCCCGCGAAGCCGCTGCGGGCAGCTGAGTCGAGACCTATCTATTAGGATTAGCTAATCCCACGATCCTCATAGATTTCAAATTCTCGTAGAATTTCAGAAAACGGTCTCACCTGAACAAGGGTGATCTCCTCGTGGTTGAAATGTTGCCATATGATGTTGCAGCGCTTCCACAAATGCTTCGGAGAAACGATCGTAACTTCGGCGAAGTCTACGTGAGACACGTCCGCTATTCCCGACTGCAGAGGCGGGTCTCCGCTGGCCCCATGGGGTAGTGGACACGTCAATCGCGCTTTAGGCTCCGTGGTGGTAGTGATGTATGTGCTCTGTATGCGTTGGCATTGAAAACGTCGTGGCATAAACGCGGCACTGCATCTATGTGGGGGGCTCCAGAATAATTTCGACCACCTGGGGATCTTTAAAGTCCACTGAACGTGCGCGGTCGAACCCGACCGCGGCGGCCGCTTTTTGATGGAGGCGAAACCTCTTATTGCTACAGTGAAAACAGATACTCAGCTTCAAATGAGTAAAACGATCTTAATTTTCATAGAATGAACGATAATCTCACAACTACCGCTGGGGAGTGCGCAGTAAAAGTGGGTGGAAGGACAGTGCGACAAAATATAGCAAGTGGCAATCTATTTCAGGGAACGAAAGATAAGATTAAGAAACGGCAAAGCGTAAGGGTAAGCGTAAGAGATCGGAAGCGGGCAGAGTGGGTGAGGGAACAAACATGGGTTAATGACATCCTAGTCGATATCAACAGAAAGAAATGAGCTTGGGCAGGGCATGTAATGCGAAGGCAAGATAACCGCTGGTCTTTCAGGGTAACGGAGTGGGTTCCAAAAGAAAGTAAGCGTAGCAGGGGACGGCAGAAGGTTAGGTGGGCGGATGAGATTAAGAAGTTTGCAGGCAAAGGGTGGATGCAGCTGGCAAAGGATGGGGTTAATTGGAGAGACATGGGAGAGGCCTTTGTCCTGCAGTCTGTGTAGTAAGGCTGATGATGATGATGATGATGATGACGACGAAAGCGTAAGGGCGTCTAACCCTACAGAAAAACTACAACTAGCAGAGCTATCGAAGTTAATAAAGAGCGCAATGGAGCCAAAGAAAAGTTTAATATGAAGACAACTGAGTGTGCTCTAAAGAACAAAGGCCGCTTAAAAGGGGTGAAGAGGAAACTAGGCGCAGGTAAAAACCAGTTGTATGCATTAAGAGACAATTAAAGAAATGTCATTAGCACTTCGGGGAAGATACTTATACTATAATTAAATTCTACACAAATCTATAGAGTAGCCAATGTAATCAGAATAATAATGAGACAGACAGTATCGCACAGCATTACGTCATCCCGCCAGTAACGAAAGCGGAAGTTAAGAAAGCCTTAAAAGCAATGCAGAAATGAAAAGCAGTTAGAACAGCTAGGCATCATTTGTAAGCAATGCCTTATGACCTTGACCGTACCAGAATATTGGAAGAACGCAAATATTATCTTAATTCTTAAGGAAGGAGACGCCAAGGACTTGAAAAATTACAAATTGATCAGCTTTCTGTTCGTTGACTACATTGTATTTACTAAGGTAGTCGCTAATTGAGTCAGGGTGGCCTTACATTTTACTCCACCAAATCATCGGGCAGCCTTTTTTAAAGGATATTCCACAATAGATCATATTCACGCTATCAATCAGGTGATAGACAAAAGCGCAGAATATAAACAGAAAGGGTATAAACTGCGCGAACAAGATGGGACGAGAGGCACAGAAATCGACAGACAAAGCGCAGACTTCCAACTGATTTTATTTGTGAAAAAAACATCGTTAATAAGGCCAAAGAACATAAGAAAAAATAAGAAAAACACGATCACCATAGGGTTTAACGATAGAAACATCAGCAGAAATTTACAGGTTAATCAGATCCGATGTGAACACGAACGTGCCCTTCTATATACTCTAGCTCTGGTGTCGATATCGACAGCGAGGGCGAGCTAACGCAGTCGTCACCCCTTTTGGCTATCAGGAAAGCTTCGATAACCTCCCTTTCAGTTTAGCTGCGTGCATAGGAGAGGAAAGCAGTTTTGTCTAGGAAGGGAACGCAGTTGCGGCTGTCACAGTTTTTGCAGTGTAATGGCAGATTGCTGCCTGTGCCGGTGTGCATCGATCGTCTATGTTCAAGGGCTCGCTCATTGAAGCACCGGCCAGTTTTGCCGATGTAAACCCGCCCGCAAGATAGAGGTATCTGGTAGATAACGTCGGAGGCACACCTGGTGAACTTGGTCTGATGATTCTTCTTGCATAACCTGCGTTCCGATCTTGTTTCTTTTTTCTCTTTTGAGAGCATGGGACAAACTTTTTTCAACTTACAAGGCGCTGAAAACACTTCATTTATTCCATATTTGCCTGCCACCTTCTTGATGCTGTGGGAAAGGCAGTGAAAATATGGCATGACGAAGGGAGGGGTCCTGTCTGCACTTGGATCTTTCCTTATTGCTTTTTTCATCCTCTGAAGAAGGCACTCACATGAGCTGCGAATTACTTCCTGAGGGTAGCCAGCGGATTCAAGTCGCTTGACTTGATTATGGAAACTAGATGAGAGAGAGTGAACACATGACTTATGAAGGGCAGACAAACAACACGACATGATAATGCTACGCTTCACTAACTTCGAATGAGCACTTTTATAAGGTAGGAGGGTTTTGTTGGACCTGGGACTGTAAGCCCAGCAGACATGAACATCAGAAAAATGCAATTTTAAATCTAGATACTGAATGCGGTTGTCCCTTGTTACTTCATGAGTAAAACGGAGTCCTTGCCCCTCAGAGGAGAAGGTGGCGAGAATGCTAGCAACCGTGTTGTCAAGGTCAACATTAGTACTGTAATCTAATATCACAAGATAGTCGTCAACATAACGAAACACATGGAACACCGGATGCTTTGAAAGTTTTCAGGCGCCTGTCAGAGGAAGCCAAAAATATGTCGCACAAAACAGGAGCTACAGAAGAACCGATACAAATGCCAGACTTTTGAACATAAAATTGCCCGTCATGAAAGCTAGCGGTGGAGTTAAGATAAAACTGCAAAAGTTCTAGGAACTGCTCTGTGCTAATGCCAGCAGTATTCTGGAAGTCAACTTCACCATGTTCGTCAATACTGTCTCTGATTGCTTTGACTAAACCATCAGGAGGCACGGAGTAAAACAAATCTTCTACGTCGATGTAAAAGGCCATAGAAGATAACGGAATTCCGTCTTCCAGGACTTTTACCAGGTCCTTCAAGCTGCGGATGAGGTAAGGATCACCGCCTGCAAGTTTGTCCAGGTGTGGTTTTAGAAAGGATTCCACAATGTGCTGCCAGCTGCCTCTCTCCGAAATAATAGCGCGAAGTGGGCAATCCATTTTGTGTGTTTTGCCGGTGAAAAACATCTCCAAAGAGTCCCTCTCGGCTTTTGAGACCAAAAGCGCGACAGAACTAAGGTTCATTTTCTTAAGGAGCCTGGTAGCTTGCTTTCGCTGTATTTTCCCTTGGAATTCAATCGGTTGAAAGTTCTTCAAGACAGCTTCCCGGGCTTTTTCAGCAAACATTCCCTGTGGCAGGACAACGAAGCCGCCCTCCTTGTCCGATTCCATTATTGAAAGGCCGTTGGCACTAAGGAAGTTCACAAGTCTCTTCACTGGGGCCTTCCGTGAAGTGAAACGACTTACGTTTCGCAGTAAGCAGCTCACATAGTCGTTGACAGCCCGTTCCTTGTCCTGTAGAGAGGCAAACGCCCCCACACGGCGTACCATGGCTAGTAGTTCAGAACGTCTTGCTGAAGGTTCGAAGCAAAACTTCGGTCCCTTTTGCAGCGTCTCTTTGGTCGATATTGCCCTGTATGAGCTGGTCGATATTGCCCAGTATCTGATTAACCTGTAAATTTCTGCTGATGTTTCTATCGTTGAACCTAATGGTGATAGTGTCTTTCTTATTTTTTATTATGTTCTCTGGCCTTATTAACCATGTGTTTTTCACAAATAAAATCAGTTGGAAGTCTGCGCTTTGTCTGTCGATTTGTGTGCCTCTCGTCCCGTCTTGTTCGCGTAGTTTATACCCTTT
The DNA here is from genome assembly GCF_052857255.1 of Amblyomma americanum. Lineage (NCBI taxonomy): Eukaryota > Metazoa > Arthropoda > Arachnida > Ixodida > Ixodidae > Amblyomma > Amblyomma americanum. The sequence continues at coordinate 78,880,899 of NC_135499.1, forward strand.
CTGTTCATCATGAACCAACTAGCCAGCCAGAACGTCCTCCTGCAGAATATAACCAACCTCTATATGTAACCTCCATTAATTAGGAGAAAGCATTGGACTCAGTGGAAACCTCAGCGGTCATACAGGTATTGCGAAATCAAGGTGTAGAAGTTTAGAAGAGCCTTTTGTCACAATACTGGAAGATAGCAACTGCACAGCTACCATAGTCCTTCATAAGGCAATCGATAAAATTCCAATATAGAAAGGCGTAGGGCAAGTAGACACAATCTCGCCAATGCTACTCACTGCCTGTTTACAGGAGGCATTCCGAGGAGTGAATTGAGAACAGATGGGAATAAGAGTTAATTAAGTTAAATAATCTGCATATTCGCTGCTTACGTTGTCTTGCTGAGTCACTCAGGAGGTGTACTGCAAATCATGATCAGTGATTTAGACAGGCAGAAATTAATATGCAAAAAAGCAGTGTAATGTTCAACAGTCTAGCATGGGAAAAGCAGTTCACAGTTCCCAGCGAGGTGCTGGAAGTTGTAAAGGAAAATGTCTACTTAGGGCAGGTAGCGACAGCGGATCCAGATCATGAGAGGGAGGTAACTAGAAGGATAAGAATTGGGAGGAGCGCCATTTGGCAGTTTCTCTCAGATCATGAATGGCAGTTTACCAATATTCCTCGAGAAAAGAGTGTACAAAAGCTGTATATTACCGGTATTCAGATGCGGCGAAGAAACGTGGAGGTTAACGAAAAGGGTTCAGCTTAAGTTAACGAACACGCAGTGAGCCATAGAAAGAAAAATGAGAGGTCTAACTTTGAAAGACAGGACACGGCCATAGTGGGTGAGAGAACAAACGCCGGTTACTGGCATCCTATTCGATGTCAAGAGGAAGAAATGGGATTGGGCGTCCATGCAATGCGAAGGCAAGATAAGCACTTGTCTTTAAGGGTAAAGGAGTGGTTTGCTAGAGAAGGCAAGCGTAGCGGATGTGACAGAAGGTTAGGTGGGTGGATTAGATTAAGAAGTTTGCAGGCATAGGGTTGATACAGCTAGGAAAAGACAGGTTTAAATGAAGATACATTGGAGAGGCCTTTTTCCAGCAGTGTAGGAAGTCAGGCTGATGATGAATATGAAGATGAATAACATTTGGCCCTCACTTCCACCGGACTGAGGAGCAACTGACCAAGGCGGCGGGGAGAAGTGTGACGCCGCTAATGATGCTAAGAATCTCTGGCTTTGGCCAGGCCACCACGGGAAACAAAACTCGGAAAGGTTTCATCTAGAACTTTATCTAGGGAGGCTATCCTAGCACTGCTGTTAGAGGAAATAGCCAGTATTAAGTGGGATGTCATAGGGCAAAGCGAAGTTGAGAGGAAAAATTAGGCGCATGCATTGCTAAAGGCTGGGCACGCCTATGCTATCGTGTATTAGCGGACAGATGAGATCTAGGTGTGTGATTACTCATGAGTCGGGATGTTGGTGGCTACAAAGACGATTTATATCCTATTAACAAGAGGGTGACAGTTATCGTAATTACGATAAATAAGAGGTACAAACTGAGGGTGGTACAGGCTTACCGGCCTACATTCAGCCATGATGACCAAATTGTTGAAAGCGTCTATGAAGACGCAGAATCGCCAATGAGCAAAGCAGAAACATAGTGCACTGTACTTATGGTTGACGTTAATGCCAAGGTTGTAGAGAAGCAAGCTGGAGGCCAGGCAATAGGCAAATATGTCATAGGCTCTAGGAATAGCAGGGTGTAGATACTAGAAGATTTGGCAGACAAATAATTTCCAGATCATGATTACCTTCTTCCGCAAACAAGAAAAAAGAAAGCGCACATAAAAGATCCCCAATGATAAGACAAAAAAGGCAATAGACTTCATACTATCCGCCCACCCTGGCATCGTGCCGAATGTGAATTCGCTTGGAAAAGTGCGTTGTAGCGAGCACAAGATAGGTCTCAAATTATCAGAATGGACGAGGCAACAGAAAGAAAGAGTGAAGCAGAGACCCATTCACAAGTTAGGAGTAAGGTGAAAAGCAGAGAAATTCAGAATATTGATTTCGAACAGATATTCGGCTTTCTCTGAGAACGACGACTTCAATGTTTAAGCTTTTAAAGATATTCATCCATCGGTCTTACCGGTGCGCGATGCATGGGTAGGCGGTAGGGTGGTTTGACAGGATACCAGCAAGCTCTCCTGGGAGAAAAAAGCTCTGAATAAGAAACGCCAAACCATTGAAGCATCAAACCTCACAGACAGAATTGAACTGGCAGATGTATCAAAGTTGATCAATAAGCGCAAGGTAACTGGCGTAAGGATTTTTAATACGGATAAAATCAAGCATGCGCCAAAGATTGGTGGAAGCCTAAAAGTGGTTAATAGGAAACTATCCATAGGCAAAAATCAGGTGTAGGCGTTAACGGACAAAGAGGGCAATGCCATTACAAACATGGTAATGGCAGTTATGGAAGCCAAATTTCTACACAAACCTGTAATATAGAGAATGTAGTCAGGACGTAAACGAGATGAACTGTATCATACAGCAATGGCGTATTCTTCCAGCAAAGAAACAGAAATTAATGAAAGCTTTAGGAGCAATGCAAAGGGGGAAAGCAGTTGATAATGATCAGGTAAGAATAGGTCTTTTGAAGGAAGGAAAAAAGATTAGGGACGAAAATCTAGCCTACATGTGTAGGAGATGTCATGACTTTGAGGGTACCAGAGGCTTGGAAGAGCGCTAAAATAATCTTAATAGGCAAGACAGGAGATGTCAAGTAATCAGAAAAATTAGAGACCGATCAGCTTGCTAACCGTTTTCTGTAAGGCATTTGCTGGGGTGATCGCTTCTAGAGTCACGAGAGATTTGGACATCAGTCAACCAAATGATCAGGGAGGGCTTCTTAAAGGATGCTCGACAGTAGACTATATTCCCACTAACTGTCAGTTGATTGAGAAAAGTGCGCTACATAACACACTCCTATATGTCATGTTCATACATTTCGAGAAAGCATTTAACTCACTCGAAACCTTACCACTCAAGTAGGCACTGCGGAATCAGGTTGTAGCATAAGCTTATGTAAAAATATTGGTAGATACCTAGTATAAACGCTACACACTACTGTTCTCCTCCATGAAATCAGCATTAAAATTCGTACAATAACGAATGATGTCAGGCAGGGAGCCACGAACTCGCTAATGCTAATCAAAGCTTGTTTAAAGGAGGTTTTCAGAGGCCTCGCTAGGAAGAGATTTGGATACGAGTTAATGGAGAATACCTTAACAATCTGGGGTTCTCTGACCATGCTTTGCCGCGTCACTCAGGAGATGAACTGCAAATCATGATTAATCAGTTAAACTGGCAGAGCAGAACGTGGGGTCTAAAAATAATATCCAGACAACAAAAGTAACGTTCAACAGTGTTTGCAAGGGAATCGCTGTCCAGAATAGGTGGCGAGGTCCTGGTTGTGATACGGGAATACGTCCACTTGGGGCAGCAAGTCACAGCTGATCGGAATCATTGCACGAAAATAACTAGGAGGATAAGAATTGTGTAGACCACGCTTGAAAGTTTCTCTCAGATAAATATTGCTACATTACCAATATCCCTCACAAAGATAGGTATATAACAGCTTATCTTTTCAGTCCTGATCTACGGGAGACAAGTGAGGATAATTGAGCTCAAATTCGGGCCCATGCAGCGTGCTATGGAAAGAGAAATGATAGGTGTAACGCTGAAGGGACCGGAAGAGGGCAGAATGTGTCAGAGAATAAACGCGGGTTAGTGATATTCTAATCAAAATCAAAAAGAATAGGCTAGATCACGGCAAATAATGCGAAGAGAAAGTGATAGTTTGTCCTCAAGTGTAACGGTCAGAATACTAAGAGAAGGCTAGAGAAGCAGGGAGCGGCACAAAGTCGGGTGGGTGGATGAGTTTGAGAACTCTGTGGAGATAGCGTGTCTGCAGATGGCACTTGTTAGGGTTGAATTATTGCAGAGGACTTTGTCCGGTAGTGGACCTAGTCAGACTGATGATGATGATTAACTGATGCTTGAATGTATTCGTTGATCAATTGACTAGCAATTCAGCAATTGACGACTTTTAGGAGCACGCAATCTTGACCACACTACCAGAACCTGAGAAATTGGCTGTACTTGCCTCCTAATATTCGGCATATCGGAACCCTGCCGGTGTGTCTGCTGGGAATGACGGCCATAATTTCGTCAGAACAGAGGCTGGCAAGATAAGGCGATGTGTTTTTCTCAGGCGACGCTAGAGCCACCTAACCACCTACAGGTATGCTGTGTACCGGTAGCTTTCGGGAAGAAACAACAAAAGTACTGAGTGAATCATCAACTTTGATGACAATACGCACATGTAAGCATGATAGATGACACCCAAGGATGAATAAAGTCACATAGTTGTTAAAACTCAATATGCTACAATACTTATTCATATGCAGTACAGTGCACTGCAAATTAACTTTTTTCTAGTGCATGTAACATGAAACGCTTCCGCATAAAAATATAACTGCACTGAGGTCTAGTGTAAAATAAGAACATTCGGGGATGAGTGCCCCGGATTGCTAATAGACTTTTTATACGTAATGCTGCGCACCGAAAACTGACTTTTTACAGTGCGGGTAAAAAAAAGTTTACGAATAAAAATAACGGCACTTTTATCTAGTACAAATTAGGAAATTAGGGATGAACGCCGTGGAAGGCTTTGTTGAACCGTGCGCGCCGCCTAACGCAGCACCAAATGGGAACAGATCCTCACTTGTGGACATCGTCGCTCATAGTTTAACACTCTCCGAGTAGCTCGAAGTAAGAAACGCGGAGCACGGTGTTGTTGAGGCATTTAAGGCTGAATTCCGGGTGCTCCGTGAAGTAGCCTTCTCGCTGAGCCGCGACGACGCGGTCTGTCTCATGGAAGTTCACCCACTCCAGCTCCTCAAAATTCGACAGAACCTGGTGCTCTCCACAACTGCACCTGAAACAGCCGCAAAGCTACGGCTCGAAGAGACAAAAAGCTTACTGGTTAAGCTGGCCTGCCGTAGCTATGCGAATTTCAGTCCTGAGCCTAACTTTGAGCCCGTAAAAGAATATAAGAATTTATTATGGCAGCTCCCCGTGACGGTGGGAGATCGTAGCTGCTGCCAGCTTTTAAACGTAGCTGTCGTGCACCTTGCAGGCATATGCTCCGGAGAAGGGAGAGGAAAACGCCTACCTGTAGCTAATGTTGCACGAGCCTCGATATTAGCAAGCGCACCGCTCGGCCTGTTCGCTTATCGAACGTACCAAAGACGCTGGCAGCATTACGATCTACAAGGAATGTTATTACAGAATTCACAGAAATCCGCGTGCACGTACCAGTCTCTACTCATTAGTCGTGACGGTGGCTCGACGGTCACTGCTCCCGCACATGCTGCCGACAATGCCTGTTCCTGGACGCTTGGTCAATTTTGAAAACCGGCCACTCCAGCCGCTCTTGCCCTCAAAAACATCGCACGCTCTGTGGTGCTTAGGTCGCTGAAGTGCAGGCCGGCGTTACCGTTGTTTCCGCATGGCTGCGAGTCGCCATCTGCCGCTCCGATGGCCCTTCACTTCTTGTAATCTTTTTTACTCACACCACTACCTGAACAAACGATTTTCAATAGCAGGATCTGTTTGGTGGCTTTTGAGCTGTTAAACAAAATATATGCAAAAATGTTTTGGTTATTCTCCGCTTAGTTCGCATTGGCCCTGAAGTTGCACCGCCCTCCGCTGATGTTGCTAGAAGTCGCTCGGAAAGGACTGCTTTTTTTGGAGGACAAAGAAAGAAAGAAGAAGCGAACGAAAGAGTGAAAGAATAAAAATAAATGCCGAGCAAAAAAGAAAGAATAAACAAGCACATCATGACGCTTGTTTGACGCGACGCTACCTTTCTCAGAACCTTGACATTTCGCAATCAATTTATTGCTCCAACATGAACTGTTGCCAAACGGAAGAGAAAGGTTAATTTCGGTTAACTTGCTGGGAAACGCTTCACACGGCACTTTTTTCCCTTTATGCAGAGGCAGGATCCTTACTGCGGCCGCTGACCCATTTTTACGTAAATAAACAAAAAGGGTGCTACTACGCAGAATGTGCCCCTAGATAAACCACTATCGCACAATTTCGTGCCAGAATGCCCCCTGTGCTGGTTTTGTCTTTCGACCTAAGTTTAAGTTCAGACATTCGCAATGGCTTTCAGAACAGACAGCAGGTGGGATGATGGCTTGTTTGGGATTGCATAATGTATAAAAGAGAGGGAACGAAAAAAAGGTGGTTCGTTTTAACAATCCAGGATATCAGTGATGCGGCGATTTTATAAATAGTAAGCTTCTGTGCAAAACCAGAAGGTAGCGCCGCGGTGGCGCAGTGCTTACTGCGCTCGGCTGCTGACCCGGAAGACGCGAGTTCGATCCCGGCCACGGCGGTCGAATTTCGATCGAGGTGAAATGCTAACGGCTCCTGTATAGGGCAATGTCAGTGCACGCTAAAGGACCACAAGGGGCCCAAATTTCAGGAGCCGTTCACTACGCCGTCCGTCCTTCCTAGCCCGAGTCGCTTCGGGATGTTAAATCCTCCATAAACTGAAATCTACCCTCAGTTAGAAGGTTCGCTGATGAATTAGTCGAGTTGCAAAATCAAATGTATCTGAACTATAAAGTTGAAGTTACGTGAGAAGTTCTACTTAACAGACGGGTAATCAATGCTTGCCAATAATTCAGACATGTTTGTTTCTTACCACGGTTGCTGTTCTTCATTTATATGACTGAAATTGAAGCAACGCTACGAAGACAGAACCACACAGTCTATTATAAACTAGCGGAGATATCCCGGACGACGGGGTGCGCGGTTTGTTAGATTCAGATGTCACAGAAAGTGTAAAAAGGAAATAATTCCAAGAACATCTTCAGATGCACTGTGCAGTTTTCACAAAAAACGCATAGAAAGAGAAAGTTTGTTTAATAAGAACGATAAAATGCATTGCCACATTTGTCGTCGTCATGTGGCGCCGTAGTTTCACTGAACAGACTACTGACAACTAAATATTTACCCTTGTGTTGTAACCTTCACAAATCTGGCGATAAAATTTTCAGTAAAAATAATCGTCTCACATTCCTGTTCATTTCTGTGAAAGCCATATCGCGCTAGTGTCCCTACATTTAAAAGTGTTGTTTTTAACTTTGTTAATTTTTGCACCATGTATGCACAAACGATACAGTCTTAGCTGATAACCACATGTGTTGCATCTCTAACGTAACGTAAACGTGGTAAGGGTAAGGGTAACGTAAACGTGGTAAAGCACTAAAAGACAGGACAAAAGACAAAGGAAATGCCACAGTGTTGAAGCCCAGAACAGTGTCGATTATATCAGTTATGGTACACACTTGTGTTTCTGGGCTTCAATTTATGTTGCTATGTGGTATTTGAAAGCAGTAATGGCCTTTTTGGGAAGTTGGTTTTTCGATGGGATGAGAAGTACGACCAGGTTTCGAACTCAACCAGGGATTGTACATAAATACGCGTTATGCAGCCGTGGCAATTATACAAATGATGTTTTCCTGGCAGGCGTAATTTGAAGTTAGGTAAACACAGTTTAAAGGTTTCGATGAAAGAAGGCTCGGGAGGAGCAATGAAAATTGATGGCAGCTAAGCATTCAAGTATTTGTAAAGAAATAGCGTTCACTTCGAGTGGAGGAAAATGAATCGAAATCTAATCATTCGGTGTCGGACAACACCAGAACTTGGCAATAAATAGCGCGCAACGCAATGCAGACGAGCCAGCGGTAGTGAATGTGATATTTTCGATGGAATTGAAGCAGACTTTGAAAAATCTATAGAAAAAGGCAAGAAGAAGATGAAGCAGCCGTCATTGTGTGAACAACTAAGGAGGCAGCGCCGCGTACGGGTCATTGCCCACTTCTCCACTGCGGCTATTTGTACGAAAAGGTTCTAACTACACACCCAAGTTATATGGTTGAAGTTTACATACTCTCCGCATCTTTTTTATTGTGCGGAGTATATATCTCGGTGAATTTAAGCTATTTCTGCTGTGCCTTAGAGCCGGCGTGTTTGGAGCCGCTTGATTGGTTCAGTTGTCTTGCGTGAGCGTGAGGCTGGAGATGGTATTTACTTCTTCGCGTTTGCTAGACGGTTTTGATTTTAATACAAACGCGTAGATGGTCCTTCGCTGATCTGGCTCAGTGCTTTGAGAACACGCCTGTTCCTGCCCAGATAGTCAATTCTTGGGATATGTGTTTTTGACTTTTTTTTCCGGGACACTTGAGGTTGCGAGTAATAATAATAATTGGTTTTGGGGGGAAAGGAAATGGCGCAGTATCTGTCTCATATATCGTTGGACACCTGAACCGCGCCGTAAGAGAAGGGTAAAGGAGGGAGTGAAAGATGAAATGAAGAGAGAGCTGCCGTAGTGGAGGGCTCCGGAATAATTTCGACCACCTGGGGATCTTTAACGTGCACTGACATACATAACAGTTTCATTCGATCTTCTGGTGGGCGGTGGGCATTAGTTTTGCGGCTGGGCGGGGTACTCTGCCTCTGTTGAAGTTACTTATCGCAGATTTTGTGTAGTTTATTATCATCTTTCGCTCTGACACATTTATGGCCATGGCGTATCTCACTGCTGCTTCTTCTCCCACTTCCATTTTGCTTTCTCGTTGGTGCTCAGCTATAGCCGCAGGTAATCGGCGCCGTCGACTTACACCACAGACTGTCGTTTATGTGTCGTGTGTAGATTTACCGCGCGGGCTTTTATTCTGCAGCTGTTGTACGAGGGCAGTATATCTCTTGTAAGCGGCGGTATGACTATACATCCCCTCAATTCCCGATGGTGCTCTTTCCATTGAAGTGTTTAATGCCTATATTTTACGTTGGTACCTTCTAGGATATTTCTTCCAGCTGTAGTTTTGCAACCTATGTACACTTCGATTCAATGACTTTTATGCGATGCGCCCCTGGTACAAATGCACAGACGCAGACGAACTGCAGTTTGCTGTTCATGGTACTCTCCAAAAAAAAACACAAAACCTCCTCAAAATCTCCCATAAATATCCTATCAGGACATTTGGAATGTCTCCAGAGTGTCCTAATTTTTCCCGAACACATGCAAAAAAAAACTCCCCACATATAGCCGTGTCCAAAAATTTGTGCGTTTCAGGGACGGCCCCAAAAGGTTAATTCTAGATTTCTCGGCTCTGGCTCAATAAAATTATTTCTTCTTTTTCATGCAGACTTCAGGCATATAAGCGCACATATGCCCCAAATTTCAGGCACATGCTTACTTTACAGGTGGCGTAATACATCAGTCCACTCGCGTGAATGCTTGCTGGCTAGGCCATTCACGCTTACCTGTTTACATGAAATGTGCCTTGAGGATGTGAAAATTTTGGCTGGTTTGGCTATGATCTTGTGAAGGGAGCAGCGCAGCACGAAGCAAAAGAGAGGAGAGACACGACGCTGATTAACAACCATATTTTTAATGCACGTTCATCGAATATATACATCTCGCTCGTAGAAGAAGGAAAAGAAAAAAAGCATGAAAAATGCACAAGATGTACACGTGGTGAAATATTAAGACATCGCACGCAGATAAGCAATTTCTCTGTCACGAAGCGCTATTGAAGGTATGCAGACACATACGTCGCTCTTTGATTGGATGTTGAAGGCTTCTTCAATCTCCCTGATTCGTTGATCAAAATATTGCCGTGAATATTTGCAGTGTTTGTTCGTTTTTCACATCTTCCGCCACACCACTTTATCGCTTTGTTTGCGACGCAAGACGTGACTAGATTTATCTGGATTGATCGCAGCCAGACAGAGCTGATTCTACGTTGTTCCAGAATGTTCTAGTAACTTTGCACGCTTTATCACGAAAGTTCTCTATCAGCTTTAAATTGAGCACGGCCGTCAACGACGGGAAACCCGTTCGACGACCGCCGAGCACGCTTGTCGCTTCGCCGCCGCCGAGTGATTCAGTCCATTTTGGGTGCAAGTCAGCCCAATAAACATTTTTCTTTTAGAATAATTTTTCGTCCGTCTTCATCGCTGCTTCGACTGCCGTCACCACTACATGACATCTCGTGGAGGTGCGGGGTAGCCTTCCGTGTTCCGGACGCCCCCTTCAAGTCGTGAAGCCAGCCCTAAGCGCTTTGCATTCGAGGATGAACCAGCAGCTCAGCGAGCCAGCCGACGTCTCCAGGGAGAGGAGCCTGAGTTCGGGAAACTGCCGGACCGCACCAGACAGCGAAAAGACGCTGCAACGAGCACCGCAACCTCGCCGAAGATGTCGACACCGATCATACTGCAGCAGCCGCGGGTGCCGCCAACTTTCAATGGATCCCTTGGCGAAGACCGTGAAGAATGGTTGGACCAATTTGAGCGCGTAGCATCATTCAACAAATGGGAGGATGCGGAAAAGATTGGACACGTGTTTTTCTCATTGGGTGACTCCGCACGCGCGTGATAAGAAAACTACGATTCGTCCCTTACGACATGGGAGCTATTAAAGAGAAAATTATTGAAGGTATTCACTAGTGTCATGAGGAAAGAAAGAGCCGAACGACTCCTTGAGTCCAGGATCCAGCTTCCGAATGAGCCCTTCCGCGGATACGTCGAGAAGATGAAGCGCCTATTTCGCCGCGCCGATCCCGAGATGACCGAGGAAAAGAAAGTTCAGTTTTTAATGCGCGGCGTAAAAGAACACTTTGACACCCTCGTCCGCCAGCCGCCAAAAACAGTCGAGGAATTCATGAAAGAAGCCTGCACGATTGAGAAGACCCTCGACGTCCGAGATCGGCAGTACAATCGCCCTTCCTCTGCATGTGTAATCCATTCGGACACGCCGGCCACCACCAGCGACAGCTTGCTTGAAGTTATCCGCGGAATCGTCCGAGAGGAGCTACGCCGATTACTGCCATCCTCCCCACAGCCACAAGCAGCGACACTGATGGATGTGGTACGGGAAGAAGTGCAAAAGGCACTTGGCACCCCGACAACCACAGAGCCCCAGGCCATGACCTACGCCGCTGCAGCAAGGAGCGAAACGCCGAAGATTCTCCACCGACCACGCCCCACGAAGACGCTGCACCCGCGACGCCGCATGAAGAACCGACAATCACTGCACCGACGCCGCACACAATGAGAACCCCGACCACGACGCAAGCTGCCTTGAAAACGATACCACCACCTAGAAGAGCTTCGACCACATGCCTCACCCGCGACTCGCATACGCGAAGAAGCCGTTATCCGACGCCGAGAGCGACATGCAATGCAAGAGCCACAACCTCCGACTTAGAAGTGACTGTCGACTGCCGGAACGTTACCGCTCTAGTCGACACAGGAGCCGATTACTCGGTAATGAATGTAACATTCGCTGCGCAGCTGAGAAAAGTCACAACGGCATGGGACGGCCAAAGAAATTCGCACCGCAGGGGACCAACTCATTACGCCATCAGGACGATGCACAGCGCGAGTGACTGTCAAAGGACATACCTATCCTGCGACTTTTGTTGTGCCACCGCAATGCACCCGCGAAGTGATCTCTGGTATGGATTTCCTTATTGAGCATCAGGCTATAATCGACCTGCGATCCAAGCTGATAACGCTTTCGACGGACGAAGCCATCGCTTTGATGAAAGCTCGGGAAAATCACGTTGCACTGAGTGTCCTCGAGGAAGAAGTGAGCGTCTGTCACATATATTAAGGAGCCTAAATTAAATTTTAACGGAGAAAGGTGTGAAGAAGACGACGCGAATTAACCGGAGAATAAAGAAGAGGAAGAAGCAATCGGTGATGTAGAGGGAGATGATTGGTGGAGAAGCATTCGGTGAGGTGAAGAGAGATGATTGGTGGAGAAGAGAAGACGGTGACAAGGCATACGTGGACTAACACCGAGGCTATAAAAGGGCGAATGAGAGCGAGGCCCGAGGGGGAACAGCAGAGAAGCGGAGGCTCCGGCGGGTCAGGGACACTTCGGCTGGAAGAGAGCGACGCCGGCTACTGCTCCGGTGAGCTCACGTTCTACGACTCCGCACCGTGGACCACCTGCCGTGCCTGAGCCCGTTCCGGGGAGTCAACGGAGGACGCTACCACCTGCTACGGCCAGGGGTGACTCCAGCGCTGTTGCCACCCATCCTGGTGGTGCCCCCACGCCAACGACACCGGCTTCACCTCCACGGGCGCTTGGACCTGGAGCTTATATGACGCAGCCAGCGACGCCGCCATCAAAGCCAACAACACCGGCATCATCTCCACGGGCGCTTAGACCGGGAGCTTGTACGACGCAGCCAGCGACGCCGCCAGCAACGCCAGCCCAAGCAAGCCGAACGCAGCCTCGACGCCGGCTACGGGATCCATACAACGCCGCAACCACACCGAACCAATCGTGAGCACAAACGCCGACCGCTATTAGTAGAACACTAGTAGTAGACGCTAGTAGCAGTGTGTCAGGGTCGTGTGTATTTATAGTCTGTGTTTTGTGTTCTAGAGTGTGTGCCAGGTAGGGTGTATTAAATGTGCGTTTGTGTGGATACACCCGTCGCCTAGTCCATTCTTTCAGTCCGAGGGTTCTCCGAAGAGATCCGTGACAAAGATAAGTGGCGAGTCTGCCAGGATTCATTTCCTTTTTTCTTTTTTGCTTTGTCTTTTTTGCTTTGTCTCGGATTTTTTCGATCTCTCGACGGCAGAAAGTATGTTTTTGGCAAAAACGTTAGAACTGGCGCTAAAGCTAGAGTTAAGCAAGGAAGAGGCGATGCGTCTCTATGACGAGGAGGGAAAGAGGAAGAAAGTGGAGGCAGATAGGCAGAGAGAGGAAAGGGCGCAAGCACGCGCAGATGCTCGCGAGGCAGAAGAACAGGAGAAAAGAAGGATAGAACTGGAGAAGGAGTTTATTTTGTGGAAACAGGCGCATGTCGCGGGAGGTTATGAGGAGATCACAGACAATGATCAGCGTTCCTTAGCAGGTGCAAAATCTCCTAGACCGGCCAGAGTTTGTCCAAGAAAGCTGATGGCTCCTTTTGATGACCAGAGAGACGATTTGGATGCATATCTGCAACGATTCGAGCGGATAGCTTTGGGGCAAGGCTGGGAGCGCAGTGAATGGGCCACGGCATTGAGCATGTGTTTAGTCGGAGAGGCGCTGAATGTGTTTGGAAGGATGCCTGCTGCTGATTCCATGGACTAGGAGAAAGTCAAAAAGGCACTCCTCCAAAGATTCAGGCTAACGGCAAAGGGTTTTCGTGAGAGATTTCGCGCCGCGAAACCTGAGGATTCGGAAACCGCGAAGCAGTTTTCCTGCAGGCTGACCAACTATTTTGACAGGTGGCTTGATATGTCAAACACAGAAAAGGGTTTTTGAAGGTATGCGTGAGAAGCTGGTCACAGAGCAATTTTTAGCGTGTTGCAGCTCAAAGCTGGCGCTATTGGTGAAAGGCAGAAAGTTGTGTTCGCTGGAAGAGTTCGCCGACACTTCAGACCAATTCCTCGCGGCTCAAGGGTTAAGAAATTTCAGTAAGGCAAAGGAGGAAACCCAAAAGACCTTAGAGACAGATGCGGCAAAACCAAGATCATATGGTGGTGCATCTAAGGCGCCAGTCAGGTGGTTTCTCTGCGGCAAGGTGGGGCACCGTGCAGCTAACTGCCGGACTAGTAGCGCTGCCCAGAAAACACAGGTTTTGTGTCAAGGTTGTAAGAGGAGGGGTCATACTCTGGATGAGTGCCGATACAGAACTCAGGACTGAGCTGCATGCGTTGTCGACTCTAGGGTAGAACATGTCACATCACCCGAAGTTCCACAGCTGAAAGGAGAGCAAATGCCGCTGGAAAATTAGGCAGTGAGGGGAACACCCAAGTCGAAAGCAGCAATGCCAGTGGTGGTTGGGCAAATAGGAGATCGTCCTCTATTGGTGCTTAGAGACAGCGGAGCCAACACAGTCTTGGTTCGTAGAAGCCTGGTGAAGGACGAGGATCTTACAGGGGAAGTGTCGGCCGTCACTCTTGTAGATAGCACAGTAAGGTACCTTCCTGAAGCCAGGATCCTAGTGTCCACGCCATATTATACTGGGCAGGTAGTGGAAAAATGCGTAGACCAACCCATCTACAATCTCATCTTGGGAAACATTACGGGTGCAAGAAGCGTTGAAGACTCCGATCCCGAGTGGAGGATGCTCGGCGGTGAAGAACATCCAAAGGAGGAAAGGCCTGCGACAGCTCAGACGGGTGCAGTCAGTTTTTCGTCGACAGTGGAGACAAGAGCTCAAGCGACAGCCCGACCAACGCAGCGTCCGCTCTCTGCTCCTGTTACGATGTGCCTGAGCGTAACACCGGGAGAAATTGCAATTAGGCAAAAGGAAGACCCGAGCTTGAAGGCTTGCTTTGAAAGAGTCGGGGAAAGAGTGAAAAGAAAGAAGAGTCGGACGTCATTCGAATATCAATTGGTAAATGGTCTTCTGCACAGGGAATGCATATTTTGTTCAGGAAGGCGGGTCCAACAGCTGGTGTTACCAAGAGGTATGCGAGAGACCGTACTACGCTTAGGACATGACGCCTTTATGGCCGGACATCAGGGTGTTCAAAAAACGGTGTCTAGGATCACCGAGGAGTTCTTTTGTCCGGGTGTTCAGAGTGACGTTAAGCGCTTTGTTCGCTCATGTGACGTGTGCCAGCGCACAGTTCCGAAGGGAAGAGTTGGTCCCGTACATCTTAGCAAGATGCCAGCCATCGACCTACCGTTTCAGCGAGTGGCGGTTGACATTGTGGGGCCAATCTCTCCAGTATTCACCAAAGGCTATTGATATGTGCTTACTTTGGTTGACGTGGCCACTTGTTATCCTGACGCTATTCCACTGAGAACTATTGACAGTATCCAAGTGGCGGAGGGTCTTGTGGAAATGCTTTCGCGTTATGGGTTCCCGAGGGAAATTTTGAGTGACCGGGGCTCGAACTTCACATCGGAGCTAATGAAGGAGGTTAACCGCCTTTTGTCAGTAAGACAGTTACTGACGATGCCTTACCATCCCATGTGTAATGGGCTTGTAGAGCGGTTCAACGGCACCCTCAAAAATGTGATCAAGAAAATGTGCCAGGAGAGACCTACTGATTGGGATAGATATCTCCCAGCTCTTGTTCGCTTACCGCGAAGTACCACAAACGAGTCTTGGTTTCTCGCCCTTTGAGATGTTGTATGGGAGAACCGTTAGAGGTCCACTTACAATACTCAAGGAGCTGTGGGCTAATAAGGAGATTGCATCAGATCTCAAAACACCATACACATACGTTTTTGAGTTGCGGGACAAGTTGGAAGAAGCATGCAGGCTTGCACATCAAGGTCTGGAACGAGCGCGCAAACGCTATAAGGGCTACTATGACAAGAACGCCACTCACAGGAATCTTAATCCAGGCGACAAGGTTCTCATCTTGCTACCCACGGATCATAATAAGTTACTTATGCAGTGGAAGGGCCCTTACCTTGTGACTCAAAAGAGAAATGACATGGATTATGAGTTATTGATAAATAACACCAAGAAGGTTTTCCATGCAGACATGTTGAAAAGTACGAAGAAAGAGTTCCCCTACAGTCCGCCCCCAAGGTAGCATGCTCGGTAGTAGCCGAGGAGTTAGATGATGTCGAGATGCCCACATGCAGTGGGAAGAAAACTGTAGGTTCGGATAAGGTGCTAATAAACTCCAGTTTGAAGCCCGAAGCTCACAGATAAAGGCCCTACTCCAAAGCAAACAGGATGTCTTTTCAGATGTGCCGGGGAAAACGAATGTCATATGTTGCAGACTAGATCTCTCTACAGATAGACCAATCAGCGTGAAGCAATACCCACGACCTTTACCAGTTCAAGAACCAATAGAAAAGGAGGTGCGGATTATGTTGGAGCTTGGTGTGGTTGAGAGGTCATGGTCAGCATACAATGCGCCTCTCGTGGTTGTCATAAAACCCGATGGTACTAACCGACTGTGTGTAGATTTTCGTCGGCTAAATGACATCATAGTACCCGATGCAGAGCCCATACCAAGAGCAGACGTGGTGTTCGCTAAGGTGGCTCACAAAAGGCTTTTTCTAAATTTGACTTAGCTAAAGGGTATTGGCAAATACCAATGGATGAGTCTTCTAAAGAGAAGACTGCCTTTTCGTGCTCGGCGGGTTTATTCCAATTTAAATTCATGCCTTTTGGTTTGAAGACAGCATCTGCAATATTTACGAAGCTGATGAAGGTTTTGGATGGGCTCCAAAATGTAGAACACTATATTGATGACATACTGGTGGCAGCAGATACGTGGGGAGAGCATGTAATTACATTGTAAAAACTATTTGATAGAATTCAGCAAGCCAGGTTGACCATAAAACCGGCGAAATGTGAGGTGGACTTTGAAGCCATTTCTTTTCTCGGACACAAGCTGCGGATGGGCCGCATCGCGACGAAAGACGACATCTTGGACAAATTACAGCAGGCCCAGACACCGACGACCAAGAAGGAGGTACAGTCGTTCCTGGAGTTAACGGGATACTACAGAAATTTTATTCCCGATTATGCCCACTTAGCCGACCCGCTTGTCGAACTCACTAAGAAGGGGGCAAGCAATAAGCTGAAATGGACTGCTGAACATGAAAATGCATTCGTGATGTTAAAAGGGTGTATGGCAAAACCGCCCGTTCTGCTTGCTCCGAAATGGATATAGAGTGTGCTTCGCACTGATGCATCAGACCGAGCTTTAGGGGCCGTACTCTTGCAAGAAGAGAATCGCGTGCTACATCCAGGTATTTTTTGCAAGCAAGAGATTATCGGCTAGTGAACGCAACTACTCCACTATTGAAAAGGAATGTCTGGCGGTGGTGTGGGCGATAAAGAAAATTTCACATTTATCTTTATGGGAAATATTTTAGGATTCAAGCAAATCATCAGCCGCTGGAATACCTAACCAAGGCCAAAATGAACAATAGTAAAGTTATGAGATGGAGTTGTGCCTTGCAAGAATACTCATTTCAGGTGGGATATATTAAAGGCAGAGATAACGTTGGAGCGGACTTCATGAGTAGAGCCAACTGAACAGCTCTAGGTATCTCTGGGATGTATCTTGTTGTTGTTGTTGTTGTTGTGTTAATGTATCTCTGGGATTTATCGTGTTGTTGTTGGTGTTGTGATCATATAAGGAAGTGTGTTGTGGACACGAACATGTTTATTAAGGACTCTGTACGGACAACGGCATTGGTGCGTTAGTGTTCTGAAAGCGCCGTTTGGTGTGCTATTTTAGTGGTGTCCTCATGGTGTGTGCTGGACATCTTCTGTGTGGTGTGTGCTGAGTCCAGAATCCCGTAGCCGGCGTCGAGGCGGCGTCGCTGGGCTGGCGTTGCTGGCGGCGTCGCTGGCTGCATCGTGCAAGCTCCCGGTCCAAGCGCCCATGGAGATGATGCCGGTGTTGTTGTCTTTGGTGGCGGCGTCGCTGGCTGCGTCGTATAAGCTCCCTGTCCAAGCGCCCGTGGAGATGATGCCGGTGTGGTTGGCTTTGGTGGCGGCGTCGCTGGCTGCGTCGTATAAGCTCCAGGTCCAAGCGCCCGTGGAGGTGGAGCTGGTGTCGGCGTGGGGGCACCACCTGGATGGGTGGCAACAGCGCTGGAGACATCCCTGGCCGTAGCAGGTGGTAGCGTCCTCCGTCGACTCCCCGGAACGGGCTCAGGCACGGCAGGAAGTCCACGATGCGGAGTCGAAGAACGTGAGCAAACCGGAGCAGTAGCCGGCGTCGCTCTCTTCCAGCCGAATTGTGTCTGACCCGCCGGAGCCTCCGCTTCTCTGCTCTTCCCCCTCGGGCCTCGCTCTCACTCGCCCTTTTATAGACTCGGTGTTAGTCCACGTATGCCTTGTCACCGTCTTCTCTTCTCCACCAATCATCTCTCTTCAGCTCACCGAATGCTTCTCCACCAATCATCTCCCTCCACCTCACCGAATGCTTCTTCTTCCACTTCTTTATTCTTCGGTTAATTCGCGTCGTCTTCTTCACACCTTTCTTTAAAATTTAATTTAGGCTCCTTAATATATGTGACAGCGTTCCACCCCAATCAAGCGTTATCGTGACCGTAGGTGGCACGAAAGCCATTAACGCTGAAGCCATAATCGAGGGCAACATGCAGATCCTCCTAGACCGAGGAATCAGCATCGCAAGAGGCATCGCACATTTGCGCAATGGCGAGGCCGAAGTACTGATGACTTCAGCGAAGAATACCAACATATTAACAGAGGAACGACGATTGCTTTCTTCGACGAAATATTCGACGCACGAGACTCCTTTGCTCTCTCCAACCCCTTCGCAGAAGATTCGCCTGACCAAGAGAAGTTGCCCACTTTCGAAATCAACCCAGCCCTGCACGGGAACAGACAAGACCAGATCCGAAATCTGCTTCGAAGCTACAATGAATGTTTTTCGACATCGCCGAAGGTGCGACAGACGCCAATTGCCAAGCATAGCATTATAACGGACCAACACGTCCGACCTCACCGTCAAAGCCCCTACCGTGTGTCACCGCGAGAACGACAAGCCATCCGGGACCAAGTCGAAGAAATGCTTCGCGACGACGTCATCCAGCCTTCAAACAGCCTATGGGCGGCACCGGCAAATTGAGGTCGACGAAAAAGATCGCGAGACGACAGCATTCATCACTCCGGATGGGCTGTTTGAGTTCAAGGCGATGCCATTTGGTCTCTGTTCCGCAAAACCGACGTTTCAACGAGCAATGGATACAGTGCTGGCAGGCCTGAAGTGCAAAATTTGTCTGGTATATTTAGATGACGTCGTTGTCTTCGCCTCGAACTTTGAAGAGCACCTCAAAAGTCTTCGAACAGTACTAGACGCCATCAAGTCGTCTGGCCTAACCTTGAAGACAGAGAAGGGCCACTTTGCCTACGAAGAGCTACTGTTTCTGGGCCACATCGTTATCAAGGAGGGAGTACGCCCGGACCCGCAGAAAACAGCTGCTATTGAACAGTTTCCACCGCCGGCCGATAAGAAAGCAGTGCGCAGATTTCTCGGACTGTGCGCATATTACCGAAGATTTGTGAAAAACTTTTCGCGCAATGCTGAGCCCCTGACCCAATTGACGAAAACAGACGTGCCGTTTAAATGGGAGCGCCACAAACAGAAGCCTTCAAGGAACTTCAGCGTCGTTTACAGTACCCACCGATCCTCGCGCATTTTGATGCATATGCCGACACTGAAGTTCATACCGACGCAAGCAGCGTGGGCCTAGGTGCCGTTCTCGTTCAAAAAAGCGACGGGCTGGAGAAGGTCATAGCATACGCTAGCCGTTCCCTTTCCAAGGCCGAGGCTAGCTATTCGACAATTGAGGAGGAGTGCCTTACCATCATCTGGGCCATGTCAAAATTCCGCCCCTACATCTACGGACGATTATTCAAGGTGGTCAGCGATCAACACGCGCTGTGCTGGCTCGCCAGTTTGAAACACCCCTCTGGCCGACTCGCTCGATGGAGTCTGCGTCGTCAGGAGTTTGACGTCACCGTCGTTTACAAGTCCGGAAGCAAGCACTCTGACGCCGATTGCCTCTCACGAGCCCCTGTAGGTACACCGCCACCGGACGACGATGAGGACGCCTTCCTGGGACCCAGCTCGTTTGCCCAGCAGCTACGCTCGGACCCCGATCTAAAACGCCTCATCGAGTACCTGGAAGGCAAGGTTTCTTCACCCTCCGCTTCATTCAAGCGAGGGCTGTCTTCCTTCTGTGTGCAGAATGAAGTCCTCGTGAAGAAGAACTTTGCAGCGAGCAAAACAGCCTACCTCCTTGTTGTACCTGCTTGTCTCCGCGAAGAAGTTCTGCAGGCTTCACACGACGAGCCGACAACTGGACATCTCGGGTTTACTCGCACCCTCCGTCGCATTCAAGACAAGTATTACTGGCCCCGACTGCCTGCCGATATCGCACACTATGTGAAATCCTGCCGAGATTGTCAGCGACGAAAGACCCCTCCCACACGACCAGCAGGATTTCAGAACCCCCTTGAAACTCCCTCAAGGACCTTTCAGCAGATCCACTCTGATGATCCACTTATCAACATCTGGAAATACGTGGATCATCAGAGCGACCGACTACCTGACCCGCTACGCCGAGGCGAAAGCCCTACCGAACGGAACAGCAGCAGAAGTCGCCAAATTTTTCGTGGAATGCATTCTTCTTCAACACGGCACCCCCGATGTGCTCATCACGGACAGAGGAACAGCATTCACGGTGGAACTAACGCAAGCCATCCTGCGTTACAGCCGAACCGGCCACCGGAGGACAACTGTATACCATCCGCAGACCAACGGACTAACCGAGCGCCTGAACGAAACCATCGCCGATATGCTCGCCATGTTGTCGATGCCGAACACAAAACCTGGAATGTCATCCTGCCTTACGTCGTCTTCGCCTACAACGCCGCAGTGCAGGAGACCACCCAGATGCCACCTTTTAGGCTCGTCCATGGCAGGGAGGCCACGACCACGCTAGACGCCATGCTGCCCAACGTTACAGAAGAAAGGAACGTCGACGTTGCCACCTACCTTCAACGCGCAGAAGCTCGAAGGCTTGCCTGATTACGGATCAAAGAGCAGCAGCGGTGCGACGCCAGACGCTACAACCTACGAAGACGCAACGCGGAATACAAGCCAGGAGACCAAGTCTGGGTGCGGACGCCCATTCGCCGCCGTGGATTGAGTGAAAAGCTTTTGCGCCACTATTTCGGCCCGTACAAGGTTCTTCGTCGGCTAGGTGAACTGCATTATGAAGTTATCCCTGACGCAATGACTGCATCCCAGCGACGTGCGTACGACCAGAAGTTGTCCATGTAGTCCGTCTGAAGCCGTAATATGCGCGCTAAACGCCGCTGCATTTCCCTTCTCTATTTTCACAAAATCCGTTTTTTCTCTTACTAGTCGCATTACTTGTTTTAATTCATCGGGTGGATGCTTCTTTGAGAGGGGAGAAATGCCGCAAATATTTGCAATGTTTGTTCGTTTTTCAAATCTGCAGCCACACCACATTATCGCTTTGTTTGTGACGCAAGACGAGACTAGATTTATCTCGATTGATCGCAGCCAGGCAGAGCTGATTTTACGTTGTTCCACAATGTTCTAGCAACTTTGCACGCTTTATCTCAAAAGTTCTCTATCAGCTTTAAATTGAGCACGGCCGACAGCGGCGGCCATTCTGTTCGACGACCGCCGAGCACGCTTGTCGCTTTGCCGCCGCCGATTGATTCAGCCCATTTTGGGTGCAAGTCAGCCCAATAAACAGCTTTCTTTTAGAAGACCCTTTCGTTCGTCTTCATCGCTGCTTCGACTGCCGTCATCACTACGTGACAATATGACGGGATGACCATTGTGTTTATAAGCGGACAGAGGTATTTCATGACAGAGGTATTTCATAAACCCGCTTTTCACACATTTCACATGTTTTTTTTCCGGTGTTTTTCTTGCATCGATTTTTTCCTTTGCTCCCTGTTGACTTTGGCGCACAGGCTTCTAAACATGTTGGGTGCTGACCTAAGCACTTTCACACCAGCTCTTGATTCTACCCTTTTGAGCCTGTGTGAAATGCCATTAATGCATGGAATGACCGCGTAAGGCTTCCTCTATTCTGATGCGGTTGTGACATAATTTCTGACTCTAAGTGCTTGCAGAATCCCTTCTGCAACACTGGATAGCAGTCTCATCGGGCAACCTGCTGCTTTCAGCCGACGGTTCTGATTGTCAAAACTGCCTTGAACTTCATGACGACAGGATCTCGTCAATGCGGCTCTCACTGCTGTTTTTTTTCTACCCACGCTTGATGATCTTGGAGTGCACAGGTGTGTAGGGGAGCAGTCCCTTCTAGCTTCGGGGTCCGTCAGCATATGCGAGCGCCTAGAAAGGTTAGCGTCAAGTCAAGAAATCGCATAACGTTGTTTTCTGGGAGTTCACTTGTTATCTCTAGTCCTTAGGAAAAAGGAGCAATGAGAACCGCATTGACGAGATCCTCTCATCATGAAGTTCAAGGCAGTTTTGACGCCCAGAACAGTCGGCTGAAAGCAGCAGGTTACGCGACGAGACTGCTATCCAGTGTCGCAGAAGGGATTCTGCAAGCACTTAAAGGCAGGAAATATGTGGCAACCACATCAGAAGAAAGGAAGCCGTACGCGGTCATTCCTTGCATTAATGGCATTTCCCACAGTCTCATAATGGTAAGAGCAAGAGCGGGTGCAAAAGTGCTCATGTCAGCACCCAACAAGTTAAGAAGCCTGTGCGCCAAAGTCAACAGCGAGCAAAGGAGAAAATCAATGCAAGAAAAACACCGGCAAAAACATGTGAAATGTGTGAAAAGCGGGTTTATGAAATACCTCTGTCATGCGGAGGCACCTACATTGGTCAAACAGGCCGCTGTTTGAATAGACGGATCGAGAGCACAAACGATCCCTAAAGGGCGATATCAGCAGTGAATTACAAAAACATTGCAGAGAGCATGAATGCGCTCCGCAGCTTATCAACTCAATGGTCATCCCATCATAATTTGATCAAAGGACCAGGGAGATTGAAGAAGCCTTCAACAATCGACAAAAGAGCGCCGTATATGCGTCAGCATACTTTCGATAGCGTTTCGTGACAGCGATATTGATTATCTGCGTGCGTTGTCCTAATCTTTTGCCACGTTTACATCATATGCGTTTGTCATGCTTTTGTTCTTTCCTTATTGCAGGAGCAAGATGTATATATTCGATCGAACGTGGATTAAAAATCAGGTTGTTAGTCAGCGTTCATTCCCGCCTCTCTATTCTTTGTTTCCTGCTGCACTGCTCCCGCCGCAAACGCATGAAATTTGCCAAATTTTTACACACAAAGGAAATATGAATTCAAAAAGTCGCCCGATCCCGCCCAAATAACAGGAAATGCCGCGCATTTCAGATCTAATTTCACTTTATTAGATATGCTCTTTGCATTTAAATGAATACAAACTCGAGACGCATATGTAAGCACCATTTAGCACACAATGTACGGAGCACTACGGCACCAGCATATAATAGTGGCCAAATTGCTCTCTAGCTCTGAGAAATCTGAAAAATAACGCAATAAAAACATAATACAGACTGAAAGTTGATGCACCTCAAACAAACATTCTAAAGGGTGCAAAAGCATATATGCACACGCAAAAGCAAACACATGTAAAGAGCAACCTGTGTGCCAAAAAAAGACGATATGGGCGTACGATACAGATGCGCGGTTTCAGGTCACGGATATTCTGCAGGGTGAGACCTCTCTCTGGCTTTGCCTCTCGCAAGAGCCTTGGAGTAAGCTTGAGCGTGTTATCAAGAGGAAAAAAAAATTATTCTACGAGGCAAAACTAAAAAACAAGCATAAACCAACATACCTTGATGACGTTGCCAACGGAAACCCGGGGTGAAATAAAATGCTGCAACTATATACATGAATTCAACGCATCCTTCTGTCCTGCGCCTCATCACGGCACAGCGAACGCTCAAAGATACGCCTTACATCCTCGTTACACCCCCGTTTTATTTTCTTGTGACTACGTGTGGAGATAAGAATGCTTGGAGCCGGATAGAAAGGGGGGACGTCTTGAGGTAGGAGCCCTGGTGCGCCGCGCCCATGGTATAGCAGACCGCGCGAGCGGCACAATGCGGTGTGGGAGGCGAGATCAATGGGATCAAGGCACAAGTAATCCGAGGGGGGTGGGTTGAAAGTCAGCGACGCCAACACAACACAAACTATACCGCTGCGACAGGACGGCAATGTAGGTAGAGCAGGTTAATTCATGGGCACTCGCAAAAAGAGTCCGGTGGGCTTCCGAAGATCTCCCCCGCCTATGACCGCAGTGGACGGCCACGCTGCCACCAACAACCCGCCACAGTCGTCTGAGGCGCTGAGAGATCCAGAGTGTGCGCTAGGAGGCCCCCATTGCCCTTAAATCCGCTGCCGCGAACGACGCCTGTAAGAGCACCCTTGTGGTCTAGGGCCGTGAAGGTGTGCAAAAGACTTGCGATGTGCCGCGCGCCGCTCCATCAGTGCCAAAAAGAATTATGTGGGCACGCCGAGGTGCGCGGGAAAACTGCCATGATTCCGTAGCTACGAATTTCACGACAGCCCAGTGATAAGAGCAAGAGTTGCCTCTCGCTGGGGCTTGCGCGCGAGCGGTGGGGGCTGCGCGAATACGTGTGCGCAAGATGGCTTCCGTCCAGCGACGAAGCCGGACGAGCGATGGGGGGCGGGGGCGGGGGGGGGGGGGGGTCATTACTGAGCCTCTGCTAGGCAGCGGCGCAACGAGGATTGCTGATAGCTGGAGATGCCTGCAGGGACCGCCGCACCGTGCTGAAGTTGGAAACACTATTACAAGACTGGCACGTTGGTGACCGCCGCTCCCGGCGGTGCGATGAAAAGGCAGACCGCCGTCGCCTGCCTGCCTGCAGCATGGAGCCGACGGCCCACGAGAGAGATGCGCGGTGAAATGCGCTTCCTTCGGCTGTTCGAACAAAACTGCTTGATCTCTCAAAACGGCGAGTGCAAGAGCAAAACCTTCTCTCCCCGTAGGTTTTGCCGCGAGGGAGATGGAAAAGAGAGCGAGGAGTCAATTTGTCTTTTTTGCTGAAAACCATTGGTCCCAAAAACATGCTCCCAGTTACCTTTCTTGGTCCAAAATGCTATGATTTTTTTTGTTTCTGCTTAACACCCTCAAAAAACGTTTCTAGGACATTAGTGGGCGCACTTCCCTTTTGCTTGTGTTTCTGTGTCCTGCCTCTACGTCCTGAAAATGTTCGGTAAACGTTTTACTGGGACTGGGACATTCCATCCTTTCTGAGCGCACCTGGGGAGGTACGTTGTTTCCTGGGTTTATGGCACGATTATTACTTGCATTACACTGTAAGTTCTTGCATCCGCCCTAAATATAAATCTTCAGCCCCAGAGCACGTTTTCCACATTTGTTCTTTAGTTTAACAACCCTGACGCGCATGAACAGCATGGTATTGATGCGAAAACAAGTCGAACAACAAATAACATAATTCGATCGCTGTGTAACTTCCCTCACTGAAAACAGCAAAGAGAGCGCATCGAAAGATGCACAGTATACACTACCTCTTCGATTGTAAACAGCTCACGATCGTCAAGCCATGGTAACGGATAAAGAGAACACTGCAGAAGAATGCACACCTGCTTTACCTCGACGCGGAATTAATCTTACGCTAAGCCGCTGTAGTCGCTGGCTGGTCGGCTGTCTCCTCAACATGTGCACGGGTCACTGATCCATACGTGACAAAAGCCACACTGCCGGCAGACAACGCCTGCAGACGCAAAAACAGCGAACATGAGAGTGGTGACTGCATGGTAGAAAATACGATCCAATTACTGCTATCGTCGATGCTGTCGCAAAAGTAGCAATCGGCGTGTCATGTGATGTAGGCTTGATCTTCTTGCTTTTTTTTTTGGTCGGAGAGCCGTATTAGGATGGCGTCATAAAGTGATGTCGAAGTAAAGAAATATAGGGGCCCTCTTAAATGGTGAAAGATTTCGGGAATTTCGTTTTAGATTTTGTCACACAAGCGGTCAAAAACGTTGATAGTATTTTCGAGAAATACTCTATATATCATTTTAAATTTGCTATCTCCATTAAAGAGCAGTATACAGAACAAATTCCATTACCTTTTGGGTACAACTGTCGACTCTCTTTCAAGCGAACTCTTAAAATGCGTTGATGCATGGTTATGCAATTTACTGGAATGAATTCAACTTAAATTTTTCTTAAGCAGCAGCATTAAGGTTTATTTTCCTCCATAGCTTTCTGATTTCTGCCATAATCTTAAAACGCACTCTGGTCAAATCTATGTGATTTATTATAGCTCTACACGCAGCAGTAATGCACTTAATGATTAAAAGGCAAAACAAGCATGAAATAAGTGCCCATGCTAATAGGGACACGGAAAATGGCGCCACTAATTTTATTTCACAAATTTATTATTAGCCCACATGCGTCCTAAATGTTTATTAATTGTAATAGCCAGAATACTTCGAATTTAAAGGATACCGAATTCGTATTTATTTGTTTCATCTTGTTCAGTGGGATTTGCCCGAGTTTCTAGGGGCAAGTTAAATTCATTCATATCGATGTTGTTGAATTTTCATATGCTGTGCTGATAAGAGGCCAAGTGTAACTAACGGAACTTTTATGCTTCGTAACTACGAGAGCGATTGTGTCCGCTCTCAGAAAGTGGTTCTGGGACAGCCGTGTGATACATAGACAGCATGCATGCGCTGACCCGCAATCCATTTATTCACCAACAAGCTTGGGGCCCCTCACGTACGGCATAAGCGGGTAAAGCATGCGCGGTTCTTCTACTAGTATTTTAGATTCACCTGGCCCGCTTCGCGATATCGGCAGCCGGAAAAGCTAGTATCGCTGAGACCACTGAAGCCCTGACGGTGGCCGCCAAGGCATTTTGCGAAGAAAGCGTCCCCCTTCTGTCTATGCCGACTGAGATGATCAGCCGCATCTTGCGGTTGCTGTTTCCCGAAGACCTGATGGCCGTCGAAAAAACTTCGCGTAAGTTGTCAAGAATAGCTCGGGATTCGTGCGTTGTGCGAACTACAAAGCTTCTCCGGAACTGCATGGCACGCACTGTTCGAGACTACCTGGACGATAGGCGGGCGGTGGCCATATCTGAACTCGACGTGAATGATTTCCTGGCAGCCGGCTCAAGAACGACGGAAAGGTGCGTCCACTGCTGCGTCAATCTGACCACACTGCGCTGCGCGAACGCCCGTCTCTTGCCGACAGCGGTGCTTCGCCTCCTTCAAGATACCCAAGCAGCACAGGTCATCGGCCCAATATTGCAGCAGATGGTCCCATCCTGGTCCTTTGTAGGGCCGGTCTTTGCCAATACGGCTCCAATGTTGGGCCAATTACTTGTGCTGCTTGGGTAGGCACAATTCTCTGCAGTTCCTCGAATGGTCAATCAGAAGTACAGTAGACCCGACGGATGAGGGTTTTAGATGGGTGTGTCCCAGCACTGATATGGCACCACAAATGCCAGAAAACCTCTGCGGCATGTTCGTTGAGGTGTCAGAGTTTGGTCAGCATCACTGTCTTGCGCACCACTCTCGAGCATTGTTCCACCCTTCGCAACTTGCACTTCCACGAAATGACATTTGGGGGAATAGCTGAAACAAGCGCGCACGGTGTGTTCAAGAGATACCACTACGGCACGGCAGGGAAGTTTGAAACATTCACATTCACCAATGATCGCCGCTGAGTTGTTGCCCACGACACGGAAAGAATGGAGCCTGTGGACGCATGCGCTCTAGCTTCCGCGCCCAGAAGTGTTTTCAAACGAACGACAGCAACGTATGCCTCAATATACGCGCTGTAGCAACCACGCGGACCGATGATTTCTCGCTATGAGAGATGCGTTTTTCAATGGAGGGCGGCTAGAGCTCTCGTGCGACTGGAAATTTACGCTGTCATAATTAATGCTCTAAAGGGTGAATTATTTAAGAGGTAGCATCATGAAGTTGTTTCAATGCCATCTGAAATCAAAATGAAGATGTTTCTGTACAGTTGATCACTTCAAATAAATGCTTACCGAAATACGGGGAGGTAACAGCCGTATAATTTAGTGTTACATTCTGCATTTTCTCATTAGCATAAATCGTCCATCTCGCGGCTGACCCAATTTATGGCTGCCAAACGCGGCATTTTTCAGCAATGGCAACATTTCCTTTGTATCACTAAACATCATTTCGACATCACTTCATAGAGCTTGCGCATCACGTTATTCACGTAAATTAATGACAGCCAACCAGATTTCAAGAAGTGGTCCTTCTCGGTATGCAGCTGTTTTTTACAAACTGCTAAACCGAACGCAGGTGTTTTCTTCCCTGCCAGCCGTAGCTTCGTTTCCCCTCCACAGACACTAACATTTTCCAACCAGGCACTAATAACAACTGTGCTAAAGATCAGTCTTCATACTCATGTCAATTTGACGTCACAGCAAAAAGCGGCTTCGATGCCTGACGGTTTCGCGCAACAAATTTGAGACTCGTGACTTCCATGTGATTGCGCTCTGAGCCAATCAGAGAGACAATATGGCGCGGAACGGCAGCCTTCCGCGTCGAGAACAGGGCCCCTCGAGACCGGATGCTGGGAACATGTGCGCGTCTTGGCGTCCGGTAGAAAAACCAAATTTTCTGTGTGCGCTGCATGGCTTGAGTAACCGTGCTTGGGCGCTGGTGGACCCACGGTGCCATGCACGTGCAGGAACTTCTGTACCTTAACTGCCGTCGGTGGAAGTAGTGCGTAAGTAGTTGTGGTTTTGCCTTGTATTAAGAGTACTAGTAATAACGTTATTCATAGAAATATATTGGTGGGTCTCGGTGTAGAGGCACTCTTCACATCTTTTGATGTGGTCTGTGGCTCTTGTGGTAGGGTTGGAGCCCCTAGTCCAGGGCCCCACTGAGTCTTGCCGCCAGGTAGGCTTTCCGGACCAGTCCTGCCTGGACCGCCGCATCCTGGCTGGAATGCATCTTCTCCCAGTGCTCCGCACCCGGGATTCTGTTTATTGCAGCCGCATTTGTTCTCTTTGCACACAACGTTGTATGAATTAACGTGGCTGCTATAAAGCCCTGAGTGGATCATACTAAGCATGTTTGGATTCGGGAAAGTTCCCGTTTGTAGCTGTCTCCAATAGACCGCTCCCTGCTGGTGGACATTTTTGTGAGGTGGGGGATATCTAATCCTGACCCCCTTTAGTAATTCAGTATTTCTGAGTATCCTAAGGGCACTAGTTCCGCGTCAGGCTGCTCGAGTCTGGTTTGGTTGGAGGCTCGGTTTGTAAGCTCTCGAGCTCTCCTATCCGCTTCGGCATTCCCCGCGATGCCTGTGTGTCCCGGTACCCACATTATTATCTGTTTGCAATTGTTTTTCCTTCGGCGTTAATTTGGCTGTCTTTAGGATGGGGAGCGCTGCCGCCCCCCTATTTTGCCATTTATGTAGTTTCTGCACGCTGTTTGCGAGTCTGTTAGAATTATTAGGGACCTTTGAGCGCGGTAGCCCTCTAACGCAGCCAGGGCAATGGCACCACTCTTCGGCCTCCTCAATCGTGCCATCCTTGATAGTTGTGCTGGCTGTTTTTGTTTTAGGAGTGCTAGCTCTTACTCATCACGTTTCGAGGCTTAGTGGGGTCTGCTATAACCCTCAGATCACAGTGCCATCTGTGGCAGCTACTAGAAAGCAGCATATCTCGCATGTAAACTTGAAGCGCCATCTACAGTCGGCTTTTAGATACAACCACCTGTCGCGTGCCAATGATCATGTCTCCGTGCAATATGGTAGATAGGGGTGGAAGTATGTGAGAATGACGTCACGGGACGAAATCGCGGCATAGTTTCGGTTGCTCGAATTCAAGACGGCGGCCATTAAAATTGTTTGCACCCTTCCTTCTCTTTCCCCTCTCACCCACAAAAAATACGCCACAATGGGAGGGAGACTGTCCTTTGGGATTGCTATATGGTTATACAATCGTTTCGTTATCACAATCGTTCGGACAACGAGGTGCACTTATCAGGGGACAGTTGTGTACCGAATTTGATAGGCAAATAAAACCCTCGGGGTTGTGGTATAGAAAAAAACCGCAGTTAAATAATCGGTAAACATTGTATACATGCAATTACTAATTGAAGCGTTACCATATCGCGCCGAAAGCCAAATTCTACGCCCACCTTCACCCCCCAAACAAAGCAGGTTCCGTTTGGGGCGTATATTGAGGGGGTGTAACTAGACAACGGAAGCGTTCTTCTTCGCCTTCTTCGTCTAGTAAACCGAAATGTTAACGCTCATTCCTTCAACGTCTTCCAGGCCGTGGCAGCCTTTTTTAGCTTTTTGTTTAATTTCTTCAGGAGAGAGCGAGGGGACCGGTGACGAGTTAGAAGTGAGAAAGAGGCGGGAAACGGACGGAACGCGCGCCCGAGGTAGGGCTAGGGTAGTTGCGTTGCGGTGACTGAACGAGACGGTGCGGTCCGGTCGTGACTTAGAGGCTGACAGGCATCCGGCTTGGTGCTGATTCCGGCCTCTTTGAGAACGGGATTCCAATACCTCGCTTGCTGAAGGTCTCTGGAAGGATTCCGCTGTGTTAAACTTGTGGTCCGCGTGTTGGATGCTTGAATCCGTGGAGGCTAGCGGAGATCCCGCTTGGTGTGGACTCGGACCTGCTTGAAGGTTTCTAGTTTTTTTTTTGTGCCCACCTCCCGATCACTTTGCATTTTGAGTGAGTGTTATGTAACTGGGCAATCAAATAATGAGTGGTGTGATATGTCTTGATAAAGTCCTTTTGTTCGAGCAGTTTGGCTGCGTAAGGCTCCAATTTTACCAGACTTGTTACTGTCAATTTGTTTGTCTCTTGGTTGCTGCTATTAGGCGAATTTGACAAAAATCTCAATCTGATCTCCCAACTTGCCTTTGGTGTAGCTGGGGCATCAATGGACGAGTTGCTAAGTTTGTTTCAACACAGAATCTACTGGACTTGCCAGTTCGAGAAATCGTAAGTATTAATGCGCAAATATACCACATAACACTTCGTTTACGCGTTGCGACTTGTCTTGTTCTCAAAGCAATCTGCCTCAATGACCCTGATGTGAGCGGGTTTACCATTTTTGCTATGTGGCAGCTGCAATTGGCTCACTATTGTTATTGCGATCACATGTCCTTCAGTAGTCATGAATTTTTCTTGTGTACCAAAAACAAATTTGTTTGGTGTGACACTTTACAGAAAGGAAGTCTGTTTTACCGCTCCCTTGCTGTAAAATTTTTCTTGAGGTTAGAAATAAAATTGGCAGCAACGCATATTATTTTATTTTTTAGAAAAAGGCAATATTTCAGAGGGTATAAATTTTGGGCAATATCACTTTCAGTGCACTTAACTTCTCAAAAGATATTGGATATTTCTCGGTCGCTTTATCATAGCTGATTACTTTAGTCAATAAAAGGCAGTAATTCCACTTACATCTATCTTGACCACCAGTTTATCCTCTACTTTACTGAGCACTCGAGTATGGAAATAAACTAATTTTCTCCTTGTCTGCAGTGCCCGTAAGTTTACTAACATGTTTGTCCCCCTTCAGCTTTTTGACTTATTGTGCCAGTTAGTGTCTCTTTAAACACTGCGTGCAAGACCAGTCGGAATGCCTGCCCCAAAACACTTGCTCAAGCTTTGTGTGACGTGTATTAGGGAATGAGTGTGTAGATATGGACATTAAAGTAACACGTTCTCGCATCACACAAATAAAGCTGCCGCGGTGGCTCAGCGGTTATAGTTCTTGGCTGCTGACCCGAAAGACGCAGGTTGAATCCCGGCCGTAGCGGTCGAGGCCGGTACTAGAGGTCTGCGTAGTGTGTCACGTCAGTTCTCGGCAAAGAACCCGGGGTCGTCGAAATTATCCTGAGCTCTCTACTACGGCATCTCGCATAGCCTCAGTTGCTTTGGAATGATAAACCCCACAGAACCAAGAAAATAAAGAAAGTATGTTGCACAGTGCGTGTGCCTCACTGTAATATGGCGTCAGCACCGACCTTCACTATCTACCTTTATTTTCCTTCCCTTCTCCACAGTGGAATAACAGGCGAAGCAACATTCCTGCATGCGACCTCTCCACCCTTCCTGGCTTTAAACCTTTCTCTCTTACACGGAAGCTTCCTGTTCTGTACTTGATCAGGCGTTGAAGGGAGCTGCTTGATGTTAAGGTAGGTACATAACTGTTATCCTACAACGAAGAAACTGCACGATGCTTCGTGACTTGTGTTGCTTGTGTGTACAGCAAGGGAGGTGAGGCTTTCTTTGAGTGCTCAAGACAAGGCAAAAATTTTGCTCCACCTGAAAGAATGTTGTACGCACTTCCATCACACGTACAGTGTGGCTGCCTCTGATAAGCAGTTACTTCAACAAGCCTAAATATATATGCATTTCCACGAAGGGAAAAGCAAGCAAAATTACTGATAGCATTCTTCATTTTTGTAGTGAAAGCTACATCGGCCACGAACTCACAGTTTCGCCGTTCTCGCATTCCCTCTATGGTCGCACCGCACCACGTGACAAAGCACGTGACTGGTCACGTGACCAATAGCGTGACGAACCACGACACAACAACTGACCAGACAACCAGGCTAACCTGGACCGGGAATCCAGAGTAACCAAGACAAACCAAGCTATGTCTTAGCTTCGCTACATATATCTTGGCATAGCCAAGCTAATCCACTGCCAATATATATGAAGAAATGTATGTACGACGTACACCACAAATGTGCATGCCGGCTCACGAAGCAAAATTTGATTAAATCACTGGATGTTATGAGGCTAGGCTCTATTCAAGTTATGTAGGTGGGGGAGTTTTCGCGATGCTTAATATTGTATTAATGCCAGAAAAGAATCTTTTTTTCTGCTTTGCATATTGAAGTTGCCAATAAGAGATGCGTGCTAAGGGCGTTCTCCTTGACGAGATTTACTCCGATATTCCGCGTATTGCAGCTTCCGTGCGCAGGTGCGTGCAAGCTTGACCAACAACCGTCTTGTGCAACGCGTTGCCTAAAATGTACACACCGGATTACGTTGCTAAGCACGCATTTCTGCCCGAAACACATCGTGGAAGGCTTCCACGCACACACACTACTCCATTCCCCCTCTCCCTCCCCCCAACCTCACCGATAAATCCGAAAGGTAACGATGAAAAGCTTTGGCACTCTTGCTGACCTGACGGTAGCTGACGGGGCGCTTAGGAAACAGGGGGTTTCCGCAGACAGTTGACATTGCTAAGAAGAATGCGGGCGTTCTCCTCGGACAGGGACGCATGACCTGCGAGGATTTATGCTCCACTTCCGGCGCGTCTCAAGTAGTCGCGGCTCCACTCTAAAGATATAGCTGTGGCTGCTTCCTTTCCTGTCCCGGAGGGAATAGTTTTCGCCAAGAAAAACACCTTAAAAGCCTTAATTCCTGCATTAAACTGTGGCTGGTGAGTGCAAAGCTGTCCTCGATCCTTGTGAGGAGCAATGACACCAAGCCATCATGCAAGCCAAAGCTTTCACTTCCCGCTCCCATTCACCACTTAGGCGATTACAAATATCCTACTCCTGTTTGTGATGTTCGCCAGTCTCTCTGTGCAACTTTAGGCAAGCGTTGTACGTTACTCATGCTTCGTGGGTGCGCCATCACTTCTCGACCTAAAAGTGTACGTTGCACCCTCGCTCGCCCCAACGCATCGAGCTCAATCAATCCTTTCACAACCGCCTTGCGAGTCTTTCGCATTGAGTAACCCCACTTGGTTTGTCCATAGGTGCTGTGGGACGTCCGACCGTATCTACGTCATGATACGCAGCAGACCGCAACATATTTCACTACCTCGCACAGCCGCTCGACGCGTATGCGCCTAAGTCTGCAACGCAGAGGCTGAGAGCAAGCTCCTGGAGCGGCATTCTTTTTTTTACCTGGCGCCAATCGTAGGAGACGACGGTATTTATTTCTGGAACAGTTTTTTCTTCTTTTTCCATTTCACGTAAACAGATTATGTGGGTACGTAACCTGGCGCCGCCTTGATGTAGACGGCACGCCCACGTTACAATTTCAGCGAAATAAAAAAAAGCTGTCGAGAATAGCGGCCCAGTAGCGATCTCCAAGGGCTTCGATTCAAAGTCCTCTTGTTATGCTCGAGGTCATAAATAATTGCGTTTGAACGATGTCTAAATTTTCGACCACAATCTCCACTACATCCTTCAGCAGATCTGCTGGTATCTGATCCTCACCGGCCACTTTCTTCCCCCCCCCCCACCCTCCATTGTTGCTAGGGCTTTCATTACTTGCTCTTCCTTTACTGGTGCGCTTTACCATTGCTATGCGCTGCTATTATTGTTATTGACGTTCTGATTACACTGCCTACTATAGAAATTTGCGTAGAGCTCTTCGGCTACATTAATTATCTTCTCGATATTGCTCGTGACTTTGGCCTCTTTATTTCATTACGCATACATCTGGTTTTTACTTGTGTCTAGTTTCCACTTAGCCGCATTCATGCTACCTCCATACTTTCGACTATGCTCTTTTCTCTCCGCATTGAACTTTATTATGTTGGCTGCCTTCAAATATTTATAAACTTCGATAGCTCTACCAGTTCTAATTTGTCTGTAGGATTAGTCGTTTTGTGCTTTGGCGTTTTTGAATCAGATCTTTCGTCTACGGATATAGCTTTTCCTGTGTTCTGTCGAACTATCCTGCCGGCTACTTCTACGGGGCACTCCGTAACGATAGCTGTGATATTATCGTTCATTGTTTGAACATTAATATCATTTTGCTCAGGTAAGGCCGAATGTCTGTTCTGCAGCGATATCCTGAGTTCCTCTACTCTGCCTCTTACCGCTAACTCGTTAATGGGCTTCCGCTTAACTCGTTTCTAGTGTTCTCTCTTCAGGCCTAGGCTAATTCAAAAACCTTGTCGTCCCTGCAACGCACCTTTTCGAGGACCTCCACTTCATGCGCGATTCCAGGATAAGGGCATATTAGAAGTCTATGTCATCTTGCTTCACATCATTAGGGCCCTTCCAAGTTCACTTTCGATTGTTTCGTTCACGCATTTGCGGCGACGCTATTTCCTGCAATGGTGTCAATCCTTGGAGGTGTGGATGCTGCTGCATTTTTGAGTTGTATCCGACCGTATTGTCCACTGTTTATATATTGTATTAGTGCGTCGCGCCGATTTTTCCGTGTCCCAATACCGTTATCGCATTTGAGGCGTTGGGCAGCCGTTCGTGACATTGCATATGACTTTCGTGATCGTCCTCCGACGCGAGGAAGCCTAAATTTTAAAAAAATGCGGGGCTCCAACCAATGTTAAACCGAGTGAGTCGTAGGAAAGCACAGCAAGACTTGATTTAGCTGTTGGTTAGTCTTTGCTTTTGTTGTAGGTCTAACATTGGTGACGGTCTAGAATGCACACATTAGGCCACGAGTTAAAGCGCGGGCCGTCGTATCTGCCGTTACTTCCTAAATTCCTATTTGCGTCCAGTCACGTCTTCTGGATCGGCAGACAAACATTTACGATGTGGTCTCTACAGAGGACGATTGCGCGTTCCACAGAGAACTCGGCAGCCAGCCAAGATACTGCGCGCTTTAACGTCGGGCTTGCCTCCGCGCGTAGGAGAGCCCGCTCCCAACACCGGCGCTACGTGCCGCTTCAAGTTGCAATCGGTTGCGCGAGGATCACACTGATGCTCAAGCCAGGCACATCCTAAATACCCGGTCAGACCTCATGAAGTATTGATTACGCAGCAAAATCGAGCGACAGAGAGAAGAGAACTTTGAATTAAACCCCCCTAATAACGGACACCGCAAGAGGCCTGGGAATCTTGTTACCGCCGTTACCATTGTATCCGCTTGACTGCGAGTGGTCATCTGCCGCTACAGTGGGCCTTTACTTGTGTTAATCTTTTTTACTCACGCATCTACCTGAGCAAACGATGTTAAAAAGCAGGAGCTGTTGTAGTGCCCTTTGAGGGTGAAACGAAAGTTTGCACAAAAATTGGTTATTGTCCGCTCAGTTTGCGTTGGTCCTGCAGTTGCACCACCGGCAGCTCATGTTTCCTGAAGTCAGTGGGAAAGGACTTTTTTGAAGAAATAACTAAATGAAGAATAAAACTAAAGGAAGAAATAGCGAACCGAAGAACCAGAGAATTAAAAAAAAATGAGGAGCAAAAATAAAATGAAAGAACGCAGAAGCACATTATGATGCTTCTTTGACGCGTCGCTACATTTGACAGGACCTTGACCGTTTGCAAGCAATTTATTTCTCTACATTCGAATGTTCGCAAATGCGAGAAAAAGGTTCATTTCGACAAACTTGTTCGGAAATGCTTCACAGGGCACTTCTTGGCCATTATGGCGAGGCATGAATGTTACTTACTGCGGCTGTTGACACATTTTTATTTATCTAGTCAAAAAGGGTGCAGCAAGCAGAGTGCCCTCTTAGATAAATAATGGCCGCATAATTTCGTAGCAGAAGGCCCCCTGTGCTGGTTTTGTATTTCGATCTAAGCTTTTCTGTACATATTCAGAATTATCTTCAGAGCCGGTAGGAGGTCAGAGGATGGTTCTTGGGTTTGGTTTGGTTTATAAGGGTTTAACGCCCGAAAGCGACTCAGACTATGAGGGACGCCGTAGTGAAGGGCTCCGGAAATTTCGACATCCTGGGGTTCTTTTGCGTGCACTGACTTCGCACAGCACACGGGCCTGTAGAACTCCGCCTCGATCAAAATTCGACCGCCGCGGCCGGGATCGAACCCGCGTCTTTCGGGCCAGCAGCCGAGCGCCATAACCACGCAGCCACCGCGGCGGCATGAACGTTTCGTCCTTAATATAGAATATATTTATGCCCCAATGATAAGACGGGCCACAGAAGCTGGTTTAGACTCCACGCTCCTGATTGTATAATATATACATTGTATATATCGTATAATATCTACATTAGTGAGCACGACGAACAGGTGGTTCGCTTTAACCTTCCAGGATATCAGTAATGCGGCGATTATATAAGTCGTGAGCACCTGTGTAATACCCCAATGTAGCGCCTCGGCGGCTCAGTGGTTACGGCGCTCGGCTGCTGACCCGAAAGATGCGGGTTCGATCCCGGCCGTTGCGGTCGAAATTCGATGGAGGCGAAATTCTAGAGGCCCCAGGTATTGTGCGATGTCGACGCACGCTTAAGAACACCAAGTGGTCGATATTTCCGGCTCCCTTTGCAAAGGCGTCCCTCATAGCGTGAGTCGTTTTGGGACGTTAAACATCCATATACCGCAATATACCCGTAGAGGGCAGCTTCGCTGATAAAATATTTTAGTTACATCAAGAAATGTTCCGGAGCAATAAAGTGAAATTTACGTGGGAAGCTCTGCATAACAGGCCGGTGATCGACATTTACAAATAATTCAGACAGGTCTGTTCGTTACCACCGTTGCTGATCGCGATTTCTATAACTGAAATTGAAGCAATGCTACGGAGAAAGATGGTTACAGTCTTGGTTATAAGCTAGCGGAGTCATCGGGGAATAACGGGTGCGTGGTTTGTTACATTCATATGTCACAGAAATAATAAAAATGAAGTAATTCGAGCGGTATTTAAAGATGCACCATGCAGTTTTCACAAAAACGCAGAGAAAGGTTTGAATTTCTTTATCAAAAACGATAAATTCTATTGCGATATTTGTCGTCGACTTCTAGCGCTGAATATCCACTTTATAGCCGACTGACACACCAAAGATGCACCTTTGCGTTGTAAACACGACAAATGTGACGATAAAAATTTCCATTAATAAAAATGCCCTCGCTTTCCTTTCCATCTCTGTGAAAACCATATCGATCTAGTGTAACTAATTTTGAAAAAATTTATTTCTTACTTTTTCTGTTTTTATTTACACCTATTTTACAGAAACGATGCACTCTGACCTGATAACCACATATATAGTATTCCTTGAATATCTTTTGAGACGCAACTGATGCCCTTGAGAATGAATTCAGCGCCAATTAATTCGGCTTGATGACGTTCGAAGATACACCAGAATAGGTTCTCGTGATAAAAAGTTATCGAATACTTGGGGCAGAGAAGAACAAATCTCTCGCGTAAAGCTAAAAGAGGTTTTCGTAAACGTGGGAAAGCACGAAAAAGTAACCAGAACGAAAGCCAAAAGAAATGCCAACGTGATGAAGCCCAGAACAGTCTGTGGTGTATCAGTGTGATGCGCCACCAGCGCCCTCAGCTGTAGCGACGGCCTGTCGCTCGCTCAGGCGGGAGAAGCAAGGTGAAGAAAAAGGAAGTGAGACGCGGGGCGCGGCGCGAACGGCACGAGGAGACGAGCTCGAGCAACGGAGCAGGCGAGGTCACGGCTAAACGGCTTCTTGAACCCGGGTGACCAGGCCTGGGGAAGCCGTCCTTGCCCAGTTCTGCTCAACCAGGAGCCTGCTGTCTCGTGTCTCCTGCCTGTCGCTCGCTGCCTCGGAGTGCGGGCGCCGTGCTGGGAACAGGCAGGTGCTGCCTGCCCGGAGATCCTGCCGGCCTTGCTGTGGGATCGTGCCTGCCGTCCCGTGGCTTGGACCCCCTGCCGTGAAAGGGGTGCCTTCCTGGCCGTGCCCGGGTGCCCAGACCTGGGCGGCCGTCACCTTTCTGGTGCGTCGTCAGCGCCACCGGTGCTGGTGCTCCGCGCCCCGCTTCCGGCCGCAGGAAGAACAACCCTGCGGAGGTACCTGGCCCCGGCACCTTTCCGGCGACGGGCCGCGGAACCTCACACCGGAGCCACTCCTCGACCCTCGGCCACACAGCTCCATACTCATCAGTGACTGCTCTCCTATATTAAGTAAACCATTTTTGTTACATCTACGGACGTGCACGGTCTGGGACGACTTTTCTGGATCCTCCGGGGCCCCACCTAGGAGGACGCTCGAACCTGCTGGGGGCCTTTTCCCCTCACAAATTTGGCGTCCGCGACAGGATCAGGCCGAGCAGCGTTTACCAGTTAACAGAGTTCATAAGACAGAATGAGTGCTGCAGATTTTCTCGCGGTAGGAGAGCGCCTGGGTTTGCAGGGACGCGAGTTGCGCGAGTGGGTAGAGGAGGAATTGAGCAAGGCACGAGAGGAGAGAGCTGCGGATCGGGAAGCCACAAAGCGGCGTTTGGAGCTCGAAGCACAGAACTTAGAGCGAGAAGCGCAGAATTTACAGCTTCGAGTTAAACTATCAGAAAGTGAAAATCCTCCTCCTAATCCAAACGCTGAAAGTGCGGAGCGTAGTGCTTCAACCGTTTTTCCCATTAGCCCACATGGCCTGATACCAACGTTTAATGAGGCACGAGATGATTTGGACGCGTATTTGAAGCGTTTTGAACATGTCGCCACAGGGCAAGGGTGGCCGAAGGAGAAGTGGGCCACGGCTTTGAGCCTCTGTCTCGGCGGGGAAGCTCTTAGAGTCTTTGGTCGGCTATCTCCAGAGGACTCCATGGATTATGAGAAAGCGAAACTTGCCCTGCTACGAAGATTTCGTTTTACCGCTGAAGGCTATAGGGAGAGATTTCGGCAGAGCAAGCCTCACGATGACGAGACAGCCTCCCAGTACGCCACGAGGCTTTTCAGTTTCTTTGACCGCTGGGTAGAAATGCGGGGAGAAGGCCGCACCTTTGAGGTGGTGCGCGATATGATTGTTGCTGAGCAGTTTATAAGCAACTACCACAATCGTTTAGTATTGTTTCTACGAGAAAGGGATTGTAAAAAGGTTGAAAAGATTGTTGAGGCCGCCGACCATTTCCTGGAGGCTCAGAGACAGAATAACCTTGTAACTTTCAAAGACCGGAGTGAGCAGAGTTCAGTGAAGCCTACAATCACGGTTCCTAATCCCAAGTCACAAATTCGATGTTTCATCTGCGAGAAGGTCGGACACAGGTCTTCCGATTGCCGTTCGAAGCCGAAGGCCCCATATTGCACATTCTGCCGCAAGTCTGGACACGACTTACAATCATGCCGGCGCTGCAGTTCAAGTGACCGGGAGACATCCGCATGTTTCATGTCACCCCAAGGTTCTTGCCCTGATTCACAGCCGGGAAGAGAGCGTTTAGATGTCCAAGCGGCAGATCCTGTTCACAGACCCTCTCCACCGATTGCCAGCATGCCGGTGGTGCACGGGGAAATGTTTGGGACAAAGAGTGTCAGTGCTACGGGGCACTGGAAGTAACAGCATCGTCGTACGCCAGGCCCTCGTGCCCGAGGCAGCTTATACTGGGAAAAGAGCGACATTGCTTTTGGCGGATGGTTCCACCATAGAAGCTCCTGAGGCGGAGGTGATCGTCACATCACCGTACTTTACGGGCAAGGCTATTGCAAGGTGCTTACCAACGCCTTTGTACGACGTGTTAATTGGCAATGTCCCGGGTGCACGTGTTCCTTTCTTTGAGAACTCAAATAATTGTTCATCAGTCTCGGCGGACCAGGGGACCAATTCTGCACCGGCTACGCAGGCCAACGCTCCTTGCACAGCTGTGGCGGCGAAAGCTTCGGAGACTATCTTGGATCTCTCTCAGAGTGCGGTCCACGTGTCTCGCCTGGCGTTCCGCAAGAAACAAGAGGAGGACACTAGCTTAGACCTGTGTCGGAAGAAACTGGGGACAACCTTTCCCGGCAAAGCCGAGTCCTCCCACACCTTCCATCTGGTTGACGGCGTATTGTTCCGGACGTATCAAGTGTGCCCTGGCAAAACGATTGAACAGGCGGTGGTTCCGAAGAGCTTGCGCCATCAGGTCCTTGTGCAGGCGCATGAGAGTGCTCTTGCCGGTCATCAGGGTGTAAAGAAAACTACGGCGAGAGTACTGGGTGACTTCTACTGGCCAGGGGTACAAGCCGACATCAAAAGGTTTGTGAAGTCATGCGACGCCTGTCAGCGGACTGTGCCGAAAGGAAAGCTGGGCAACGCTCCATTAGGACGTATGCCTATTATTTCCACACCTTTTGAGCGGGTGGCGGTGGACATCATTGGACCTTTGACTCCAACCTCATCTAGAGGGAACCGATACATCCTCACGTTGGTGGATTTTGCCACCAGGTATCCCGATGCGGTAGCCCTTCCTGCCATCGATTCAGCCACTGTGGCGGAAGGCCTTCTCGAGATGTTCTCCCGTATTGGATTCCCACTGGAGGTCCTTTGTGATCGGGCTTCGTGTTTCACATCTGCACTTATGCGAGAAGTGAACGATTTGCTAGCTATAAAACATTTAAGTTCGACACCATACCATCCTATGTGCAACGGGCTTGTGGAGCGGTTTAATGGGACCTTGAAGAGCATGCTACAGAAGTTGTGCCAAGAACACCCCAAGGCATGGGACCGTTATCTTGCTCCACTGCTCTTCGCCTACAGAGAAGCACCGCAAGCTAGCCTGGGGTTTTCCCCATTTGAGCTCATCTACGGTCGCCAAGTCCGAGGGCCAGTTACCATTCCAAAAGAGCTCTGGACAGCCGGAAACCTGTCTGACACTGTCAGGACAACGTATGGTTATGTGCTAGATCTGAGGGAGCGTCTAGAAGGCACGCTGCAGCTCGCACACCAAAATTTAATGAGGGCGCAGAGGTCACAGAAGATGTACCACGATAGGCGCGCCTCTAATAGGAAACTGAAGGTTGGTGATCGAGCGCTAATCCTTCTACCCGCTTCTCATAACAAGCTCATCATGCATTGGAAAGGCCCTTTTGCGGTCACCGGCAAAAAGAACGAAGTCGATTACTGGCTTGACGTGGGCCCCAGCAAAAAGTTGTTTCACATAAACATGTTGAAACGCTATGAAGAACGCCAGCCAGTGAATGCCCTCCAAGCGTCATCGTTCGTGGTCGTTGAGGAAGTGGAGGCAGAAACTCCAGTGCCAACCTTCAGTGCGAATCCTGGTCCTGGGATTGGAGCTATCACGCGAGCTCAAACTTTGAATGAGACGCAGTTAGCCGCACTAGATAGATTGCTGGAGGCTCACCGCGACATTTTTTCAGAGGTTCCGGGCCATACTAATTTAATTGAGTGCCACTTGGAATTAACGACGAGTGCGCCTGTCAACACCCCGCAGTATCCATTACCATTTGCTTTGCGTGAGGTTGTCGAGAAGGAGGTAGCAGACATGTTGAGGCTTGGGGTTGTAGAACGCTCCCATTCCCCTTACAACTCTCCACTTGTCTTAGTTAAGAAACCT
Source organism: Amblyomma americanum (assembly GCF_052857255.1). Taxonomy (NCBI): domain Eukaryota; kingdom Metazoa; phylum Arthropoda; class Arachnida; order Ixodida; family Ixodidae; genus Amblyomma; species Amblyomma americanum. Next base: position 78,922,711 of record NC_135499.1, read on the forward strand.
GACAAAACGTATCGTGCGTGCATTGACTTTCGTCGGATTAATAGCATATTGGTGGACGATGGCGACCCCATTCCAAGGACTGCTGTTATGTTTGCCGAGGTCGGCACCAAGACGTTTTTTTCAAAACTAGATCTCACCAAAGGTTATTGGCAAGTGCCACTCAGTACTGCGTCCAGGCCAGTTACAGCATTTTCCACCCAATCAGGCCACTATCAGTTCGCCTTCATGCCCTTTGAAATTAAGACCGCGTCCGCAATTTTTACCCGCCTTATGAGAAGCCTTCTGGCAGGACTACCTAATGTGGTCCATTACATAGATGACGTCTTGGTGGCTACCTCGACGTGGGAGGAGCACTTGAATACTCTCCGAGAATTGTTCAGGCGTATCAGACAGGCAGGCCTCACAGTAAAACATCAAAAATGCGAGCTTGGTATGAGCCGCGTGGTCTTCTTGGGACATTTGTTGGGTGAGGGAGTGATTCGCCCAGTAGAGTCAATTGTCACCAAATTGGAACAGGCACCTAAACCGGAAACTAAGAAGCAGGTTAGGTCTTTTCTAGGTTTGGCTGGGTACTACCGGGGCTTAATACCTCACTACGCTGCCAAGGCCCAGCCTTTGGTTGAACTTACACGGAAAGCAGAGAGTAATCATGTGCATTGGACTCCCGAGCGCGAAAAGGCATTCGAAACCTTGAAACAAGCTCTTGCCTCCCGACCAGTTGTGCGGGCGCCTGATCTCGCAAAGGAGTTCATTCTCCGTACCGACGCCTATGGGAAGGGTCTAGGTGCAGTTCTTTTGCAAGAACACAACGGTACGCTTCATCCTGTGGCGTATGCCAGCAGGCATCTGCTTCAGCGCGAAACACACTATTCCGCCATCGAACGAGAATGCTTAGCACTAATCTGGGCGGTCAGCAAATTTCATATTTTCTTGTATGGTCGCACTTTTACTATCCAGACAGACCATCAGCCCCTTCAATACTTGACGCAGGCGAAGCATTTAAATAGCCGTGTGCTACGATGGAGTCTGGTGCTACAGGAATATACTTTCCGGGTTGAACATATTAAAGGCTCTGATAACGTTGGTGCAGATTATTTAAGCCGGTCATGACCCTGTGAGAACTCTATCGCTGTGACGTTCTATTGACTGGTCGGGTAACCAATCTTTTTGTGTGAACTTCCTTTGGTGGTGCCTGTGTAGTTACATTTTTTTTTGTGTGTTTTGTGTGTGTGCAACATGACAGCCAGTGAACGGTGGTGCGCGTGGGAAAGTGTTCAGTGTGGTGTGGTGCAGTCCGCCGACCAGTGCTTGGTGCAAGTTTTTTTTTTTCGGAAAAAAAAACTTCTCAAAGGGGGGGGGGGGGGGGGCATATTTGTGATGCGCCACCAGCGCCCTCAGCTCTAGCGGCGGCCTGACGCTCGCTCAGGCGGGAGAAGCAAGGTGAAGAAAAAGGAAGTGAGACGCGGGGCGCGGCGCGAACGGCACGAGGAGACGAGCTCGAGCAACGGAGCAGGCGAGGTCACGGCTAAACGGCTTCCTGAACCCGGGTGACCAGGCCTGGGGAAGCCGTCCTCGCCCAGTTCTGCTCAACCAGGAGCCTGCTGTCTCGTGTCTCCTGCCTGTCGCTCGCTGCCTCGGAGTGCGGGCGCCGTGCTGGGAACAGGCAGGTGCTACCTGCCCGGAGATCCTGCCGGCCTTGATGTGGGATCGTGCCTGCCGTCCCGTGGCTGGGACCCCCTGCCGTGAAAGGGGTGCCTTCCTGGCCGTGCCCGGGTGCCCAGACCTGGGCGGCCGTCACCTTTCTGGTGCGTCGTCAGCGCCACCGGTGCTGGTGCTCCGCGCCCGGCTTCCGGCCGCAGGAAGAACAACCCTGCGGAGGTACCTGGCCCCGGCGCCTTTCCGGCGACGGGCCGCGGAACCTCACACCGGAGCCACTCCTCGACCCTCGGCCACACAGCTCCATACTCATCAGTGACTGCTCTCCTATATTAAGTAAACCATTTTTGTTACATCTACGGACGTGCACGGTCTGGGACGACTTTTCTGGATCCTCCGGGGCCCCACCTCGGTGGACGCTCGAACCTGCTGGGGGCCTTTTCCCCTCACAATCAGTCATGATGCGGTGTGATATTACGAAGCAGTAATGGCCCTAGAGTACACTTTTGGGACGTTGGTTTTATTATGCGAAGCATATTAACGTAGGTTTCGGGACTTCGCGCGACGCCCGGCGGTGGCCACCATTGACCCTGAAGTAGGGTCACGTGACATGGCGTCACGTGATGACGTCACACAGGCTGCAGATGGGGCCTCATATCGCGCCGTCGGTCGCCTCCCGGCGGTGGCCTCCACGCTTCGGTTCGCGCCGTCGCGCGCGACGCGGCGGCGGCGCCACCATCGCTGCATCACGTGATATGTGACGTCACGCCAGGAATGAAGCGGCGCGCGCCCGCCGTCGCGTCAGTCTCTGTGCCCGCAACCGCGCCAGTGTCTTTGCGCCGGGTAAAGTGAACTAGAATACCTATCTAGTGGCGCGAACGGAGGCGCGCGGCAGCGTAGCGGCTGAGGCAAAACGTCTCTCCTCGCCGCAAGGGGCGCTACTGCGCCTTTTACTAGCCCCCTGCTGCCGCTGCTGGGTGGCTTCTCGCATTCGGAACGGCTCTCTGGGTGCTGAACTGGCTGAAACGAAGTGTTTTGTCTGCGTTCTACGTTTCGGCGTGGCTCCTCGAGCTGTAAACTGTGAGTGATCCGTAGAAAATCGTCTTGCGTGTGTGAAGTTCGTGCCATAAAGACGCTACAGAAAGGCACAATGCCGAAAAGGAAGACGGACTCCCAAGCTTTGCCCCGGGCTGTCGGAGCGGTTATCCAGGAGCTCCTAAGGCGTCTTTGTTCGCCGCTCCCACGGACGACGAACTTAAGAACTGGGAGCTCAATCTGCGAAGAGATGACAAACCTTTCACTGAGTCCTCTGCGGTCTGTGAGCGCCACTTTGAGCCCGAGTGCATATTGCGGGACGACATACACATGATAAATGGCTCCGAAGTGCGACTGCGGAGCCCTGGGAAGCCATCAATGGCACATGGTGCGGTGCCTACCCTCCTGCCTGACTGTCCGTCTTACCTTTCTGCCCGAAGAGCGAAACGGAGGCCAGAAAGAAGGCCATGGAGCAACAGCAAGCGACAGGACGCTAAGAATGAAAGTGCAGATGTCGCGCAGGAAGCGCTTCGTCAGCCTGTAACCGATGTTTCGATTTCCGAGCTGAACGCTCTAAATGAAGCTGCAGGCCCCACCGAGTGCGAGCCCTTCAGAGTTAACATGCTTCGAGGAGTGATGCTTTCCTCAAAGACCTGGTGCCGGATAAATTGCGACAGTGACGCCAGCCTGCTCTTCGCAACAACATCGATACGAAGAGGCAACAAACTTGACATTCTTCACGAGAAATTTTACAGGCATATTTTTAGCGCAAAGGACGGGACGAGATACAGACAAGACGAGCACGGGCGCCCGTGCTCGTCTTGTCTGTATCTCGTCCCGTCCTTTGCGCTAAAAATATGCCTGTAAAATCCGAACACCAACCAGCCCAACAACTCACCCTGTTCACGAGAAATCCGTGCTGTTCCCTTTTGGATGCAGATGCTGGCCAGCAAAGCTCCCATAGTAGCAGGCAGGAACTTGTTGATAAACTGCTAGATGCAGGCAACATAGATGCAGCAAATGCAGTGTTCCCGAAATTGCCCCCAGACCATTCCACTTGCGCTGTGGCATCAAGTGACAGCCGGATAATATTTTATATAGCTGGTTATGTGGCCAGGAAATGTGTCCTGAAGACGGGCTGTGAAAGCTGCCTCAATTTGATTTTGTTGAGCAAAGAGGCGGCTGGGCACTTAAACCTAGCCCAGTCCACTCGCATGAAAGACAACGGTGGTCTTCTGTATCCCGCTGCTGCCCTGTACAAATTTGCAGCTGACCTAGAAAATGCTTTCACAACATGTTTTAGCCTCCTGGAACTACATGCAGACAGTATCATTGATATTGTAGATGTGGTTAAGGCAAAAACAGAGCTTCGACTTAATTCGCTGTCCAGACTACTGTGAGAAGGTTGCAGCCGAGCTCACTGCTTTTTACATAACAACCCGCCTTCACGTTTTTATGAAAAGCATCAATAGCAGCAACAACCGGAAATGCCAAGCTTCTAAGTCCCTGAAAATGAGTCTATGCACGTAGATTTGCGAAGCACCCTGTTAGGGTAGCTGCAATTAAGCCCAGCCTTGTTTCCACGGATGAAATTTCTATGTAACCTAATTTAAGCTGGTTACACCAATAATGGGCCTGCCATCAAACCAATATTTGCTTCAGTTTTTCTTTTACATGTCCGCACTTGCCACTAAAAGTATAATGCTCGCCTCCCGTGTATTATTTATCAACCTGGCTTATGTCATGCATACACTGCAAGTAAAATTTTCCGAAAATTGGGTTGGAAATATTTTCAGTCATGGGTAAAATTTTCTGAACAAAATGCGTTTCTGAGGCCGCTTAACCGTCTCAGGAAAAAACTGATTTCCTTATAAGACTAGATCACACGTAGGCGCGCGCACAGAAATGATTGAGAGGTGTAGCTCTCTATAATTAAGTCGCCGCGGTGGCTCAGTGGTTATTGCGCTCGGATGCTGACTCAAAAGACACCGGTTCAATCCCGGCCGCGCCGATCGCATTTTGATGGAGGCGATATGCTAGAGGCCCGTGTACTGTACGCGATGTCAGTGCACGTTAAAGAACCCGGTTAGTCGAAATATCCAGAGCCCTCCACTACGGCGTCCCTAATAGCCTGATTTGCTTTAGGACGTTAAAGCCCATGGCACCAAACTATAATCGCAGGTAAACAATATCAGCCTGGCAAAAGATGCACCTAGACAACTAACATCCACCGGCAAATCTGTGAGCCTCTCTCATTGCCCGGCGCCCGTTCTCGGTAGCAGACGGCATACGACGACGCGATTTTTCATCATCGCCGAAATGCTCAAAGGGAGGAAAAAAAAGGTGCCTATGAGGTTACGTTGAAGCTAGTTGAAGCAAATGGCATGCATGGTTATTAGCTACAGGCTTATTAGTACACCACACCGGAACAACGACTCGGAGAAACACATACAAACTCCAGCGACGACGCCGCGACGCCGCTAGAAAAAGTTGCAGTGGCGCCACCTGGTGGTTTCTACGCCAAACGGCACGCCCGCGCCCTTCCGTTCGCGCCACTCGGATAGATTCTAGTTCACTGTAGCCCGGGGCAAAGCAATGGGAGTCCGTCTTCCTTTTCGGCATCGTGCCTCTCTGTAGTGTCTTTATAGCACGAACTTCACACACGCAAGACGATTTTCTCCGGATCACTCACAGTTTACAGCTCGAGGAGCCAAACCGAAACGTAGAACGCAGACAAAACACTTCGTTTCAGCCAGTTCAGCGCCCGGATAGTCGTTCCGAATGTGAGAAGCAGCCCGGCAGCAGCAGCGAGGGGCTAGTAAAAGGCGCAGTAGCGCCCCTTGCGGCGTGGAGAGGCCTTTTGCCTCAGCTGCTATGCTGCCTGCCGCGCGCCTCCGTTCGCGCCACTAGATAGGTATTCTAGCATCACTATACCCATGGTAAAAGACAGCCGTTGAAGCCCCTCATTTATAGGCGCAGTCCGCGTCTGTTTGTTCGCACCAGGGCAGGCGCGCACATACACGCAGCTTCAACTGCACAAACTCCTTCTCCTTGCGCCGGGCGCGCGATCCCATTGGTCGAGAGCGGAAACCGCCTTCTTGAACAATCTAGGTCGTTCGCGGCACGCGAGTCATCAGTGTCGGAGCGAAGTGGGGAGAGTATCACTTTGGTGCGCACAAGTTTACCCCCTTTCCGTCGACACAAAGCAAAACTTTCCAACATTCGAGAAGAATCGACGCCGCGCGCGGCCATGCCCCCCCGCGGCGCCGCGCCGGCGAGCTGAGTTGCAGCAGTACGCAAAGCTACGCCCTCTGCGGGGGTCCTTCCCCGCTGTTTTTGTTTTATTTTACCGCGCGCGGACGCGATTGCTTAGGCGCAGCGCCGGTTTTTTTCGAAGACGCGACGAGTTTTGAGACAACCGGGCCTGTTTCGTGATATCGGCATCCGTGGAAGCGAGTTTCGCTGAAACCACTCAAGCCCTCACGGTGGCCGTCATGGCATCTTGCGAAGAAAGCTTCCCCCTTCAGTCTCTGCCGACGGAGATAATCAGCTACATCTTGCGGTTGCTGGGGCCCGAAGACCTGATGGCCGTCGAAAAAACTTCGCGCAAGTTGTCAAGTCTGGCTGGAGACCCGTGCGTTGTGCGAACCACAAAGTTTCTCCCAAACTGCTCGGCACGCACTCTTCGAGAATACCTTGACGATAGCCGGGCGGTGGCGATATCGGAACTCGACGTGAATGACTTCCTGGCAGCCGACTCAAGAACGATGGAAAGGTGCGTCCACAGCTGCGTCAATTTGACCACTCTACGCTGCGCGAACACCCGTCTGTTGCCGACAGCTGTACTTCGCCTCCTTCAAGATAGGCTCCGTTGTCTGCAGTTCCTCGAATGGTCTATCGTTTTAAGTGGAGTCGACCCGACGGACGAAGGTTTTTTATGGAAGCGTCAGAACGACGACATGCCGCCACAAATGCCTGAAACCCTGCGCGGCATGTACGTAGAGATGTCACAGAGCATGGACAACCACCTTACGTTGTGCTCCATTCTCGAGCATTGTTCCAGTCTTCGCAAATTGCACTTTCACGAAATGACGTTTGGGGGAACGGTTGGAACAAGCGCGTACAGTGTGCTCGAAAGCTACCACTACGGCACAGCAGGGAATTTTGAAACATTCACCTTCACCGACGACCGTCGCACCGTGGTAGCCCACGAAACGGGCAGAACAGAGCCTGTGGACGCATACGGTCTAGCTCCCGCGCCCGAAAGTGTTTTCGGCCTCTTCAAGGCAAGCCTGCGCATTTGTCCGAGCGTAGTCGTGAGGAATAATCCAAGGCCATCCACGAACAGCGTGGTCCTAGACAGGAGGACGCCACACCTAGTACAGAGAGATTTTTCGAACATCTTTATTGTGATCAAAGACGACGTGCCTGCAACTCTCGAAGCCGCGGCTCGTTACCACTTGCACCCTAACACGCGAGCGTTGACGCTGAAATGTTCCCCACTAGAGACAGCGGCCCAGATGTGTTCCGCAAGTTCCAACGATGCCCTGATCTTCCTCCGCTTCCTCAGAGGATGCATCAATCTGAGAGAGATGAATCTCGCTGCCTTTCATTTTGAAGCGAACTTCGAATGCTGCTCCGTTCTGGCTGACGCCGGCCTTATCCGCCTACGCGCACTGACCCTGCCGTCATGCGCCCTTCGTCACCGCGGCCACTTCGAACAGCTCGCCAGGGCGCCCTTCAGGCTGCAGGAGCTAGACGTGCGTGGTGCTCTCAATGCGCGGCCTCTGACTTGCGTCTTCTGCAACGAACCTTCCACGTGCACCGAAGAGGTGTTCGAGGGGCTGCGCCAACTGTGCCCTCTGAGGAGTCTTACCTTGTGCGATCTGCCGCACATCCGCAATCTGCACTTCCTCAGGGGCTGCGTGTTTCGGGAACTCAGACTCCGGAACCTTGGACTCGGGAAATATGCGACTCAAGAAACAATAGCGGCTCTTGCAGAGGTAAGGACTGTTGGAAAGTTGTCCAGACTAGCACTGTAGTGTTTGTGCTGTGTCACTAGCGTAGTAAATCTACAGAATACCTCTCCTCTAAATTTTTTTTTGTTTTCGTTTCAACTGGTTTAAAATTCAAAAGCCATTTAGGCTATGAGGGACGCTAGAGTGGAGAGCTCCTGACAATTTCAACCACCCGCGGCTCTTAAGTGCTGGCATCTCACAGCGCGCGGGCATTCTACGTTTTGCCTCCATCAAATCCACCCCTTTTTTATGCGCAGTCTAGACAGATGTACGTGTGTCAAAAATATAACAGCTAATGCTTAACGCATATATGTGTACACTATACCAAACAAATGTAAGCATGCAGCTGTATTTCCTAGCTTTCCGAGTGTTTAAAACGCGAGTAGCGCACGTTCTCTCGTTTTCATCAAACTGATCAGGTTTTATACGCTAAATTTCGAAAGGACGCATTTTTGTGCCACTAATGAAGTATGGTAATAAAGATAGCGAAATAATATGGAATATCTACTTGCAAGTACTCAAACGCAGTTGATTTAAGTTGGTGCGTAAAAATATCAGAGATAAAAAAAGGTTGCGCAAAAAAATACAAGTTCTGATGTAGATGGACACAAACAGCGTTCTTGGTCCTTGCTTTTTATTTAGCGCTATGTTTATCCCCTGAATAATGATCCAAAATCTCGAGCATTTACCCCCAATTATATGAGCGTGCAACCATCTGAAAAAGAATTGTATTTGGCCGTGGCATTTCCAGAGGCCACCAGAATATAGCCATATTAATATAACCTGACAGCATCCTGAGCTTTATCTGATATCAATATTTTGCCTCAAATTAGAGCGTTATCTCTTACACAATGTTTCATGGCAATGCGTAGTGGCGGCTGTCATCAAGCGTTGGGCGCACACTTCAACCACTCTAAGAAAAAGAAAACTGATTGTCAGAAAACGTAAAATTCATTTACCGTTTCACATCTTTGTGGGCACGTGAACTGCGCAGGGGGAGTGAAAGAGAATTTTTGAAAGGGGAGCCTTAACTGAGGACTTTGGATAAATATCGGACCTCAGAGATTTTTAACTTGCGCTGATATCGTAAAACACACGGGGGACTCTGCGGCTCGCGTGCATCAAATGCGGTCGCCTTTCGTTGAGGGCGACACGCAAAAGGCACCCTTGGGCTGTCCGATGTCGGTACGCGTTAATGAACCCCAGGTCACCGAAACGTCTCTACGCCCTCCATAGCGGAACCTCTTTCTTTCATGTTTCACTCCCTCCTTCGTCCATTCCGTTAACGCACTGTCGAGGTGTCAATTAAGAAGTGAGTTACTGCGACGTCTCCTATCCTAAAAAATCACAAACTTGTCGTTTTAGGAAGCCTCTCTGTTTGTAAGACGTGCTATGCCTTCCGCAGCTTTTCCTCTTCGAACAGCGTTGACGCCAAACCTTCGCTTACCACGCGCGAAAGCTCCCGCAATACTCCCCACTGGAATTCTTGCAATGCCCGTTACAGGTGATGCAGCAGCTGGAGAGCCTGAAATTGGAGAGCAGGGCCATTCCCTTGGATCTATCCTTGCTCACCCAAGGACCGAGGAACGCACCACGCCTGCGGCGGCTGTGCGTCGCGTCGGCGGGGATAGCGGCAGGACAATCGCCACGCTTGATGCTCGACCTGTGCCGACTGTTCCCGGCCACAGAGTCAGTCCATGTGCATAGCTGGATACCTGGCGTCGCATCGGAGCCCTCGAGTGTCATCGTGCCCCCATTGTTCAGCCCTGACGGTGGTGGTTGCTTGAAATTGTACACGGAATCCGCATATTCCGCCGACCGCAGTGTCCTCTGTGAGACGCATGACCATGTTTCCGTTCCGAGGCCGCACAACTGCGGCCCACGCCGCTTCTGAACCCGTTGGCAAACAAGCAGACCTCAACACCATGCCTTCAGACTTGCTCGTATTGGCGCTAGCAGGAAAAGTTCGCCTAGAATTCAAAGCTTGTAGAATACATTCGCCTCCCTACGAATTGTATGCGGCAAGACACGCTTCCGAGCATTAAATCCCAGAAAATGGTGGACGTCTTTAACGGTCGCGGTGTTTTCGCCTTGTTTGATTGGAAAAGCTGTGACCAGGCTCTGAAAGCATCATTCCTCGCTCTCTCCAATATTGAGACAACGAATTTAAATGCTTTGTTCTGCTGTTTTTTATTATTCAAGCCTCATTGGAATGACGTGATTGTGAATTTCGTGGAAGGTTTATGCTGACTGATAGTAGTCATTTTATGGGTATTGCTTCTATCTTTCGCACTTTTTTTCTGACCACGAGAAGCGAAGTTGCTTTTTTGGCTTTAAATCCTAAGGCGATCCGGCGAAGGCATTTCATTTCTTTCGGTGGCTCGAAGCGATAACACCGTTTTTTTTTTGCCGTTCTTTTGAGTGCTGTGGCACAAAATTCTCATTTCAGTGCTCCAGCAACAAAACAATGTATCCCTCTTCTGCCAGCCAGGCGCAAAAAAAAGAGCGGCATTTATTTTTTTCGTTCACACTGAGGCCTCTCATATGTTTTTCTAGAAAAAGTTATTTCAGTATGTCGCCTGTCACGCGTGCCTTCATGTGGCGTTCGTTGTCACGATAAGGTGAACAAATGTGAACAAATCAATGTGCAGGTTTCGCAAGGCGACTCAACGCATCTCAAGAGCGGTGGAAAGTGTTGTTTGTCCAAGAGTAGTAGTCAAAATAAAATAATTTTTCTAGCATTTCTATTGTCTTTGCATGTTCCACAAACCCGCGGCGGCGTGAACAGAACAGCCTCGCAGGCCGCTCGTTTAGACCGTTGGGCTGTGCGTAGGCGCAGCCTTCAAAACCACAGTTAATGCTGCAAGCGTATCCTGCCGTGCTTTAGATATCGTCTTTACCAAAATTTGCCCGCTTCCAAACGCACCACACATAATGACAGACGGCATTTTAAGAGATGTGAAATCACGTGCGTTATAGGAGCAGCAAGGGCCGAGTCACACAAAACGAAGGGAAATTAGAACCACAGCGGGAGAGCAAAAATTCAGAATGACTTATTCCCTTCGGCACAATCGCTTCTATCACCCCGCAAGTTTTGATTTCATTTTCAGTGTCCTGAGCATTCTTTGATTGGGTTAGGCGACTGCAACACGGGCACAGAGCTTGGTAGTTCCTTTCGAGTTCACCGGTGACGGAGCCGTGTCGTTCATATCCCACGTCATGCAGCACGTCTCCGCATCGTTCTCACGCCATAGCTTTACAGGTCCCATTGTGGCAAAAATCCTTGGCCCAGCAGTGCGACGGTAATTATCATTGATCGGGAGAGGGGGGGGGGGGGTCACTGAAGAAATGCAGTTGCACTGAGAATAAAAATGGTCGAGCCGCGACTCGAAAAGCGTCCCCTTCTGTGGTGTGGCGGGCATGCTACATCTCGGCCGCGAAGCAGCTTTGGTTGAGTGCGATTAAATGACTCCTTTTATGATAGCTTCGCAGCGCAGAGTAGGCTGCTGAACGGACGACATCGACTGAAATAAAATGACCAATTAGCATCACCGGTTAATTAGGCCGGTTAACACAGCCTATGCGTAAGAGCAACCGAAGCTGGTTGACGAGTCGCAGGGGCCCTGACATCAGGCGGCAGCCTCAAGAAATACGAGCGCGCGGCGAGGTGCGCCGCAGCGCCAAGAGATGGGGCGAGAGATGCATCGTATGCCGCGTGTGCACTTGCCTCAGGTTCTCAAGGCAACTTAACCGTTTTGAAAGACTGGGACTCATGATCGACTCTCAACAGCCGGCAAATACGGCAAGCGGATAGCTCTGCACCGGTGCACAATGTTTTTGGGTGCTGAAAAATATCGTATAATAAAACAAACCATTTAGCGCATTTTTCTGCTCCGCTCTTATGTCTACTTCCCGTTCTGAGTTTTAACAAGCATTGGTGTAAAGACTAACACGGCCGATAATTAGCAAAAATAAAATTCAAAATCTTGTTTACCTCTTGAGCCTTTTTTTCCTTTCCACTGCCTCATTATCGTTCTTGAATTAGTTTTCAAATCTGTCCCAGTCATGGTGAAACGATTTAGAGGAATTCGCTAAGAAGGAGTAAAATTATAATGAGGGGGTAATATCTCTATGGCATCTACCCAAGCGCCGCCACTCGGCAACGAAGGAAAGATTTACAGCATTCTTTGAAAGATCGTAAAAAAAAATCGTCCTAATGCGGTGTTCGCGCCCGGAACCACTGCTTCACCGAAACCAGTCGCTCTCACCCTACTCAACTATGTTATTCCCGCTGTTAGAGCGACTGCTCCGTTAAAGCGGTTGTTAGGGTTCGAAACCCGGATCAGGATGATCTTTTTTTACTTGCGATGTTTCTGAGAAAGCTGCCTCGCTTCCTTCTGTACATGGACGGCGGCGCTTGGGTGCACGTCAAAGAATGATTACTGCCTTATTTTAATTGTATTGCAAGTTTATAATACGCATTTTAGACTGAGGCCCTGACACTTGCCACATTTAAGGCGCGTTTATGAAGTCATTGGGACAAATGTGTTTCCCTTTCTTCTACAAAAGCAGGGGCCAAAACGGCGTGTAATTGAAGTCATTCGGTTTATAGAGGAGCAGTGATTTTAATAAATACAGACGAGGTTTGCCTGGTTGTTAGCCTAGTATGGTACTTCAGTCAGTTTATAGAGTCAGTGCGAGTGTAATTGTGCCATTTGTATGCATTTGAAACACGCACACATCTTGCGCCTTATAAAGCATTACGCGTCGTGACGTTTCTTCATGCCGAGCTCAGGACATGTGGGCTGGCCCCTACAAGAATTGAGCTTTCTCTCTTGTGTATGACAGCCCCGGTTCGGCAAAAGCCCCTCGTGCCACGACGGCAATGTTCCGATTCATCCCCTAATCTTGAACAGGCACAGGTCCGCATCGCCAACAATCTCTGCTACAAAACTGTCGCTGACATATTCCTCCTTTAGTAGGCGGGGCGTCAGCGTCAGGGGCAGAGTGCTTTTCAGTTGTTTGTTCACCCATCAGGTATGTTACGTTGTCAACGATGCATTTCTTCTGACGACAAATATATTCTGCGGCTTCCTCCTTCACACGAATGCTGCCATGGTATTCTGTATGTTTCAATTTACTTTTAAGTTTTAAATACTGCCAGCAGGCTTCTCAATTTTGATGTGAAAACAAATCTGGGCGCTCTCAAAAACATATGGCATCTCAGTCTGAAATCCGCAGTATCTGTTCCCAGTGCGCTACCACCCATCCTATTCAGTCTATTGCTATTCAATACAACCCACTGTAGCACAGATGTTTACTGATGTTTTGGATGAACGTTTTTTATGTTACTGCTGCATTTAAAGCTTTTACATTTTCTGTTAATTACAGGCTTAGCGCTTTTGAGGCGTGTGTACCAAGCTTGCACTCGTGCATGTCAAGTAACGTTCGAGATTCTAATGATAGGCTCGATATTGAAATTCAGAAATGAAGGAACGCAGTCTCGGATCATTATTAATGAATATTTGCCGCCAATCCTAGCATATTTCGACGAAGATGCCAACACGGAGGTACACACGAATGCGAGCAACGTCGGTCTTGGAGCCGTTCTAGTCCAGCGGCAAGACGATGTCGACAATGTAATTGCCTGCGCCAGCCGCGCACTGTGCCTCGCTGAGTTGAACTACTCTGCCACCGGAAAAGAATGGTGAGCATTACGGCTACAAGAATTCGATTTCGCCGTCACCTATAAGTCCGGCCGGAGACACACCGAAGCTGATCGCCTGTCACGCGCTCCCGTCGAACCTCCTCCACAAGACACCAATGACGACGATAGCTTCCTAGGAGCGATCAGCACATCTGAGCTCGTTTCCAGACAGCGTGCCGACGCCAATTGGCTTAAGCTGCGTATGCTCATAGAACATCTAGAAGGTGGGCACCCTGAGATACCACGGTACATGGCTCTTGGGCTATGATCGTTCTGCTTCCGCAGCGGGGTGCTTATATTATTATAATTGGTTTTTGGGTTAAGGAAATGGCGCAGTATCGGACTCATATATCGTTGAACACCTGAACCGTGCCGTAAGGCAAGGGATAAAGGAGAGAGTGGAAGAAGAAAGGAAGAAAGAGGTGCCGTAGTGGAGGGCTCCGGAATAATTTCGACCGCCTGGGGATCTTTAATGTACACTGACATCGCACAGCACACGGGCGATTTAGCGTTTTTCTTGAATAAAACGCAGCCGCTGTGGTCGGGTTCGAACCCGGGAACTCCTGATCAGTAGCCGAACGCTCTAACCACTGAGCCACCGCGGCGGGTGCAGCGGGGCGCTTTATAAAAAGAATTCTACTTCCAGTCCCACAACTTACCTGCTCGTCATACCGTCTGGTTTACGGGACGGCGTCCTCCTTGCCTGCCATGATTAACTGACTTCCGGCCACCTTGGTGTTACACGCGCCTTATCCCGAATCCGACGCAACTATTACTAGCCGCAGCTCATCTCAACCGTCAAGCGTTATGTATAGACATGCTGGCAATGCGAGCGGCGGTAAAAACCGGCGCTCAAGGCTCCCGGACTGCTTCAGAATCAGTGCATCGAGCCGCCTCAAATACCATTCGACGGAGTCGGCATGGACCTTCTGGGCCATTCCCTTATCTCGTTGACCGGCCACAAGTCGATCGTAGTCGCCACAGACTACCTGACCCGTTGCGCTGAAACGGAGGCCCTTGCGCGAGGTACTTCGTGCTCAGACACGGCGCCCCATCGACCTTTATTACTAACTGAGGCAAGACACATACAGCCCGGCTCTTACGTGATGTCTTAACGCTTAGCCATGCTGCTCATCGACCAAACACGTATCATCCCCAAACCAATGGTCTAACGGAACGTCTAACTAAAACTTAGCGGACATGATGTCGATTTACGGTGATGTTGAACATTAAACGTGGGATGAGATCTTGCCGTACGTCACCTTCGCAGATAATGCAGCGACGCAGGAAACCACCCAGTTTACCCCGCTCCGTATCGGCTATGGCAAGGAGGTCCGCAAGATGTTGGACGCGATGCTGCTGTACGGCGATGCAAAGGTACCCCCTGAAGCAGGCAACATCATGGAACGAGCAGAGCAAGCCCGTCAGTTGCCATTTTGCATATCAATGACCAGCAGTCCGTCGATACTTGGCACTATAACTTTCGGCACAGGGAAGTGTTCTATGAGCCGGGTGACCAGGCACGGGTGTGCACACCTGTGCGCCGCAATGGGCCGTGCGAAACGCTTATCCATAGATATTTCGGCTCGTGCAAAGTCCTACGCCGCTTGAACAGAGTCAACTGCGAAATTGTTCCCGATGGAACAGTGGTCGTCGGCCCTAAGCGTCAACGGCCTGAAGTCGTCCACGTAGTGCACCTAAAACCATTATTTTCGCGTGACTGAGAGCTGTGTGCACGATGTGTTTCGTGTCTTTATCTCCTTACCCCACGTGCGAACATGACTCTCCTCAGCTCTCAAATAGTGCGGATGTGTCGTTCACCTCACCCCAATTTTCGCTTTTTAAAGCAAAAGTTTTACTACGCCAGCCAGCGAGCCATTCCGGCTCGTCGCGCACTTCAGCCGTATGCTGCGTGCTGTTGGCGAAGAACGACATTGCGCCGCCGTTGCCTAGCAACACCGCAGCCGCGCTCCAACAGATGGCGCCGCGGTCGACACTGCTGCCGTCGCCGCTCGCTCCACCAGATATGCTCCACTGCGGTAGAGGGAGAGGAGGTGTCGCATCTCGCGGGGTACACACACACACACACACACACACATATATATATATATATATATATATATATATATATATATATATATATATATATATATATATATATATATATATATATATATATATATATATATATATATATATATATATATATGCGCTTCGTCTCAGGTTATTGTAGAATCTATGTAGAGCGCGGAAAAGTCGCAACAACGACAGAAGCAAGCGAGGAAGAGAACGCGCTCAAAAGACGCCAGAAGATCGCACCGCACGACTCGAGAAGCGTCGTAACGAAGATGCGGCTAGAAGTCCTGCCACGTCCCGTAGTGACTCTTCAACTCCAGAAGAGACCGGTTTGAGTTCTCAAAAGCGTCGAAATGAGACGCTGTGTAGACAACGGGTCGAGGAAAGGAAGCTCTCGCAATTCAACTAGTGTTTAGCAGAGCTACACCGCAGCCAATTTTTTTCTTTCTTCTCTCCACGTACATAACCCATTCCACATCGACGATTTTTGCTTTCGCGGTAGGGGGGGGGGGAAGGGTCAATGCCACGTGCACAGAGGTTTGATGAACTTTTGGACGAACATTTTTCCATGTTATTGCTGCCGTTAAAGGTTTTAAATTTTCTGTTAATCAAAGGCTTCACACTATTCAGGAGTGTGTATCCTAATTCTACTCATCCATGTCGTCAAGTACATCCGAGCTTCTAATTAGATCCCAGCAGGGGGGCGTCTGCAGCTTGCAGGCGCTGGTGAGTGGCGACACCACGGGTTCCCGAGCATCCGCAGGGGCATCCCCGCAGGGGTATGGTGGTGAACAGTGCATCACCACGGACCCGAGCACCCGCGCTTAGTCGTCCGTGGCATCGCCGTGTCCGAGCAAAAGGGGTTCCTGGTGGTTGAGCTCGTGCCGAGCGTTTGGACATTTAAGGCCCCTCGGCGGAGGCAACACACCACTTTGGCCCCAGCTTCCTGTAGACGGCACCTCCGGGATGACTCAGTCGGGGGCAATCGGCATTCGCCTTTTCCTGTCATCCCCTTCATCTTTCTCTTTTCTATCCCTTCATAACTCTCCTGGCGTCTCCTCTCTTAATTACTTTTCCTCCTTCCTGGCGGCGAGGGTTAACCCTTGTTGTGCGCGGTCAAACAGCCCGTACTCCACATTTACCAGATGCACAATTTCTCCTGCGAACGCCCTTGAACAAGCCCGGTTCTGCGCCGCAAGGCAACAGCGCCCTAACGCTCCCTTGACAAGCATCGGCGAGCGACATGTCCAAACGTGTTGCAACATTGCTAGACAGCCAGGCGCCGGTTCCCTTTCCCCCTGGGAGTCACGGCGCGCCGCGAACTTAAAGCGGGTGGCCAGCGCGGTCGCTGGTTGGACCTCTCGGACGACTGTCAAGTGCTCGCTTTTTATTGGTTCGTTTGTGTGACGACTGTTTCTCGGGGCTATATAAGCCCCAACGCTGCCGCCTGGACAGACTCCGGACTCCGATCTTCCGAGCTCGTGCTGAGTGTGCCGCTCCCGATTGGAGTGTGATGTGTGACGCGTTAGAGCCTCGCCGGACGTTGCCGTGCGAGAACAGTCGCGTTTGCGGTTAGTTCTCGGCCCCCGTGCCGATCTCGTCCTGTATGATGCTCTGTACATAATGTATAAAATCCCTTTTGTTGTTCTCATCGACGCCTGACTCGGAGTCTTCGCTACAGACTAGAGAGCTGGCGACGCTCTGTCACAAAAAGGGGTGGCGAGCGTTACGGGAAAACCTCAAAGTCCCAACACCCAGCGTGAGTAACTACTCTGAGTTACTTCAGATTGGGTTGTAGCGGCGGTGTACATCTGGCGTGGTCAGGACTTGCTCCCAAGTTCCTGTTCCGTCCCCTTGTTGGGCTCCATGGTGGGCGGTTGGCCCTGCGGCCGAACAACAACCACAATTTATAGCTCCCTCCCCATCACAAAATGATCGCCATCTTAAATAAAAAGGCGGACCGAAGATGTGACATCACAATTTCTGAACAAAAAGAAATAACCTCTTGCCAAATTCCACATAGTGCACAGGAAATCAAACGAAAAAACAGCACGAATGATGTCTCTTTTTCTCGTTGAACACAGACTCACAGAAACTTTGAGCCCTGGCTACAAGGCGACGAAGTTAGCCACTGGTGACCTATTACTTGAGATACACGATAAAGTTTAACTGCCCAAACTCTCAAACATTACCGCGTTTGGAGAAAACCAGTCACTGTAACACCCCACAGGTCGCCTAATACTGTGCGCGGCGTAATATCAGACAATGACCTCATCTATCTGACAAAGGAAGAAATATTAGAAGGGCAAAAGGAACAGCATGTACCAAATGTCCACAGAATGAAAAACCGAAAACAAGGAAATCTCTACTAAGCACCTAGTTCTCATCTTTGCCTCCCGCACACTGCCTGACCCAACAGACGCAGGCTACACATAGATATCAGTCCGAACATGCATCCCTAACCCCCGCTGCTGCTTCAGGTGCTAACGATTAGGCCATGGCTCAGAGAGCTGCCGTGGTCAAGAAAAATGTGCAAGATGGTTTTCAAGCGATCACATCCCTGATTAATGCACTGCTCCTACACACTGTGCAAACTGTTACGAGGATCACCCAGCCTACTCACGATCTTGCTCAAAATGGAAAGTATAAAAGGATATAATAACTCTCAAAACAAATCATAACATCACATTCAAGGAAGCAAGGCGACGCGTCACAGCCAGCAAATTTTTCATAGCTCCCAATTTGAACTTCGCCGATGCGGTGAGTTGGGGTGGTGCACCACACCGGTTTTCAACGCCTGCCCAGGCCTCACCTTGTGCGACCGCGGCAGAGCTGTCCACCCACCTGGCAGAGGCAGCGAAAGCTGCCGCGCCAACTCCGAGAGAGCGCCTGCCGACTTCCGAGTCGGGAGCCAACAAGGCTTTTTCCAACCGGGAGAGGCCTACCACTCGTACACACGTAGCTTCAAGGGAGTCCAGCGCCTCCAGGGAGGCGATGGATACCACCCACAGCACTTCTGTGTTGCAGGGGCAGCGTAACTCTCTGGAGAGATAAGGAAAACCGAGAATAATGATTCCTGAAAGCTAATCTTCTCCAACACCCAACACACTTAAATATGGCATTTTTGGTTCAATGGAACTGTAGAGGAATGTTGAAGAACTACACAGACATTACAGACATACTAAAGTCAACGTCATGTATAGGTCTAGGTCTTCAGGAGACAAACCTAGCTCCAAGACACAAGAACATCGTGAAAAAATTCGAAATTTTTTGACGAGATAGAGAACAGGCGAACAGGCTCTCAGGTGGCGTCGCAATTATAACGCAAAGCGGCGTCCCTACATGAGAAATACCATTGAAAACAAACTTTGAGGTTGTGGCACTCAGTGTAGTTACATACAAAAAATTAACAATACGCTCTGTATATATACCACCACACCTCACAGTTACTATTCACGATTTGGAAAGCCTTTTCCATCAACTACAGGAATCACAAGTGGTAGTTGGGGATTTTAATGCGCACTCTTTCTTTTGGGGTAGTGAGCGCACAGACTCCAGAGGCCGAATAATGGATGACCTGATACTTACAAACCACATATGCCTAATTAACACCGGAGAAACCACATATTGCTTTCATAGCTCGGGGAAATTGAGCTTACTTGCTTTAGCTCTCGTATCACCATCAGTTCTTATCGATATTACTTGTGAGGTTTTAATTTTTCCCCGAGGAAGTGACGCAAAGTTTTAAAATTATCACCCTCAATCCAAATCATTTCAGCACGACCCCAGCGCTGGAAACTCCAGCTAGCTGACTGGTCGGTGTTTACCGCAAACGAACCATTACATAAAGAATCCGATTTAGACTTAGCATAGATGAAATAAATGAAAAATTTACCACCTGTATAATTTCTGCTGCAAAAATAGCGATGCCGCCAACATAAGGACAAATCAGAAAAAATTGCAAGGCTTGGAGGACATAGGAGCGGAGACTGGCAAAAAAACCACAAAACGAAGCATGGGGAGTATTTCGAAGGTACCCAACTGCAGAGAAAGTGTAATCTTTTAAAAGGCCCTGGCCAGTGCACGTCGTATTCGCAGAAATTCCGAAAAAACATCCTGTAGGAAATATGTATCTGAAATGAATAGTTCACAGCCTGCAAAGAAGTTGTGGGATCCGAAGTTGTAGGTCGGAAAATTCAGTGGTGACATTTCTCCTTACACTTTTCCACTTCTGTACACCTAAGGTACACAAACAACGTTACAAGAACAGGCAATCATATTAAGTGAGCACTTCGCTGCTGTTTCAAGTCCTTCCAACTACACAGAAACTTTTAAAAAATACACAACCATAGCAGAAAAACAAAAAATTCCCATAGGAGCAGGCATGAATGAACATTGTAGCATGAGAATTACAATAGAGGAACTAAATCGAGTATTGTCTGCAGGCAAACAGACAGCAGCAGGCCCAAAAAATATACACTACACCATGCTTGCCCATCTATCTGAAGCCGCCGTTGAGGCACTTCTAAAATTCTTTAACAAAATCTGGATTTCAGGGAAAATACCCGACGCTTGGAAGAAAGCTATCGTAGTACATTTTACATTTTTTGAAGCCTGGCAAACCATCATCATGTCCTGGCAGTTACAGGCCAATTGCCCTCACCAGCTGTCCTAGCTAAATCATTTGAAAGTGTCATGAATATTCCGACTAACATTTGTTCTTGAATCTCGTCACCTTCTTGACGATCAACGCAACCGCTGGATCAACGGAATGATCAACGCAACGGCTGGCCATCAACGACGCAGACTGCCTGTGCCCTTTGGTCACCGTGACGCCCGTGCGTCCTACTGCCCATCCTCATCTCTGCCTGCGCTGACGGAGCAGCGTGCCCGGCTGCCTACATAAGCGTGGAATCCCTGCTTCGCTCTTAAGTCCGGCAGCAGTGCACGCAGCTGTCAGGGCGACTATGTTATCCTGTATATCGTTACATATAAGCACAAACGACCTTGAGACGTTATAGTAATTAGCTTA
The DNA here is from genome assembly GCF_052857255.1 of Amblyomma americanum. NCBI lineage: Eukaryota > Metazoa > Arthropoda > Arachnida > Ixodida > Ixodidae > Amblyomma > Amblyomma americanum. The sequence goes on from NC_135499.1 coordinate 78,943,235, forward strand.
CTTGTTGCCCTGCTGCCGGACTAGCGAAAACAAAACTATTATATTTGTTTTGACTACTTTTTCACGCGGGCACATGATGACAAAAAAAGAAGAAAAGGAACTCGCAAGTGTGTTTTCTGGCTTCCGCAGGGAAATGCGGGTTGTAATCAGGGAAATCAAATATAGCCTGCGCTTCTGTACCGTTACCTGTGCTGAAGGTAAGGCGATTACTGGCGACATCCAGGCGTTAGGTGAAGAAATAAAAGTGTTAACGGCTCAGAATCAACATCTCAAAGCAGAAAGCGAGAGACTTGAAAAGAAAATCGAGGAGCTCGTACGATATCAGCGAAGTAATAACCAGGAAATTAGGAGTGCGCCTGAGGAGCTCGACTCGACCACAGTGATAAAAAAGATCGGTGAACTTGTGGGTGATTCGGTAACTGATACTGATATCGACATCTCCCATCGGGTGCCGACGGCCCGCAGAGAGGTTAAGAACGTTATTGTACGGTTCATAACGCTAACCAAGCGCAACACGTTCCTTGACAATCAAAAAAAAGAAGCTGTCATCTGAAGATGTGGGATTTGAGGGAACAGGCAACACTACCATTTACGTGAATGAACACTTAGCACGACAGAACAAGCAACTTCTTGGTGCTAGCCTTGCGGAAAAGACAAAGCCCTGATGGAAATTATTATTCAATCCCTCTCTTTATTATTATTCTGATAATTTTGAAATCAAAACTCTCATCCCTTTTCTGTTCATGACGAAGAATTCACCGGTGTTGCGCTACTACGTGCTTTTCCTTTTTGTTAACTGCGTTCAGGTGAATAGCCACCCGATTCTTGGCCGATCCCCCAGTGTGGGTATGTGCCATCTTTTGATAGGCTAACAACAACAACGTCTGATTCAGCTCGGGTAAAATTTTGGGACGGAAATATGAACAGACCGATGCCATTCGAATTGGAAACAAAGATGATATCGCCCGCATCAAATAATCTTAGACATCATTATGTTGGTCCGGGCTTTTCATTTAATCAGTATGATGCTCAACTCAGCCACTTTCATTACTGAATCGTCCGCACTAAAATCAAGTCTTCGTTATTTACACCAATGTTTTTCCTCATTACACTTTAATGTACGTAGCGTGAGGAACAAACAAGATGAGCTGGACATTTGGCTAAAATCCCTGCAAGTTAATTTTGATGCTTTCATATTCACAGAAACATGGTTAAGCAAAGATGAGCCTTTCCCTTATTTTGCTGATTACATGACAATACGGTTAGACAGAACTGGTAGAGGTGGTGGCCTGATTATTTATCTACTATGAAAGTACGCATATCATATTGTTGATGAGTGCACAGTTATGAATAGGGATACAGAGTGCCTAACGGTGAAAACCAGCACGTTTTTAGTTGCTGACCTGTACAGAGCACCGACTGGATACAAGCGGCATTTAATAGAGCATTTAGAAAATGTAATAACCTATTGTATTAATGCTAATAAGCAGTTCTTTCTCTTGGAAGATGTAAACATCGACACGTTGGCTGACGACTCTTGTGCGCGCGACTTGATGAATCTGTTATCCCCTTATGGCTGCGAAAATGATATTACCAAGTCAACCCGAATTACGTCACAAAGTTCTACTTCTGTAGATATATGTGTTTCAAATCTGAATGCGTCAGATTATAAAGCTGGGGCAATATCATGCGACATCAGTGATCATCTGCTCATATTATTTGCCACACAACTCACCCTAACGACGAACTATAAACGCAGCAGGCTTTAAGATAGTGTAGTGAATGACACCTCCTTAAGCTATTTTTATTCTTTAATTGAGCGGGCTGACTGTTGAAATGTGTACCTATGGCAGGATGCAAATTCTGCGTACGAGGTTTTCTTCTGGTCTTAGTTTCTACAATGATGCATTTCCGCTGAAAGAGTGTAAAAAAATGCAATCGGAAAATTAAAAAGCCCTGGATTGACTCCGCCTTATTAAAACGCATGTAGAAGAAAAATTGTAAGTTCCACAAATTCATAAAATGCAAAGACGGCGACTTGTTCAAAGAATTTAAACAATATCGCAATAATTTAAACGCTAATATCAAGAAAGCCAAACTTGCATAATATGAAACAATGTTTTCCAGGTTAAGAACGGGTCCGTCAAGGTTCTTGAGGCAGGTAGATTACCTTACTGGCAGAAACCCATCACCGGTTAAGGCTGACCCATGACTCCATAGTATTCAAGACGCCAGCAGATGAAATTAACGAGGATTTCATTAATGCAGCCGCACCCCAGCCGTCTGTTCAACAAAAAGGGAACTACTGGCCATCTCGTCGAGTGAATTCATTCGTTTTGGAAGCCGTTACTGAATGAGAAATCAATGGTCTTATAATACACTTAAAAGCGAGTGTCATTAATAATCAGCCCTGTCCTAGCCTATCTCATTAGTCTCAAGTTTTTTACTGGAGTCTTCCCGGATAAATTAACGCTGGCCAAAGTTATTCCAATACACAAAGGAGGTAGAACTGACGATATTACGAAATTACCGACCAATCTCAGTGCTACCGGTGTTTTCAAAGATTTACGAATTGTCAATCAATAACCGGCTGTCAAAATATCCAACAAAGAATGATATAATATCACCCTCGTAGTACGGTTTTCAGAAGAATAAGGCAACTCAAGACGCTCTTCTTGTTGTCAAGCAGCAAATAATCAGAAATTTTGGATATCAGCTCAACACCTTAGGAATATTTATCGATCTACGCAAAGCTTTAAATGCCGTTGACAACGAAATCTTAGCTATAAATTTAGATTGCCATGGGATTCGAGGCATCATACTCGACTTTATCAAGAGCTACTTATCGTTTCGGCGTGAGTTTGTTAAAGTAGACTGTACATCTTACAAACAACTTGACATTAAACTAGGTGTCCCGTAAGGTTCGATGTTAGGCCCGTTACTTTTCCTTTTGTACGTGAATGACATTACGGAGCTACAAAGAACACCCGCAACAACCATGATATGCAGACGAAAATAGTTCATTCTTTTCAGGTAGAACACTGCATGACATTGAACAGTCGGCCAATCTGCATTTAAATTATTTATCCACATGGTTGCAACAAAACAAACTTCAGTTGAATGCAGTAAAAACGAAGTGCATGATATTTAAGACAATAAGTAAGCATAAAAAATAATTAACTTACAGTACAGAGGACACATCGTACAACAAATAGGTTTGCAAAATTTCCTTGGTGTATGGTTTTGTGAACAGTTGCAACAAATAGGTTTGCAAAATTTCCTTGGGGTATGGTTTTGTGAACAGTTGCCTTGGACGCCTCATGTTAATCATCTGCTCTCCGTACTCGCGAGTCTGTTGGATGTATTAGAATAACAGCTTCTCTTTTTCCTTTCTGGCTAGAGCAATCACTATATTACTCCCTGTTCTATTCTAAACCTTTATATGTCATTTTGGTCTGGGGAACAACGACAAAAGGGAACTATGATAGGCTACAGCTGCTGCAAAAACGTGCCCCTTGAAATTTTGTGAACCACACCGGCCCAATTATATCGTTGTCGATGCAACCAATTTTTCCCATATTTGATGTTTTACCAGCAAGTAAGGACTATTTATGAGTACTGGGACAGCGAGTATATAAAAAGAAACTCCATTGTGTTTAAACACCTGTTTTGGCTCATGATATCCGTAACCCCAAACGCAAAAATTAAAAAGTCAGAACAAAATGTGGAAAACAAGAGCTGGAATACCAGGTAATATACATGTTAAATAACTCTGCTTCTATTTTAGCTTTCTGCTTACCCAAAAAAAGGTTCAAACGTGAACTGCGGGAAATCTTCTTTTCCGTTGAGATTGTTAAGTAACAATGATAAATGTAAATTTTGTTTTCAATTGTTGACTTCTTTTTACGCGTTTTTGTGATATTTGAGCGAATCTTCAATGCGATTTAAAAAAAAAAACTGACCATAGTGCTTAAGTACAGCCATGTTGTATAGAATGTAAGCGTGTACTATCTGTAACGATGCTTCTCTTTTTGTACCAGCTCTCAGATGTACTGCTGTAGGTTGCTCATTTTGTTACGGGGGCAGAGACCTCGTCAGGCAACCATGTATTTAGTCTCTGCAACCCGCAGGATGATGTGATTTTCCTGCAAATAAAAACTGACTGACTGACATACATCAGTGCGGTTTCATAAAAGCATGCTTCACTATAGATCATACGGTCCGTCTGGAAAACACCGTGCGGGAGGAATTCGTACACAAACAGCATTGTCTTGCGGTCTTCTTTGACATGGAGAAATCGTACGACACGACTTGGAGGTTCGGCATACTTCGTGACCTAGCAGATCTAAACATCCGGGGCAGGATTCTGAACTGTTTGAGTGATTTTCTAGCAGACCGGTGATTCCAAGTACGTCTAGGTACTACCCTGTCAGTGAATTTCATCCAGGAGAACGGTGTACTTCAGGGGTGTCTTCTGAGAATTACACTTTTCTTAGTAAAAATGAAATCAATAGCAAAAATAATCCCCAAGTCGATTATGTGTTCAGTATACGTAGACGACCTGCAAATCGCATGTACATCCTGGAGCGTACGAACACTTGAGAGACGGTTACAAACGACTATAAATAAATTGGCTAATTGGGAAGATAAACATGGATTCAAATTTTCCCCACTTTTCTCGCTCAAACGAGGATTACAGAGCGACCCTACCCTATACCTGAATGACGTTGTGTTACCCGTAAAACAGGAAAACATGTTCTTGGGCATAACTTTTGATAAAAAGTTCACATTCATACCTCACATAAACAACTTAAAGAAAAAAGCATCTCGAAACCTGAACATACTGAAGGTACTTTCACAAAAACGCTGTGGTTTTGATAGAACTTGTCTTTTGCATATTTATCGCTCTCTAGTGCACTCCCGTTTATATTATGAATTCGTGGCTTATTGTTCAGCCAGGCCGTCATACTTGAAACGACTGGACCCAATTCACAACTTGTGTCTTCGTTTTTCAACCGGAGCATACAGGACATATCTAGCAGACACATGATCATCTCCAGCTGACAGCAGAAGAATGCTCACAGGCGCATATGCACTAAAAATAAGATCTCTACCGAAACTTATTGATATGCAATTGTTAAAAGTGCACTTCCAGAACCCTGTTCAACATTAAACCGCAATCATACGACCTATGCTTCTCCGTTTCGAGGATAGTTGCCAAAACATGGAAATACTGAACCGCCTTCCTGATGTCGCCTCAAGACACTACCCACTGTCCACCCTGGTACAGCCTTCCCAATGTGTGTGACCTCACGTTAACACACTTCCAAAAAAAAAACGAACAGCACACGACCACAAGTTACAGGAATACCGCGTACTACAAGCAAAATATGCGAACTGGACAGAATTTTACACTGACGGTTCAAATACAGCAGAATATGTCGGAAGCGTGGTTGTTGAAAGAAACTGGTAAAAAAAAATAGTTAGGCTCCCTAACTGCGCATCCAGTTTTACTGCCGAATGTTATGCGGTCTCTATAGCTGTAGGCAGAATAATAAATAATAGCTGGGAAGAAGATGATGACCCAGACAAAGCAGATGACTCGTGACAACGAAGAAGATGGCCTTGCGCGTCAGCCGTATTGCTATCGCCACGTGTGTCTGTGCCCGACCTGGTTGCCCTCGGATTGTTCTCATCGCTGCTCCCTCCCTGCCAGCTCTTTTAAATAAACCCCCGCCTTACATTTGGTGGAGGAGCCGGGTAACAGCCCTGGAATTGCGCAACCGTATTCTCCCGCCACCTGCGATGCCTCACGACGTTCAACATCAAGCCGTGCAAGTGGGCCCAGCTGTTACCTGCTCCGGCTCCCTTCGCCAACGGGACCCGGCCATCATCAGTGGGACCGATGAGCAGGATGTCGAAGATTGGCTCACATCTTACGAGAGGGTGAGGCTCAACAAATGGGACGATGCCACCAAACTAAATAACGTATTTTTTTTATCTCACCGGCGTGGCTAACTTGTGGTATCGGAACCACGATGTGGACATTCCCACCTGGTCTGCTTTCAAGACAACCTTCTCCGAAGTGTTTGGTCGTCCTGTTTTTCGGAAACTCCGCGCCGAACAACGCTTGCGTGAACGGTCTCAGCAGGTCGGCGAAAGCTTTACCAGTTACATCGAAGACGTCATTGACCTATGCAAGCGTGTCAACCTCAACATGTCAGAAGCTGACAAGATTAAACACATTTTGAAGGGTGTTGACGACGACGCCTTTCAGATGGTGGTTGCGCGCGACTTGCGCACCGTTGCCGAAGTCGTCACCCTCTGCCAAAGCTTCGAGGAGCTGCGGAAGCAGAGGCTCCTGACTCGACAGCACCCTCGACAGGTTGAGTCGCTTGCTGGACTGACACCAGCACCTGACACCTCATCGCTGCTGCAACAAATCAAATACTTTGTTTGGGAAGAAGTGGCGCGTCAGCTTTCTCTTCTGCCGAAACCGACAGGGCAAGCTCCAGATTTGGCTCCGGCCCTTCGACACGCCATCCAAGAGCAGGTTGCCGAGGCTCTTCCGCCCGCCCGTCCGCCACCACTCGTCGCCGCTCAGCTGACATACGCGGACGTTGTCGCCCAGACGCCGCCCCCTATATCCGCTCCACTGACATATGCGGCCGTCGTCGCCAGACCTCGACCGCCTACCTATGCTTTGCCTCCAACACCTGCGCGAGCGGTGGCTCCTTCTCTTCGGCCGGCTCCGCGACTAAGCAAACCCTGGCACACCATCGACAACCGGCCTATCTGCTACAATTGCGGCTTGCCTTGCCCGGCTCAAGTAGCCCTTGGGCATCGGCTGTTGTCCTTGTGAAAATAAAGATGGCTCCATACGCTTCTGTGACGATTACCGCCGCCTTAATAAGATAACGCACAAGGATGTGTATCCGCTCCCCCGCATAGATGACGCTCTTTACTGTTTGCAAGGGGCGGAGCTCTTTTCCTCCCTAGATTTACGTTCTGGGTACTGGCAGGTACCCATAGAATCGGCCGATCGTCCCAAAACTGCTTTTGTGACACCCGACGGATTGTATGAATTTACTGTGATGCCATTCGGCCTTTGTAATGCCCCTGCAACCTCCGAACGGATGATGGACACCATTTTGCGTGGACTCAAGTGGAATATGTGTCTATGCTATCTCGACGACATTGTCGTCTTTTCCCCCGACTTTGAAACCCATCTATCCCGCCTGAAGCACGTTTTGACCTGCCTTTCTGACGCTGGCCTGCAGCTCAACTTGAAGAAATGCCGTCTTGCTGCGCGTCAGCTGACAATTTTAGGGCACGTTCTCTCTGAGCAAGGCTTTCGTCCCGACCCAGGTAAACTTCGCGCTGTCGCAGACTTTCCGAAACCCACTTCCATCAAAGACTTGCGCAGCTTCTTAGGTCTGTGCTCTTACTTTCGGAGGTTTATTCGCAACTTTGCTTCGATTGCTGCGCCTTCAACACAACTGTCCGGCAGTTCCGACTGATCGATGTGGGCTCCGGCGTGCGACGATGCGTATAACACCTCGCGCCGCCTCCTCACAGCGTGGCCCATACTGCACCATTTCGACTCGACCGCTCCTACCGAGGTCCGCACGGACGCCAGTGGTGTCGGCCTCGGCGCCGTACTCGCCCAGCGCATGTGTGGTTTTGATGAATATGTTGTTGCCTACGCAAGCCGCACACTTACGGAGGCTGAAACTAATTACTCCGTAATTGAAAAAGAGTGTTTGTCCATCGTATGGGCCCTTGCCTAATTCGCCCGTACCTCTATGGCCGCTCTTTTGAAGTTGTGACGGACCATCATGCGCTTTGTTGGCTTTCTTCCTTGAAAGACCCATCCGGCCGCCTTGCCAGGTGGGCTCTTCGTCTGCAAGAATATGACATCCGCGTGGTCTATCGTTCCGGCCGCAAGCATCAAGACGCTGATGCCCTGTCCCGCTGCCCACTTACAGCCGGGATCGCCAGCCTCTCCACCTCTGACGTCTCTCCTTCGTCCCTTCACATTAGCGACATGCCCTCAGCGCAACGTACTGACCCCTGGATCGTTTCTCTTCTCGTCTTTCTCTCCAACCCCACGGCTGCTTCTCCATCCCGTGCTCTCCGACGCTATGCTTCCCACTTCGTGATTCGCGATAACCTCCTCAATCGCCGGAACTACAGCACCGACGGCCGCAAGTGGTTACTCGTTATTCCTCGCCACCTGCGCACGAACATATGCGCCTATTTCCACGCTGACCCACAATCCGGTCACGCGAGAGTTTTCAAGACATACACCCGCATCCGGCTGCGCTATTACTGGCGCGGCATGTACGCCTTCGTACTTAAATACGTACGCGCCTGTCTCGCCTGTCAACGTCGCAAGCCATTTCCTCATCGTTCTGCTGGAGAGTTGCAGCCACTCTCTTGCCCGCCACGCCCTTTCGACCGTATCGGAATTGGTTTCTACGACCCGCTTCCGTACACAGCGACCGGCAACCGTTGGGCTATCGTTGCGGTTGATCATCTCACGAGATATGCCGAAACCGCCGCTCTTCCGTCTGCCACAGCGACAGACGTTGCCTCCTTCCTTTTGCAACGTTTCGTCCTTCGTCACGGTGCACCTCGTGAACTGCTTAGCGACCGCGGACGCGCCTTTTTGTCCGATGTCGTCACCGCCCTGCTCCGCCAGTGCAACATATTCCATCGTACCACCTCCGCCTATCATCCGCAGACCAGCGGCCTCACCGAGCGATTTAACCGCACCCTCCGGGACATGCTCTATATGTACGTCACATCCAACCACTAGAATTGGGATCTCATCCTCCCTTATGTGACTTTCGCCTACAACACCGCCCGGCAGTCTACTACTGGCTTCTCTCCCTTCTTTCTTTTTTACGGCCGTCATCCATCTGCTACCATAGACACCATTCTGCCTTACCAACCTGACGCCTCCGAATATACCCCTGTTTCCGAAGCCGCGCAACACGCAGAAGATTGTCGCCAAATCGCCCGGTCACTCACATCTGACGCCCAGTCTCGCCAGAAATTCCGCCACGACAACGCTCACACCACATCGCACTTCTCTCCTGGTGCGCTTGTGTGGCTCTGGATACATCAAGTACTCCTGGACTCTCCTCGAAATTTCTCGCCAAGTATCACGGCCCCTACCGTGTCCTGGAGCGCACATCTCCCGTTAATTACGTCGTAGAACCCCTCACGCCATCTCCCGATTTCCGCCGCCGCGGCCGCGAGACAGTTCACATCCAGCGTCTCAATCCTTACTACAACCCCTCCATATTGCAGTCGCCGTAAGTCCCCAGGATGGCTCCTCTTCGCCCCGGGGGTGATTGTGAAGAAGATGATGACCCAGACAAAGCAGATGACTCGTGAAAACGAAGAAGATGGCCCTGCGCGTCAGCCGTATTGCTATCGCCACGTGCGTCTGTGCCCGACCTGGTTGCCCTCGGATTGTTCTCGCCGCTGCTCCCTTCCTCCCAGTTGTTTTAAATAAACCCTCGCCTTACATAGCATTCAAAAGAGCATAATATACACAGATTCACTTAGCGTGCTCACGGCATTACAATGCAGAAATGCAGCCAAGCACTTACTGGGAAACTTATTACGCAACATAGAAAAAAGTCAGAGCACAGGAACATATAATAAAATTCTCCTGGATGTCGATCCATGTTGGAGTACATGGTGAAGAAAGAGCCGACCAATGTGCTGCACAAGCTCGCAGTCAAGAAATCAAGAAATCAGCATACCCCATTGAGATTGCATGCAAATAATGCACAGAAATCTCAAGGCTAAATAGCAGGAAATCTGCAACTATGAAGTAAATATTAAACTGCGTTTGGTAAATTCCGTATTGGGAGAAATGAAAACTTGTGGTCACCAGGAACGTTTTATAGAGGTAATATTATGCCGTCTCCGTATTGGACATACGCCCTTTAAACGCAATTTCCTACTAGCAAAAGAAGACAAACCTATTTGTGAAAAATGGGAAGATGAAATCACAGTACACGACATCTTATTCTCATGCACAGAAATTGTATCACTGAGCAAAAATATTTTACTGTATGCAACAAAAAACAAATTCCTCTTCACCCAACACTTATTTTAGATTAAGGTGCACGTATTGATATATGAAGTATTTTTAGCTGCTTAAGCGAAGAAGGCCTCCTTGAAAAACTCTGAATTCCAACCATGCGCCCAGCTACGTATGGCGATACACCACAGCCACCTTCTCATTCTGAAAATATGATTGAGGTTTTATTGTTTTTGATAGATTGCCGCCTCGAGATCTTTGCCGCGGGAAGAATGGTTGCTGAGGTTACCCGACTCTCTTTAAATCCTTCGCTAATAGCCATTTTTAAAGATTTTTCTCATTAACAACAAGTACGAACTGAAGTTTTTAGGCCTCTACAGCACTCAGTCTTTCACGTTTGTAGAATTCCGCAGAAAACAATTTTCATACACCTTGAGCTTGGCGCATGATAGCCTTAGATGCTTATACACCATTAAACACAACACAACAAACACAACAAAGCTTCATATTAGAGCCTCCATATTCATGTTCAGGAATTTAGGAATGCATTCAAAAATCTTTTTAAATACACGTTAAATCAGAAAACCGGCTACGCAGAATACTGATCTCACTGAACCGACTGGATAGAGTAGGGAGTAAAGGTCTTCGACCACAGTCTTGTGTTTCGCAGATAATGTTTATATCGAAATTCCACGCATTGACAGCTGCCCTAGACTGGGTAGTATAGTAGCCAGAGGCACGCTATTACAGTGAAGCTCTTATTTGCGCAATATAGTGGAAATGTATAACTGCCATTAACTAAATGTATCTATACTGTGGCACTTAAGAAATCTCACGTCAGGTGCGCAATATTTCCAAGAAAGACTTGGATCCACCTGCGTGTTTATTAATAACAGCTGAAGTTTCTTCATGTATACACCGACAAAGGTACGGTAGAATGGCGGCCGTATATTAAAATCATTCCTCAGATCGTCTACTGGATTATCTGAGTCATCTGTAACTTACTACCCGGTCGATTCTCATCACTCCGGTGTTCGGGTAGTAATGGTGTTTTCAAAGCGAGTCGTATTGAAGTCGGCGGGATATATATCATCTTACGGCAGGTAGTGGCTACCTATCAAGGCAACGAGAAGGACCTAACTAGGACAATAATTAAAATATAGAGTGCATTGTATAGCGCTCTCACATGAAGAATAGAATTTTACCTATATTTCTTCATGTCAAAAGGATACATAATCTCTAGCTAAACCGTTATAATCTAGAGGACAGAAACCTGCAGATTAACGAAAAAGATTGAACTTAAATTTACAACAGCTCTGCAAGCAATAAAAAACAAAACAATAGGTGTAACATTACGAAACAGGAACATATAACAGCAGTCACGGAAGAAACATGTGATAATGATGTCCTAGTACATAAAAAGAAAACAATTTGCATGCGTCAAGTAAGGCTAGCAACGCGGAGGTAAGCTAACCGATAGTAAATAAGCGTAACGGCGTGTATTGTAAGGGAGAACAAACGTAGCAGCGAGAGAAGGCCAGATGGGCTGATGAACTTCGGGTGTTTGGGGAATGAGGTGGGCGCTGCTGGCACAGGACGGTGAAATTGAAGGGTTAAGGCATTTGCTCTGAAGCGGGCGTAATAGGCTGGCGATGACTATCAAAAGCAAATTTGGCTGCTCATTTTCGACGTATTGCTGCGCTTTGCACACTACCGTCCTAGATAACTGTCCTCGCCAAAGAGCGTCTGGACATAGAAAGGATGCTTTTCTGACGGCGGCCATGTCGAAAGGAAACTAATACGAAGCGAACAGAAAGCCGGGAAAGTGCTGACCGCAATGCAATAATAACGATCCACCCGCGTATTCTCATCTGCATGAGTTAGGGCAACGTAAAGAGCTTGCCACCTACAATGCCCAAAGCACCACCGCTCACGATGCGGTCCCGTACAAGTATTATCTCAAAATGCACCGATATAGAATGCAAATGTAGCAATGCTGAGTGAAGAACCGAAGGACGGTGCGGTCATCGCCCCATTTATAAGGTAAATCTAATATCAGGTGATGTTTTAGCTTAGCAAAATTTTTCCGCATCTCTTAAACGGTGGCAACGCGTTTGCGAGTGACTGAGTATTCATAGTGATCTTTTTGGTATTGGAAAGCGTAAAATGTGCACGGGAACTCTCCACACGTACACGTACACACACACACACACGTACACACACACACACACACACACACACACACACACACACACACACACACACACACACACACACACACACACACACACACACACACACACACACACACACACACACGTACACACACGTACACACACACACACACACACACGTACACACACACACACACACACACACACACACACACACACACGTACACACACACACACACACACACACACGTACACACACACACACACGTACACACGTACACACACACACACGCACACGCACACACGCACACGCACACGCACACGCGCACACGCACTCGCACACACACACACACACACACGCACGCACGCACGCAAACACACACACACGCGCGCACACATACATACATACACACACACACACACACACATATATATATATATATATATATATATATATATATATATATATATATAGATTTAAGAGAAGTGGGCACTTCTACAAATACACTTTTATTTATCAACGTTTCGACCGCGGTGCGGTCTTCTTCAGGACTGTAGTGGTCTCGCATCAGATGGACGTTTTAAGTTTGTGAGCTCAAGAGGAGGGAGAAAGGAGTGTAACACGCAAATAGCAACAACGGTTCAAAAAATTGAAAAAAAAATAAAGATGGGGGTCAGTCAAAGGTCAGCCAAGGGCAAACACTCTCAAAACAGGGCCATCACAGTGTAGACAACATCACCAATCTATCTCTAACACCGCTCACAGAGTATGAGCGAGCCGTCCTATCTAGAGGGCTGACTTTTTGCCCCCGCACAGGCAAATTCAATGAATTCCAACTCCTGAAAGATCTTGACGACTTCGCCAGAAAACTTCGCCTGAGAGAATACTTTTTTGATAAGCCCGAAAACCCCCAGCAAAACACGGACTTCCACCCAGCAAACCAAAATTGGACTCCCAACATCGGGCGGGAAAAACACTTGGATATCTATATTAAGGCAGTTCAAAATGACATTGTTGAAAATTTTAAGAACCGCAGGGAAGGACCAGACAATCTTTCTAAAAGAGAACGTACTGCTCTCGAGGCGCTCAGCAACCGTACCGACATCGTCATAAAGCCAGCTGATAAGGGCGGAGGCATTGTTATCTTGAACAGGGATGACTATATAGCAGAAGGCATCCGACAGCTTTCTGACAACCATTTTTATAAACAACTGCATGGCGACCCCACCGACGAGCACTCAAAAGCTATATCTGACATTCTCCTCGACCTCATAAAACACAATGAAATCTCCCCGAAACTATGCAAGGCACTCACGGCTACCCATCCTTCTCCTGGGCGCTTCTACATGCTCCCTAAATTACATAAAGCCGGTATTCCTGGACGGCCAATAATTTCAGGAATCGGCACTCTCACAGAACCAATATCAAAGTACATTGACACTCTAATTAGCCACATTCCAGCCACACATCCATCCTACATCAAAGATACAAACCACTTTCTCCGCCAGATAGACAATATAACATTACCAGAAGGAGCCTTTCTTGTGACCATGGATGTAACATCTTTATACACAAACATTCCCCATGCTGACGGCATTGCAGCCCTTTTAGAATCTTATGAACAGCAGAAACCTCATGAATCTCCAAGCCCAAACGTGTTAGGAACACTAGCCAAAATTGTGTTAGAATATAATAGCTTCGAATTTGATCTTCAATATTATCTGCAAGTAAGTGGCACCGCTATGGGAACAAGAATGGCCCCAAATTATGCCAATATCTTCATGCATCATATAGAGTCAAAATTTCTTTCTTCTTGTACAATTCAGCCGTACTTTCACAAGCGCTATTTGGATGATATTTTTATAATATGGACAAACACAGAACAACAACTTATCCATTTCATTGACAGTTTCAACTCCGTGCACCCAAACATAAAGTTTACGCACACCTACTCAGCCAGTCAAATCAATTTTCTTGATGTTGACATTCTAGTGGACAAGGGGTCAGTTCGTACAACCGTTTATAGAAAACCAACCGACTCCCAAAAATATCTACATTTTCAAAGCGCCCATCCCCGTCACTGCAAAACCAGCATCCCTTATTCGCAGGCCCATCGTTTTCGAAGAATCTGCTCTAACGACCTAGACTTTCATGAAAACTCCGAACACATGCGCAACGTGCTCTTAACACAGCGCTATCCACGTTCCCTTATTGATGACGCCATAAGCAGAGCTTCAAATCTTAACCGTAGTCAAATACTCCAGGGGCACCTAATAGGTAACCGAAATGATTACACTACAAACCTTATCCTCACATTTAACAGTAACGCACCGAACATAAACAGAATTCTTAATAAGCACTTTAACATTCTCCAGCAAAGTCAACGACTATCGAAAATATTTACATGCGCACCCCGCGTGATTTACAGGCGTGCCAAAAACATTCAGAACCACCTAGTCCACTCCAAGGAACACAAAACCCCAAAATATGGATGCCACACCCCTCTGCGCTGTGCAGCAGCTGACCAGAGCCGTCATACACGAGGAACTCCGGGACTACCTCCTCGTGTATACCGACGGCTCAGTGGTCAGAGACAGCTGCTCCCTCGCAGCGGCGGCCACCATCCCCGCCCTGCGGCTGCACAGCCAGACGCACGCAGCATTCCTGGGCTCGTCCACCACCGCAGAACTGCTCGGACTGCAGCTCGGGGTGGACCTGTTGCTCACAATCTCCCCCCCGCCACCCAGGAGTGCTCTGCTGTGTGACTCCCGCTCCGCCCTCACCCGCCTGCAGTGCAACGGCCGTGGCACACCACTCGTGCGAGCCATCCGCTCCGGCATCACGCGGCTCGCGCAACAAGGATGCGTTGTGCGGGCCCAGTGGGTGCCAGGCCACTGCGGCATTGCGGGCAACGAAGAGGCCGACAGTCTCGCGACCGCCGCACACCAGCTGCCAGCCAGCGACCACCCCCTCTCGCTGGAGGATGTGCGTGCGGTGATCCAGGAACATCTCCGACAGCAGCACCCGGACCCGCGCATCGCCGGAGGTGAGCGCATACCCAGCCTCAACGGCTGCCGTGCCCTTTCGCGGCAGCAACGCGCAATGATCCTCCGCGCGCGCGTTGGTTGCGTGTGGCCCGGGGTACGACGGGTGCGACACGGAATCGCGACGAGTGATGTGTGTGATGGATGCGGTGCAGTGGAGACAATGGAGCACCTACTCCTACGCTGCACCGCGTTCGCTGACGCTCGTCGCGATATGCTCGCGGCCTACAGAGCGCTGGGCATCTTCCCGGACTCGCTCGAGACGCTCCTGTGGCCGCAAGGCAGTGCGCGCACCCGCGAGCGAACCTTGGTGAGCCTGTGTGTATTTCTCGAACAGGCGGGCTTGACGTCCCGCCTGTTCTGCGCCAGGTAGTACAGTGCTGTGACTGAACGCTTCGTGTGTGCTACCTCGGACGCTCTAACAGCTGGGCGCCCCACACCAGCTGTTGTGTGCAAAGTGCGGCGCGCGTGTGACCAACGACTGCCGAGTTTCTCGTCAACAGCACACGCGCGCCGCGAAGACAACTGACTTTTTGACTGTGTAAATAATGTATATAGTATATTTATTTTGCATTTATAGTGTTCACTTTTAATGTTTTTATGCAGTGTATATCTATTTTATGTAGTGTACTATTTACCTCCCCCCATGTCTTTCTTCTGTCCCCTCACCTCTTTTATTTCATTTCTCCCACCTGCCTGCTATCCTTCTTTCCGCTGCCCCAGCTCAGGTGCCGCCGCACGTGATGGCAGATGCCGGGGCTAGCAAAATCTTTTACCTTCCTTTTATGGTATTTAAATAAACCACTACCACCACCTGTGGTAAGGGTCGCTGCAAAGTTTGCAAGCACATGCAGACTACGTTTTCCGCAACTAGTACGAGGTCAGTTTTTCAGCATTTAGTCAACCGTAACTTTGACTGCGACTCATCAAACATTATTTACCTTCTTGAATGCACTTTGTGTAACCAGCAATACATAGGACAGACAAACACTGCATTCCGCATTCGATTTAACAATCACCGCGCACACGCCAAGTCTCTCCCAAACCTTCCCCTATCCAAGCATGTAAACGCAGAAGGACACCCATTTGACCAACTAAAAGTAACAATTATTCAAGGGGGCTTCAAAAACAGGCGAGAACGTGAACAGCGTGAATCCTATTTTATCCACAAGTTTAATACTATTCAAGAAGGTCTTAACGAAAAGCCTGGTACCCTTTCTTTTATTCACGACCTCCAAACAAAATAATACTACACTTCTCGTTAATTGGCTAACTCAGATATACCTTTTATAACTCCTAGTGTATATCCCAGGCAATCATACTCCTCCTTACATACACTATCCTGCCTCGTGCAGTATTGATAAGCTTTTGACGTTCTTTCCTTACATTTTCCGACCATATGAAATCTTTGCACACAGCTAGCCCAGCCCTCCTCCCCTACAAACAAGTATTCCCGGCGAAGTCGGTTGAACGACCCACCAAAGGAGAGGGGTGCACCGTTCAGTGAAACCCAGACCCCGTAAGTTCTTACACATGTGCTCGTTAACGTAGCCCACTCCTTCCTTAACGTTCTAGCCCTCGGCTCACCGGAAATTAGTGAGACCCCCAAAAGGCGCCTGGTTTGGCCTGTTCGTCACTGCCAGTGTCATTTGCGCACCGGCTCCTCTTTGGCCACGCATCTGCAGCGGCGCCCTTTGTGTTTGTGCATTTTGTTTGTGTGTTTTGTTTGCACGTTTTGCTCTCGTACGCCTGTGGTTGCCGTGCTGCCCATGTCCCCCGCACCGTCTTCCTCTCCCTTTCTCTCGTTTCGCCATCTCCTTTTGTACCCCACCCTTCCTTACTATACTAGTTTTCCCCCCTTTTTTTTCTTTTATTTCTATTTTTGCTTCCTCCCCCAATATTGTCCCGGTCCGCTCCCCGCACCCCCATCTTTATTTTTTTTTCAATTTTTTGAACCGTTGTTGCTATTTGCGTGTTACACTCCTTTCTCCCTCCTCTTGAGCTCACAAACTTAAAACGTCCATCTGACGCGAGACCACTACAGTCCTGAAGAACACCGCACCGCGGTCGAAACGTTGATAAATAAAAGTGTCTTTGTAGAAGTGCCCACTCCTCTTAAATCTTTATTCTGCGGAGCCAACGCAACCTACGTTCGTAATATATATATATATATATATATATATATATATATATATATATATATATATATATATATATATATATATATATGTGTGTGTGTGTGTGTGTGTGTGTGTGTGTGTGTGTGTGTGTGTGTGTGTGTGTGTGTGTGTGTGTGTGTGTGTGTGTGTGTGTGTGTGTGTGTGTGTGTGTGTGTGTGTGTGTGTGTGTGTGTGTGTGTGTGTGTGTGTGTGTGTGTGTGTGTGTGTGTGTGTGTGTGTGCAGGGACCACACGGACAACACGACGAAGTCGTAACAACTTTTTAATTTTCGGAAGGGACATGGACATAAAAGGCCGCAATGTCATACAATGCGCAACAAACCGTAGCCAAACGAAACTAACCGTAACAAACAAACCGCAACGACGGAATACAAACTAGCTGCAGTATTAGTTCTTGTGTCATATTTAAGCTGGTAAACCGTAGGCTTCCCCGCAGGGGGGCGTCTGGAAGGTTAAAGAAACAGAGAGAGCTTTGTGGAAAACAGGGATGCTGACCAAATCAGCACTGGGAACATACAGAATTTTGAAGCAGGAAATTGCCAAAGAAAATATCTATGATAATTGTAGGGGAAACTCTTTGTTGTTTGAGGCCAGGACGGGAGTTTTGCGGACTAAGACATATAGAGTCAGGTACCTCGAGATAGACACGTTGTGCGTTGCGTGCGGAGAGGATGAAGAAAGGCTGCCCACTTGATACTTTTCGGTAAAGGGCTTCACCCTACAGTGGAAAGCTGCGGGACTGATTTATCCAAGGCATTGGGGTTTAAGGACAGTGAAGGGAAAGTAGATTTTAAGCGGTTAGAAGTAACCAAGGGACGGTTATCTGATTAGTGGCTAAAATCAAGATAAGAGTAAAATTTCATGTCATGGCTAGGTGGCTTGAGCTTCCGCCCGATTTAAAGGTTGTGTTGTGTTGTGTTGGGTTCAATGGCGCATAAGCAGCTAAGGCTATCATGCGTCAAGCTCAAGGTATAGGAAATATTTTCGCCAGAATTTACAGATTGGAAAAAATGCGGTGTAGAAAGTTTCAAAAGTTATTTACTTGTACCTAGTATAGAGAGCGGAGACTAGATTGATAAATGGCTAGTATTAAAAGCTTGAAAGGAGGTCGGGTAACCTCAGCAACCGTACTTAAGAGGTCAAGTATCTGGAGGCTACCAACCAATAAAATAGACACCTCGGCCTTCTTCTCAGGAGACATAAAGTGGCCGACATGTGTCAACGACAAGTCGGAAATTCACAGTTTATCAAGAAAACCCGCTTCTCTTAAAAAGTTCAAAACAGAAGATATATCAACAACTGCATAATCACTTAAGAGCAGCGCAGGGTGAAATGGGATGCACTGGTTGTAAAACTGAGTAAAATACTTCTTTCTTAGTTTTTCGAGTTTTGGGCATGATATTAAAATATGGTGTATTGTGAGCTCGTCTCCACATCTTTCACAAAGAGGCTTGTCCTGATTGGTTCGTAAGAAATTATGCGTCAGGTGTGTGTGTCCGATGCGGAGACGACATATAATTACTTCTGTAAAACGTTTCTGGTGTGTACATGTCTTCCCGTCGCCGAGGACAGGCTTTACGAAATGCAGCTTCTTGTTTATCTCATTATCCCAAGCTGTCTGCCATTTAGCCTTCAGATTTCTGTGTTAATAATTTCATGCAGTCTTTGTGGGGCACGCTGACTTTTCCAATTTCACGCCCGCGAGCTTGTGCAGCACTTTTGTCGGCTCGTTCATTGCCGTCTATTCCAATATGGCTCGGCACCCAGCAGAATTTTATGATACGTCCCTATGTTGTAACTTTTTCTATGTTATGTACTATGTTTCCTACTAATGGTACGACTGCATTTCTGGAATGTAATGCTGTTAGCAGACTAAGTGTATCTGTGTAGATTATGCTCTTTTCCAAACTGTTATTTATTATTCTCCTTACAGGTACAGAAACAGTATAACACTCCGCAGTAAAAATGGATGCACAGTTTGGTAGCCTTACTATCTTTTGCCAGATTCCTTGCACTACCGCACTCCCGACGTAATCTGCCGTTTTTGAGCCGTCAGTGTAGAACTCTGTGTAGTTCGCATATTTTTCTTGTATTGCCCGGTATTCATGTAATATGTGCTCGTGTGGCGTTTGTTTCTTTCGGTATTGTGTTAACGTGAAGTCACACACAGTGGGAAGGCTGTACCATGGGGGCAGTGGGTCATACCCTGAGGCGACATCAGGAAGGGTATCTAGTATTCCTAAAGTTTGGCAACAATCCTCGAAGCGGAGCAGCAGAGGTTTAACTGACTAGGGTTTGTTGTTGAATAGTGTTCTGGAGGTGCAGTTTGTAACTATGGAATAACAGAGGTGTTTCGGCAATGAACGGATTTTCAGGACATATGTGCATGTGAGCATAGTTCTTCTCTCTGTAAGGGAGGGTTCATTGATTTCGACATAGAGACTGTTTATGGGGGATGTTCTGTATGCACCAGTTGAAAGTCGTAAACCAAGGTTATGCGCTGGGTCCAGTCGTTTTAGATATGATGGCCTCGCGGACCCATACAAAACGCATCCATAGTCTAGAGTAGAGCGTACTACAGACCTATAGATTTGTAAAATACATGTTCTATCAGATCCCCAGCGTTTTCGTGACAGTACTTTTAATATAATCAGGGATTTGGAGACTTTCTTTTTGATGGTGTTTATATGTGGCAGGAATGTGAGTTTCTTGTCAAATGTTATGCCCAAAAATTTATGTTCTTGCTTAACTGAAAGTGTAATTTCATTTAAGTACAAGGTGGGGTCAATCTGCAAACCTCTTCTGAGTGAAAAAAGAACAGCAACTGTTTTTTTGTGTTGAGAACTTAAACCCATTTCTTTCAGCCCAAATCGCAAGTTTGTTTAATGTCAGTTGAATGTGTCGCTCACAGGTTGATAGGCTGGAGGACGTGCATGCTATTTGGAGGTCATCGACATATAATGAAAAGATAATTGACTTTGGAACTATTTTAGCTATAGAATTTATTTTTACGACAAAAAGGGTAGTACTTAAAATACATCCCTGGGGTACACCGTTCTCTAGAATGAATTTTTTGGAAAGGGTGGAGCCTAAGCGTACCTGGAATGAACGGTCCGAAAGAAAATCTTTTAGGCAGTTCAGCATCCTTATATGGATACCTAGGTCCGCGAGGTCGCGGAGGATCCCAAACCTCCAGGTGGTATCAAAAGCCTTCTCCATATCAAAGAATACTGCAAGGCAGTGTTGACTATGTATGAATGCTTCTCTGACTGTATTTTCAAGGCGGATCAGATGGTCAGTTGTTGAACAAGATTTTTTTAAATCCACACTGGTGGATATCAAGAAGTTCACGAGATCTAAGGACAAACATCAGCCTAATATTGACAACACTTTCAAACAATTTAGCGAGACAGCTAGTAAGGGCTATGGGTCTGTAACTGCTAGGGGAGGTTGGTAGTTTTCCCGGTTTCAAGAATGGTACAACGGCCTTTTTCCAGGCTTGGGGTATTTTTCCTGAAATCCATATTTCGTTAAAAAATCTCAAAAGTGCTTCTACAGATGGCTCAGAAAGATGTGCCAGCATTTCATAATGAGTTTGATCAGGACCAGGCGTAGTCTGTTTGCCTGCAGACAGAACTTTTCTTATTTCATGAATTGTGATTAGACTGTTGTATGCTTCGTTTGCGCACGCGTTGTAGGAAGTCTTTCTTTCTCCATAGTTTTTTGTATTTTATGAATTGTTGTGTATAGTGTGAAGAGCTGGAAATACTTAAGACGTGTTCGCCTAGGACGTCTGCTTGTTCTTCTATACTTGTCTGTGGACCAGGGACTGTTAGAAAGGGAATTGTGAAAGGGGAGAATTCGCCCTTCAATTTACGAACCTGCTCCCACATTTTTTTGGATGTAATGGAACTGTTTATAGATGATACGTAGCTTTAACATGAAGTTTTCTCCGCATTGCGGCGGGTATGCCGGGTTTTTGCGCGTGCTTTTTTAAAGTTTATAAAATTCTCGGCTGTTGGATACCTGTGAAAAATACCCCAGGCTCTATTCTGCTGTATTTTGGCTATCCTGCAGTCTTGGTTATACCCAACCTTGTGGTTTTGACGTACCACTCCTGAAGACTGAGGAATGGTTAGACGTGCTGCAGCAATTATGCAAGACGTAAACATTTAATTTAGTTCATCTACACTAAGATCTTCTGAGAAAACTGTCTCCAGTGTAGCATTTTCCTGGAAAAAATCTCAGTCAACTATGTGGAGCTTCCAATGACGTGGTTTATTTGGAATGATTGATGGTGGTGATGACAAGTTAATTACTATAGGAAGATGATCGCTTTTGTACGGATTGTCAAAAACATTCCAACTAAAATCAGTAAAAACGGAGGGTGAACTAAAGGACAGGTCTATGCAACTCATTTTTCCTGAGGCTGGGGAGCAATATGTAGGTTTACCTGTATTTAACAGGCAAACGTCGTTGTGAAAAATAAAATCTTCTAGAACAAGATCTCTATTGTCAGTCTGTTCGCTTCCCCAAAAACCAGAGTCGGCATTAAAATCCCCAACTACCAGATACGGCTCTGGTAGCTGCTTTAAATATATTTCTTGGTCATTTAGTGTAACTGTTTGCTGTGGCCGAGATATATAGAACATATTGTAATTGTTTTGAAATGTAGGACAGTCACTGCAACAGCTTCATAGTTAGTTTTAAGTTTGATTTCTCTGGTTGCAACACCGCCTTGAATTACAATAGCAACACCTCCAGAGAGTTTACTAGTTTGCTCTCTGTCACAACGAAAGACTTTGTATTACCTTAAAAAGTTATTGTGTTTTGGACCTAGGTTTGTTTCTTGAAGGCATAAAGCCACAGGGGTAAAAGTGTCTAACAGAAATTTTATGTCACTGTAGTTATTTAATAGTTCACGGCAGTTCCATTGTATTAGGAATGCCATTTTTTTACGGAAGAAGTGGGAACCTAGGTTTCTTTTACAAGATGACCCGTGAATCGGGTCCTTCCTTTGTTTTGACTGTCAAGTGACCTGTGCCGCCCGTGCGGGACGGGCGTGCCAGATGATATATCCATCGCCTCGGTGGAAGCGCTGGAGGCCTGCGGGGATACCGCGCGTGTACGTACTTCAGGCCTCCTCCGAGAAGGAGGGGTATGATCGTCCGCCTACTCAAGGGACGGCGAGACCGTTTGGGGCGGTGGCAGGGCAGCATTTGCTGACCCTGCCAGGGGCGCAGGTGGCCCTGTCTGAGGTTTTGCCTGGGCAGAAGCCGGAACGCGGTGTGGTGCAGCGCCCCCGCGCACCACATCGGCGAAGCTTCTTCTTGCTGTGAAACTGAATGTGTGTTTTGCATAAAAGAGTTGTCGTGCTTCCTTGAAAGTTATATTTTGCTTTGTCTTCATTGTTATGATTTCTTTCTCATTCTTCCATGAGGGGCATGATCTTGAGTAGGAGGGATGGTCACCTTGACAGTTTGCGCAATGTAGTTTTGCAGCTTCACAGCTTTCAGAGACGTGCTCTTGCGAGGCGCATTTCGCACATGTTTTCCGACCACGACAGCTCTGTGCGCCATGGCCGTATCGCTGGCAGTTAAAACACCGTCGCGGGTTTGGGATGTAGTGTCGGACATTTATCTTTAGGTAACCAACTTCGATTGACTCGGGCAGTGTGCTTGAGCTGAATGTGAGGACAAGATGTTTTATTGCGATTTCTTTGTTTTCCTTTCTGATTTTTATGCGGTGAACATTGATGACATTTTGGTCTTTTAGACCTTCAAGCATTTCTTCTTCTGTGAGATGAAGGAAATCGATTTCGGAGATCACACCCCGGACGGTGTTCAAAGATCTATGTGCAGTCACTGAGACAGTTGTATCCCCAATGGACACTATGTTCAACAGTTTAGAATATTGATTGTTCTCTTTCAGTTCTAGTAGAAGGTCGCCACTAGGCATTTTTTTTAGCTTGTAACCCGTGCCCAAGGCAGAGGTTAGGGTTTTTGTGACTATGAATGGGGATATTGTTCGGGCGGTTTTATCTGTTGCTTCGCTGTGAATGACGTGCAATTTCGGGAAAGTGTCCTTGGACTTCTGAAGGTAGTGGGTTGTTGCCTCGGTCCGCACTCTTTTTTGAGGGCGATCATTTTGTGAGTGGAGGGGAGCCATGGAATACGTCTGTTGTTCGGCCGCGGTGCCAGCCACCCACCATGGAGCCCAACAAGGGGACGGGAGAGGAACTTGCAAGCAAGTCCTGCCCACGCCAGCTGTACACCTCAACTATACCCAAATACGACGCAACTCAGGGTGGTTGGCCACACAAGGTTAACCCTCGCCGCCAGGAAGAAATGAAGAAACTAGAAGTGCGTAGGAGACAGGATAGTTGTCAGAAAGGGGTAGCAAAGTGAAAGATAGAGGGGAGGATAGGGAAAGGCGACTGCCGATTTCCCCCGGTCGGGTCAGGCCGGAGGAAGCTGGGGCCAAAGTGGTGTGTTGCCTCCGCCGAGGGGCCTTAAAGGTCCAAACGCTCGGCATCGGCACAACCACCAGGATCCCCTTTTCCCGGGACACGGCAATGCCACGCACGGCGAGGCGCGGGTGCTCAGGTCCGTGGTGATACACAGTTCACCATCATCCCCTTGCGGGGATGTCCCGGCGGATGCTCGGGAACCCGCGGTGTCGCCACTCACCGTCGCGACGCCTGCAAGCTGCAGGCGCCCCCCTGCGGGGCGATTTAAAGAGTTCAGCCGTATCCATCCATCCATCCATCTATCCATCCATCCATCGTTGGTGAGTGGCGACACCACGGGTTCCCGAGCTTCGGCAGGGACATCTCCGCGGGGTGATGATGGTGAACAGTGCATCATCAAGGACCCGAGCACCCACGCTTCGCCGTGCGTGGCATCGCCATGTCCGAGGAAAAGGGGTTCCTGGTGGTTGCGCCGATGCCGAGCGTTTGGACCTTAAAGGCCCCTCGGCGGAGGCAACACACCACTTTGGCCCCAGCTTCCTGTAGAAGGCACCTTTGGCCTGACCCGACCGGACGAAACCGGCAGTCGCCTTTTCCTATTCTCCCCTCCATCTTTCACTTTCGTATCTTCTTTCATACAACTCTCCTGTATCTTCCTCTTTTCTCGTTTTTTTTCTTGCACATTTCATAGGCGGCAAGGGTTAACTTTTTGAGGCGTAACTACCCTGAGTTGCCCGTATTTGATTATAGCAGTGGTGTACAGCTGGCCTGGGCACCACTTACTTTCAATCTCCTGTCCCGTCCCCTTGCTGGGCTCTATGGTGCGTGGCTGGCACCATGGCCGCAGACCACACATATTTATGGCTGCCTCGCTCCTTTCAAATGATCGCCTTCTGAAGAGAGGGCGGAAAGATGTTACCTCTCAGTTTTTCACTAAAAAGAAAACTACGTCCCCAAAATATCACATCATTCGTAGCGAAAAAAAAAGACAGCCAGACATACATACCGTTTCTAGCATCAAAAGTTCTCAATGATTCCCTGAGCCTTATGTATAAATTGACAAAACTATCTTGTGGTGATCTTTTGCTCGTACTGCTCGATATCATTCAGATTTCAAAGCTGGCAAGCATCGAAGATTTTGGTGATATCTCTGTCTCCGTAACCCCACATAAATCTCTAAACACAGTGCGCGGTGTCATTCCTGACAATGACTTCTTGCAACTAACCGATGAAGAAATGCTCCAAGGATTGTCAGATCAAAATGTGACTAATGTACACATAATGAAAATCCGTAAAGAAAAGAAAGAAATTCCGACAAAGCACATGGTTCTGACCTTCGCCTCCTGCACCTTGCCCGAGTCAATCGAGGTGGGATGAACAATAGTCTCCGTCCGTCCATATATTCCTAACCCTCGATGCTCCTTCAAATGCCAGATGTTTCGCCACGGCTCCCAAAGCTGCCGCGGCCGTGATACCTGCGCCAAATGTGCTTCCAAAGATCACCAATCAAACGACTACGATGCTGCGCCGCGCTGCGCAGACTGCGATGGCGACCACGCCGCTTATTCAAGGTCGTGCCCTGCAGGGAAAAAAGAAAAGGAAATATTTATCAAAAACACCAAAGAGAATATAATATTTAAAGAGGCAAGAAAGCGTTACGCTATGATCCAGGGCCAATTATTTTTCACTGTACATACAAACTTCGCCGATGTGGTGCGTAGGCACGCCCCACCACAGCGGCCTTCAGCAGCTGCCCAGCTCACACCTAGTGAGGCTGAGGCAGGGCCATCCGCGACTCTGGCAGAGGCAGCGAAAGATGCTATGCCATCCCCGAAAAGGGGCCCGCCGGCCACAAAGTCGACAGCCCGCAAGGCTTCCCCGTTCGGGAGAAGCCCACAACCTCACTGCCCGCGGGCTCCCCGCGGTACACCAACGCCTACCTTGTGCCAATGGACACAAGTCAGAGCTCACCTCCGCCGCTGCGGAGGCGGAACTCTCTTGATCAGGAAAAACAAAAAATCTTTATAAAAGGCCATCAACAAGGAGGGCCCTAAGGTCTCAATGTCATCCCCCCAAAATCATCATAGCGTTCCTTATCCACTGGAACTGCCGTGGAATTCTATATAAGTACATAGATGCAACAGATATCGTAAATTTTCTATCTCCTGTAGCGCTCTGTCTGCAGGAGACCAATTTGGGACCTTTTCATAAAAATATTTTTAAAAAGTAGTCTTTCGCCGTGACCATGAGCAGGCAAATAAGGTCTCTGGAGGAGCTGGTGTTGTAGTTGGGAGCGGTGTTGCAACCCATGAAATAAAGCTCCAGACAAAGTGTTAAGCCTTTGCAGTCGCCGTCCTTAGCTTTAAAACAATCACCGTATGATCTATATATCTCCGAGCACATCTCACTTTAGCACAACAAGATTTAGAGAAACTTTTTAGGCAGCTACTGGAGCCGTTTCTGGTATTCGGTGATTTTAATGCGCACTGCTCTTTTTGGGAGAGTGAACAGACAGACACTAGAGGTCGGGTTTTAGACGATTTTATTCTGTGCAAGAACGTCTACTTGCTCAGTTACGGCAAACCATTATATTGCTCTTCACACTCAGGTAAGATGAGTTGTAGAGACTTGCCTTTTAGCTCCCCATCCCTTGTTACTGATTTTTAGTGGGATGTTTTTGCTAACCCGTACGGATGTGATCATTTTCCAGAAGTAATTCACTTTTCATCACCACCCTAATCATTCCACCTAAACCACGCTGGTGGAAGCTGAAGTTAGCGGACTGGCCACTATTTCAAGAAAAAGCCTTTCTGGAGAAAATATTTTCTGATAATCTTAGTGAGGACGAACAAAATGAAATTTTTACATGTATCATTGCGGCTGTACGGCTAGCTATTCCTCAATCGTCAAGAGTTGTACGAGAAAATAACAACGTCTGGTGCACACAAGAATGCAAGGAAGCAAAAAAGAAAGAAAAAACCTGGGCACTTTCCGAAGATATCCCACACAGGACAACCTCATAAATTTTAAAAAGGCTAGAACAAAAGCACGGTACTTCCGTCTAAATGCTGAAAAAAACTTCATGGAAAAACTATGTGTTGTTCATAAATAGCGCAGTTAAATCAAAATAAATGTGGGAACAAGTGCGCAAGCTTAATGGCAGCTTTACTCCTTTTACAATTCCTTTCGTAACAGCTCCTGATACACAAACAAGCATTAGCGAACAGACTGGCAAACTAGGGGAACACTCCGCCACAGTTTCTAGTTCCTCACACTACACACACTCATTTATAAAGTACAAGAACACAACTAAGAAACAACGACTGCCGACAAGTGGCAGTGCAAATGAACATTAAAATAAATTAATTACACCGCAAGAAGTCCCTACAATACTGTCAGCGGGCAAACAGACACCACCAGGACCAGGCTAAATTCATAATGAAATGCTTGCTCACATCTGAAGATGCTGCAGAAGCTCTTCTGAAATTCTTCACTAAAATATGGCAGTCTAGAAAAATACAAGAGGCGTGGAAAAACGCCGTTGTTGTACCATTCCTAAAATCTGAAAAACCGCCAACTTCGGCTTGTAGTTACAGGACAATAGCACTTGCGAGTTGTCTTGCTAAATGTTTTGAAAGTGTGCTAAATATTAGGTTAATGTTCATCCTTGAATCGCGAAAACTTCTTGATATCCAGCAATGTGGATGTAAAAAGCATGCTGTGCAAATGACCATTTCGTCCGTCCTGAAAACACAGTCCGTGAAGCATTCATACACAACCAGCACTGTCTGGCAGTATTTTTTGACTTGGAAAAAGCTTATAATACCACTTGGAGGTTTGGGATTCTTCGTGACCTCGCACATTTAAGTATCCGTGGCAGGATGCTGAACTGCTTAAAAGACTTTCTTTCTGACCGTTCCTTTCGTGTACGTCTAGGTTGCACGCTTTCGAAAAAATTCATCCAAGAAAATGGCGTACCGCAGGGGTGTATTCTAAGTACCACACTCTTTATTGTAAAAATGAACTCAATATCGCAAATAATTACAAAGTCCGTCATGTATTCCGTATATGTTGACGACCTTCAATTTTCATGCACATTCTCCAGCTTATCAACATGCGAAAGACAGATACAACTGACACTGAACAAAATAGTGACCTTGGCAGACCAAAATAAATTTAAATTCTTCCCCCCAAAAAAAGTTGCTGTCCTTTTCTGACTGAAAAGAGGAATGCAACTTGATTCCACCCTGGACTTGAATGAAAATGTTCTACAAGTAAAACAAGACCATAAATTCCTAGGCATAACTTTTGACAGAAAGCGCACATTCTTACCCCACATGAGCACCCTCAAAAAGAAAGCTTGTCTATCTCTAAATATACTGAAGGTACTCTCCCGAAAACACTGGGGGTCCTACAGGTTATGCATTTTACAGATCTACCGCTCCGTAGTACAGTCTACTTTGGACTATGGATCCATTGTGTATGGGTCTGCAAGACCATCATACCTAAAAAAACTGGATCCCGTACATGCGTGGGTCTTCATCTATTAACTGGTGTATACACAACATCCCCCATAAACAGCCTATTTGCAAACAGAAGAGCTATACTTACCTGCGCATATGTACCAAAAATAAGATCCTTAACAAAACACCTTTGTCGCCCCGTAGTTACCAAGTGTACATCTAGAAGGCTGTTCAATAATAAACCACAGTCGATCAAACCTTTGTTATTATGCTTTGAAGGTGCATGTCATGAACTCGGAATACTAGATGCTCTACCTAAAATTGCCCCGAGGCGCCATCCATTGCCACCATGGTACTGCTTTCCCGCTGCTTGCGACTTCACGCTAACACAGTTTCGCAAAAAGACAAACACCACATCAACACCTACTACAGTAATACTTGGCTTTGAAAGAGAAATATTTAAGCTACATTGGACTTTTACACAGATGGCTCTAGAACAGCAATGCGCGTTGGAAGTGGCGTAGTACAGGGGAAATAGAAAAAAATAGTAAGATTGCCAAGTTATGTATCAATCTTTACTGCTGAATGTTATGCAGTGTGTATGGCTGTGGACAAAATAGTACTTGAGAACAACGAAAACAGTATACTAAACACAGATTCCCTCAGCCTACTCACAGCGCCGTTGTCAAGATATGCAGTTAAACCCTTAGTAAGCCACATCACACACAACACAAAAAATATCACAACGCAATAACATATGATAAGGTTCTGCTGGGTCCCGAGCCACGTCGGCATAGAGGGTAACAGGAGAGCAGACTAATCAGGAGTAAAAGCTCAAAATGGTGGAATAAAAAATGGGAACATACCTTTTAAAGACTGCCTAAAGTTTATATATAAATTAAAGAACAATTGCCAGAAAGAGTGGGATAATGAACTGAACAACAAACTCCACTTCATAAAGCCCACCTTGAGGGAATGGAAGTCATGCAGACACGAGGAATGTTTCACTGAAGTAATCTTATGTCGCCTTCGCATAGGACACACACACCTGACGCAAAACTACTTAATTACAAAAGAAGACAAACTTGTTTGTGAAAGATGCGAAGACGAGCTCACACTAAACCATATGTTTTTTCCATGTTTACACATCGAAAATCTAAGAAAGAAGTTCTTTAATGAATTTTATAATAATGCATTCATTTTAACCCAGCACTACTCTTGAGCGATATTGATATTGTTGACATTTCTTATGTTTTAAACTTTTTACGAGAGATTTGTTGCCTTTTTGAACTGTGAATGCCTCACTCTTATTTGATACATCTCAGCCACTTTCTCATTCATGAGAAGAAGGCTGAGGTCTATATTTCATTGGTTGGGGCCCTCGTCATCCTTCCTTTGGAAAGGATGGCCGCTGAGGTTACCTGACCTTTTTAAAGCCTTTACTATTAGCCATTTCGAAAACATTCTGCCTTTTACCTTCACTAGATGGTATGAAATAACATATGAGGTCCTTTACATCACTGTTTCATTTTTGTCAAAAAATCCGGCACAAGACAATTTACTACACCTTGCGTTTGGCGCATGATGGTATTAGCCACCTATGTGCCACAAAACCCAACACAACACAACACAAACCTCTAGGCTGAGCTGTGTGAGCCTTCAATGATTTATTACGTTATATGCCTCTGTTTCCATAGTGCGTCAAGATCGCTGCCAAAGAACGAGTAAATGAGAAGTAAAAAAAATTGAGGCACGACGTCTGATGCATAAATTCTGAGAAAGCAGTGGGATCTGCGCACAATTTATACCTTGGTGTTTTTACTGCAGCAAGTGCTTTTACTCCAATCCAAATGCGAGATATTTTATCCGGATGGTGAAGGTCGGCGAAGGTATGTCCAGAGTGCCGGTGGGCGAGCGGACAAATTGATACCATCATCAGCAAGGTGACAAAGCGAGCACTAGACCTTTCGGTGGCTGCCTCCAACGCCAAACTGAGGGCTTTGGGGATGCTCAAAATCCTATCAGTAACTGCGGGAAGCCCACCTCATGAACTAATATACGCGGCTTCGTAGAGGGCTCCTGGGCGCCGCCTGCTAGACGGGTTACACATTCAACACAGATGTATAGCAGAGGGGACGGATAACGTCCCGTTTGCTGTTGCGCCATATACTCCTGGTCGCCCCGCTCCCGCTTTACATAGATACGACTTCACACGAATGCAGACAACAAGCGCGGGCTGGCGCGGATGAGAGGCAATATGAGCCTAAAAAGGTCGTCTACTACGCGGACATCACACGGCCCTCGCCCAAGAGATTCTACACGGCAACCGTAGTCCATAGGGAATGATTGTCGATTTGCTATCCTTTCGGGCCCCAAATGCAACGCAAGCGGAAGAAGTCGCAATAGCTCTCGCTGCCGCGGATACAAAGTCGAGAACAGTTATCACACTTTCGCCAGGCCTATGAACACTATCTTGTTAGGGAAATGGCACCTCCTGCCTCCCAGATTTTAAGACGGGCTGCCAACGATCCAACTCCGACCAACATAATCTGGGCACTTTGCCACCTGGGTCTACGATGCAATGAGGCCGCTGATGGAGCCGTCCGAGCGCTTACACACCACGCGAAATCTTAATCCATTACTGCGACAGCCAACGCCTCTACCGGGCCCCTGCCAAGGGGCTGCTTAAGGCGAAGGAGCGAACTCTGCGGCGCCTGCAGACAGGAACTCCTCTCTTTCTTGACATGGTCAAACACTTTGATTCCAACATGAATGGGCGCTGACCACAGTGCGGAGATCTCTGCAATATCTTTCATATGGTGTGGGCATGTACTCAGAGTCCTCACCCCTCTCCCTACCTCTATCCGAAAGGCATAGGAGAATGCCCTCCTCAACTGTTCACACTGAAGTCCTAAAGTGATTTTTGAAGTGGGCGCGAGACGGGGCCTCGTCATACTGAGTTCTGAATTAAGTATAACAACAATGGAGCGGGGTCGTCTTACTAACAAACTCTAATTTTGAACATTAAAATTTTTTCGCCCTTACCCCCTAGTTCGGTATCTGGGGTAGAGCGAGAAGGCGGCTGTGGCTTCCGGAAGGCAGCATGGTTTCGCACCGCATCTTTGAATTCTATTTACTCATATCTTTTAATGCGATAGCATTTGGAGGGCCATGACGGTGGAAACTGTCCGGTGGCCTCGGCATCGGCATCGGCGCGTGTGTGAATCATCCACCGGATAGGTGGGATCACCTGTCAAGGGCTCTCCTCTACCTCTTTCCACTTGTAGAGACACTCGTTCGATTTCCATCTCAACCCAATTTTCCTTTTATTACAGCTAACTTAGTCTTACAATTCATAATGAGCTTTTCTTTATGTTGCTACCTTATATTTACAATTAAGGTGATGTTTTATCTTCATCTAGATGTGAAGAAAATTTAAGAGCGAAAAAGAGAAGGGCAATAAGAATTATTATTATTGATATTATCTTCATGACTACGTCCACTGCAGGACAACTGCCTCCCCTCCAATTATATCCATTTTCTGTGCCAGCCGGGGCCACCTTATCTCCGCAAGCTTCTTTATCTCAACCGCCCGCCTAATTTTCTGCCACCCCTGCAAAATGTGCCTTTACCTGGTCGCCCTTCCGTCACGCTTAATGGATGTCGGTTACCTTGCCTTCGAATTACATGCCCAGCCCAAGCCCATTTCTTCGTCTTGATTTCGCCTACAATGACATTAACCGGCGTTTCTTTTCTGACCCACTCTGCCCAGATACGGTCCCTTAAAGTTAAACATATCATTGTCCTTTTCCCAGCACGCTGTGTTGTTCATAATTTAATCTGAGCCCTTTTAGTTATCTTGCAAGTTTCAGCCTCATAGGTGAGCACCGGTAAGGTAGAGCTTTTAGTTTTTCTTAAGAGGTATTGGCAAACTGCCGCTTACTAGTCTTTTTATTATTACTTCTTTTCAGTTTTTTCGTACACCGTCAGGGCTATTGAGGCATTATAAAGAGGTGCAATAAAGAAAACTGATAAATTCAACAAAGTGGAGTGTTTCAGACAAGGCAGTATATATATATATATATATATATATATATATATATATATATATATATATATATATATATATATATATATATATATATATATGTATATATATATATATATATATATATATATACAAAACATGACACCTATATACACAATTTAATATGCGATAATCAGCTTTGGTGACTGTCGAGGCATCAAGGTGATTCCTGTCATTCATAATCTCAGAGATTCTAGTTATTTCCCCCTCGTGATCGGGATCTGCGATCACTACATGCCCTTAGTAGAAGCAGTCTCTAGCCACATCCAGAGCATAGCTGCAAATAGTAAACTCATATTCTTTTGCTAGACTGCTGAACATCACTTCTGGATATTAACTGTTAGACCCACCGTTCTTCTTGGCCTGTCTAAGTCATCCTCATGCTTTGCAGTTCATCGCCTGAGTGACCTAGCCAGGCAGTGTCGTCTGCGAATAGCTGATATGAGGTAGCCTCGAATGGCGCTTATCTCCAACTGTTTAAAATTCCAGTACCTGAATACCTCTTTCAAACAGGCGCTCAATAGGATTTACGTGATAATGTCTCCCTGCGTGGCACTCTTGCTTACCTTAATTTTATTGCTAATTTTGGCGGACAATGGTGGCGGTACCGCCATTATAGATATCTACCAGTAGTTCTTCATAATCCTCCTCTACACTCTGCTGACACAATTCCTGCATGACTGCTAAGGTTTCGACTGAGTCAAATGCTTTCTAGTAATCTATGAGGTCTATAAACCATGCGTTATAGGGAAGACATGAAGTAAATTTAATTTTTTTTTAAAATCTTGTTTTTGCGGTAAAATTATGGATCTTGCCACACAGTATTACCTTTATAGGGAATTGTCTTAATTATTATGACGGGTAACTAATTAGAGATAATTATCTTCTAATTATTAAGGTTAGGCACCTAGTTGCGATTAGACATTTCTAGCTTGTCGTCAGTAATATCCATATCAGTTTCTAGAGTTTAGAAGGCGCGATTACTCGCGGTGCTGTGACGGCACAAAATTTTTCTGCGTTGTGTGAAAATATATGTGGTTTTGAAAGCATGCAGGCAATGTAAACCCTTCGGTGCACGTAACTGGTGGAAAAAGACATTTTTTCCAGCCACAGTGCCAAGGGTAACTACGTTTTCTAAATTCAAAAAATTGATATCGCTGTTACCAACGACCAGCAACAAATCTCTAACTGCAACTAGGACCTGAAAGCTAATATTTGAAAACTTAATTACCTTACAACTGTAAACGATTCACTACGGTTTTGTGGTGTCCGCCAACACTGGTAATACTGGGCTGAAAAAGCCATATATTTTGCCACAAAAAGCCTATTTTCGAAAATGGCTTAGTCTACCCCGTCAGACCTGGCGTAGGGTTATTATATTCTGGCCATTTCTATTATCTTATTGTGAACGTCAATATCGTCTACTTTCAAGTATCCTCTACTAAGGCCTTTTGAGAATTTGGTTGATCGAAGTCCAAGGTTGTCCTAACTTTATTAGCGATTACCTTATTAAATACCTCGTATGCAAAGGACCACAAGCTGATCAGTCTGTAATTTTTCTAATCCATGAAGTCTCTTATCTTATGGATTAAGATATGTTAGCGTCCTTCCAAGCTTCTCGTACGCTGGAGGTCATAAAGCATTGCGTGTATAGCATGGCTAATTTTTTTGAACAATCTACACTCCGTCCTACAACAGATCTGTGGTTACCTGATCCTCCTCAGCTGCTTTTCCCCTCTGCATTGCCCCCCCCCCCTTAAGGCTTTCTTTACTTCATCTTTATTTCGTCATTCTTTACTTCCTCTTTATTACGTCGCGCGATAACCTATTGCTCAGCTCTACTGTCTCTCTCGTTACCGTCCTGATTGCATTAGCTACTTGTAGATCTGTATAGACTTCTTTGGCTACATTTAACTATGATTTCTATATTGGTAATTACGTTGTGTTTTTTTGTCGTTCAACGCATGCTTCATATTTTCGCCTATACCTAGTTTTCTTTTCATCGCTTTCAGGGTAGCTCTGTACTTACGAACATTCCTGATTTTGTCCATATTAAATAACCTTATGTAGGTTACCTAGCACTTATTGTTTAGCTTTGGTATATTTGTCAGTTCTAATCTATCTTTGGGTTAGAGGTATTCATGCTCTGACGTTTGTTAATCAGATTAGACCCTGCTACGCTTCGCGCCTCTTGGAATGCAGTGTGTCGCCTTAAGGAACATCGAATATCTTACTTTCGTATTACATACCCTGCCAAACCCATTTCTTCCTCTTGATTAAAATTAGAATGTCATTAACCCACGTTTTATTCCTCAGACACTCTTAACGTAGCGCCTAACATTTTTCTTTCCACAGCTCGCTACGCTTTCGTTAAGTTGAACCGTTTTTATTAGCCTACACGTGATCTTTTCATTCAATTTTAAAATTTGCCGGTGCACATTTGGCGTCACTGCCTTTTCAGGCAATCCACAATTTGTCAACACACCGCCGGTGCCACTGTGTTATCCGCCGAATGGGAGCCTTAACCCTCTCTTGTTAAGGCGGGAACGGAAATGCTTGATACAAAACCGGACACTTAAGGTGTTCCTTAAAGGTATGACGCGATAGCCTTAATGGGTCAATGACCATATATGCGGAACAGGTCGTTCTCTACTTCATCTTCAGATTCCTCTTAGTCCTCATACTATTCCTGGCGGTTTGGCGCAGCTTTGAAGCGACGCACCACTGTCCTGCAATGAAGATGCTGCCACGTGTGGGCATTTTGAGCCCCTGGTTGCAAATCTCGAGCATCCTCTCGCATCCATTAATTTAACCGCCACGTACCACTGTGGGCAGTTTGCAAGAAATTCGGCGGGCATATTATGACGATGTGATGCGGTCACGTTATCTAGGTTGCCCATCTGCTCCCTAAGTCGCTCCCATGTGGATTTTAGGAGCGTTAGCTCTCAGCACGTTTCCCAATTACCTGGAGTCTGCTACCACCACCCTTCGGTGTGAATTTTTTTAAGTCTGAGCAATTCAAGATGGCGGCCCGCAGTTATTCGATATAGAAACCTTATTACTGATTGATTGGTGACGTCACTATTATATTGAATTGGTGATCGATTGATCGATTGATTTAATGATTCGCTCTCTGGCTGGCTGGCTCATTGGCTGGTTGGCTGGCTGGTTGGCTGGTTGGTCGGTTGGTCGGTTGGTTGGTTGGTTGGTGACGTCAGTTATAAATCCAAGATGTCAAGTTCTTATTTCATATCAGTTCTAATAAACCAAATAGCTCACGCTTGTTACTTCAACGTCTTTTAGACGGTGGCGGCTTCTTTTAATAAATTATTTCCATGGCCAACGACACCGACGCCGTTAAGAAGCCGCTTATTTGCGACCCAGTGGCCTTGAAGCTATCGCGTCAAAACCATGGTGCTGTAATTTAATGACGTCCAGATCCGAAGTCGGTAGCGTGGTGCGCGGAGTGACACCGAGAAGCCAGTATTCGGAGCAAAATGTTTGTTTCTCTAGGAGCCCGAACGCAGGCTCGTCGTTACGACATGTGACAGAGCCTAGAGCAGCATCACCGATGCGGCCAGGCCCAGTCACGGGCCGGAGAACCAGGCGCGGCGACCATCAAGAAGCCCAGTGAGCACGAGGGGGTCCGAGTAAGGTCCCACGGGTCGTGATCAATTGCGTACGGCCGCGGGTGACGAACAGCAAGGCTGGCGACACCGGCCGGAGTCAGTAGGCGCTCAGGGTAGTGATGACGGCCGGCCCAAACATGGTTTTCCCAACTTCAGCGGCTGGTAAATGCTGCCAATCATCCGTAGAAAGAAAGACATCACGGCATCGCGTGGAATTATGTTGCTACTATAAAGAAGGCCCACATTCGTGAAAAGACAAACAGGAACGTGATCCTCTGAGCATTGCTATCGTGGCGGATGTCTCTGCTCAGTGCGGGTGACCCCGGGCTGGTTTCGGTGCCGCTCCCGTTGTCTCAGGTGCAGTCAATCCAAAATCACGGCTATACAGAATCGTCTAGATGTACTAGAAGAAAATTACAAAAAGCTAGACGAAGTCAGTCATGAAGTGTCGAGCATACAAACCCACTGCTATTAGGAATCGTCTAGGTATACTAGAAAAAAATTACAAAAAGCTAGACGAAGTCACTCATGATGTGTCCGCGCCTGTGACGTCGTCTTCTGTGTCTTGTCCGTGTTTTTTAAGCGCTGTCAACAAAAGAATACAAACCGAAACTGCAGAACGTTCTGAGATAGCAGTTTGCAAACACAAATAGATGCAACAACTTAATACTCTACGGCATTCCAGATTCTGATGACACATGGCAAGACACAAAAGTGAAACTAACTTCTGTTATAAACAAATGTCTAACTTATCCCCTTCTTCGTGATGCATTCGAACGAGTGCATTGCTTGGGAGTTTTCAAGCCGAATAAATGTCGCCGGTCGTAGGTAAATTTTTAAATTGGGAAACAAAATACGCCATTCTCGCTTCACGTAACAGGTTGAAGGACACTAAAATCACCCTTACTGAAGACTTTGCAACTGCAACAAGAGTCGCTCGCAAAAAGCTTCTTGAATTTGCTGAAAGCCAACCCGGTGCCCCAAAACACAAATTGCGCTACAATAAGTTGCATAATGGTGACAGCTGCTACTTTTATGACTCGGCCACGGGCGCTATCTTGAACATTTCTACACGCAGGACAGGCTCTGGCTGCCCCGCTGCTAATTGCGAACCCAGCACCTCCTAGGCCCTCGTTAAAAGTAGTGCGCGGGCATCTAAAGCCTTTGTATGAGTCGTTTTCGCTAACCTTCGATGTGTTCTTAACAAATATAAGTCGTTATCATCAGCTATCGACACGCGTTCTGCAAAAACTACTGCTCTAACAGAAACCTAGCTAACCCGCATGTCCCTGATTCAGATATACTTCTTAGCACTCATCTTTTTGCATTCTTTCGTTGTGATCGTAGAAGACAGAGTCGGAGGCGTGCTGCTAGCGATTTCAAACGATATGACTTTACCCCGTGAGCACGTTCTGACTGACTCAGAAATGGTATTGGTAGCAAAAACGCTTAATCACCAAAAATCATAATAGGGGTCTGCTAACACCCACCATCTTTCTCCCCCACCTTCTTCAATGAACATCACGATATCATTATTTCTCTCACTACACGTTTTCCCGCATCTCCGATTCTTCTACTAGATGATACGCCATTATAAGCGAGCCAAATTTCAGGCAATAAACACTGAACTCTCTTCTTTTATAGACATTTTTCTTGATGGCTTCGACAACCGAACTGTTCAATCTAACTGAAACATATTTTCGTCCAAAGTAAATCAGCCCACTGAACGGTTCACTCTTCAACGCATCATCAACCACACTAATGCTTCCTGATATAGCAATCATATCAAGTGCTTATACAATAAAAATAAGCGACCTTATTCTATCGCTGTGTTCTCTCACTAGAGAAACGTTGGGCTTGGTACTCGGCGGTATCCGAGGCATACGTGAGGGCAAATAAAGACGCAAACAAATACTTTCACTCAGAGATTCTTTCATCTATGCTCACAACAAATATTAGAAAATTATCCCACGACTAATGAAAATATCGTCCTCACCGGATCTTCTGGTGACCCTATTAATTCTTTCAGACCTTGTTGCTGCAATTCTTAACCATTCATTTGGCGAGAACTTCTCTGTTTATCTGCTGCGCACATGCCTACAACTCATAATCACCATTATGCTACTATGTCGCCAATAATATTTGATATTTTTGGTGTCATTAAATCTATTGATAACCTCACTCTTCATTCTGCTCCAGGTTGTGATCTTATTAATGCTATGTATTTGATAAACACTTCAGCCTATGTTTCCATTATGCTAACAAAAATTTTCCAACAATATAATGACCAATATATTCTACCGAAAGGATAGAAAATTGGGAAGGTGATTCCATCTACTAGTCGGGTATCAGAACATCTCCACTCACATATCGTCCCATCTCTCTAATTAGCACATATTGCAAAATGTTTGAAAATAAAATATTTATGAACCTTGTTAATTCTCTTAAATCAAACGTTTCTTTTCATTGGCACAAAACGGCTTTCGAAAAATTTACTCATGCGAAACTCAACTAATATGTCTTACTCATGCATTACACCGTATCCTTGACCAATCATCACTAGGTGACGGTATAGTCCTAGAATATAGTTAAGCTTTCGACAAGGAATCTTACAGAATCATCTTATTGAAACTAAATAACCTTAATATTAATCCTAAACTACTGAAATGGATTGGGGGTTTTCTCCATAATCGCTCACAGTTTGTTACCGCCAGCGGTTTTAATTCCGGTTTTACTGAAGTGCATTCAGGCGTTCCTCAAGGCTCTGTCGTTGGCACTCTTTTGTTCTTAACCTACATCATTGATCTTCCGTCTATTGTTAACTCACATATCCTTTTTTGCGGCTGATTGCGTTATTTTTAGATAAATAATCCATGCTAATGACAGCTGTTTATTTGAGTCTGACCTTACCACTGTAGTTATCTGCTGCAAGAAATAGTCAAGGCAACTAAATAATTATAAGTGCAAATTGATGCGTGTTTCAATAATATCTACCGTCCCGGGCGTCTTAGTATCACATCTATACCTTTTCGTTTAGAGTCTGTAACACCATATACATACCGTGGCGTTCACATTACTGATAACCTAAGCTGGTCTCTTCGCATCGAACACGTAATCAACAATGCTAATCGC
The DNA here is from genome assembly GCF_052857255.1 of Amblyomma americanum. Classification (NCBI taxonomy): domain Eukaryota; kingdom Metazoa; phylum Arthropoda; class Arachnida; order Ixodida; family Ixodidae; genus Amblyomma; species Amblyomma americanum. The sequence continues at coordinate 78,982,476 of NC_135499.1, forward strand.
ATACTAGGTTACTTACGTCGCATTTTTTTGAAAAGTTTGCAATATAAGACAATATTGCGCTCCAAACTGAAGTATACAACATCAGTCTGGGATTCTACTTATGACATGCATATTACTGCTTTTGAGATGGTTAAAAAAACTCTGTGCGTTTCTTTCTCACCAATTACAACCGCACTGCAAACACAACATAACTTCAATGAAATCTAATCTTTCTCTTCCATTGCTGTCACTTCGTCGCAAAGTGTCTCGTATCGGTTTCTTACACAAACTGTACCATCGCCCCATATTGCGCGGTCGCCTCAACTCCCAGCCTTTTTATGTATCCCATCGTGCTGACCGCCCTCATAAAACCAGTTTTGTTTCTTGTAATACCAAATATAGTTGCCTTTCATTCTTGCCGCGTGCCTCACGCGACTGTAATCGCCTTCCCGCAGATATTGCCGACCTTAATAATTACGAGACGTTTCACAAATCCGTATGCAATATTGTATACTCAGCCGTTATTTAAATTTGTCTCTGCTGTATTTTTCAAATTTTATTCTTGATTTTTCAACTCCCCCTCTTAATGCTTCTCACCCTTCGGTACAATAAATAAACAAATACATAACATTTGACCGATGTGCCGGGTAACGATCTCAGTACCTCTCAGCAGTTAGGCGAAAGGTTCTCAATCTACATCGAAGATATCCTTAACATAAGGAAACCTGTCAACCTGAAAGTGTCCGAAGGAGAGACAAAACACGCATCTTGAAGGGCAACGACGGTGACGGCTTTGAGATGCTGTTAATGCGCCACTTGCGCCCCGATGCTGAGGACGTCACTTTTTGCGACAGCATCGAGGAGGTGCGCAAGCAGAAGATACTGATTCGTAAGCGCCCCCGTCAGGTTGAGTCGCTTGCCTGACCGACGACAGCCGCTGACACCTCGTCGCTGCTGCAGCCGATCAACGACTTTGTTCGCGAAGTGGAGCATCAGCACTCCGTTCTGTCTTGCCCTCCAGTGCGACCTCCACATTTGGCTCCAGCTCTTCGGCATGCTATCCAAAATGAGATTGCCGAGGCCCTTCCGCCCGCTTATCCATTACCACTTTTCGCCGCCTCGCCTTTATACGCCGACATCATCGCCCATATACCACCAGCTGTCGCCGCTCAGCTCGAGTACCGACATCGCCCACAGACCTCGGGCATTTACTTAACATTTGCCTCCAGTACCTCTGCGAGCGCGGCTGATTACAATCCACCGGGTCCGAGAGTCAAAAGCTCCCGGCGCACCACTGAACACCGGCATATTTGCGACATTTAAGGCTTGACTGGTTATGATGGCACTGCTCTCAACACCACCTCCTCAAGCCCTCAGATACTTGTCTTCCACGAGTAACTACTCCGGGCCTGCTGAGGCGCCATCGAGTAGTCATTTTTCCCCTGACTGCTCGGGATTTGAAAGCGAAAGCTTTACTACTCCCTTCCGCAGCTTATTCAAGGTGTGTTTCATATGGCTTTTAACCGAGGAAAACCACGTGACGTCGCCGAGCCGCAGCTGTGCCGAAACCGATAAATAGCGGGGGAGTTTCGATAGCGAAGGAAAAGCGCATAACTTGCCTCTGGTGGTGGTGGTGAAAAGATTTTAATGAAATTGTTTAGGAGAATGTAGACGCGTTTGGAGCTCTCTGTCCGGAACCCCACTGGCGTAGGCCGCTATCCGAGGTCTTTCGATCAGTTCTTTTTGACTCCTTTTCTCTGACCTGGTCAGAGCTGCCTCCCACCCCTCCAGCGTTGGCTGGTTGCAAATAGTTACCGCCCGATTTCGCTGTCCGGTCCATACTATTTGATACAGGACCGCCTTCTCCTTGCCGAATTTACATTGTGAGTCAAATGACTCCGGATCTATTGCCTATACTCTACCTTGGTTGTCGTAAGAGTTGGTCTGTAGATTCCGGAAGTGTAGTTCCTCCCCTTTGTCTAGTGTCTTAGCCGGCGGAGGGTGGACCCGAAGTAATAATCTTGAGATCTGAAGTATATCGATGTAGGTTAGTAGTGGGTTAGGAGGCGCCACGACATCTGTGCTTGGTGCCCGGGGGAGAAATTCTCGGCCTGAGGCATGTGCGCTCTCGTTCTCTGGTATTCCCTGGTGACGTGGTATCCATATCAAGTGTTTATGTGTTGGTTGGTAGCCACGGGTGCAGCTCCCTCGCGGGATTTTAGCTGCTAGCGGTGCGATCAGGCCCCTTAGGCAATTGCGAAACGCTGTCTGAATCCGCATGAATGTATTCCGAGGCAGTGCGTGTTGCAGCTGGAGCAGTCGCCACTCTTCCGCAGCCAGTGTGCTTGCAAGCCAGTATTAGTGCGCCCATTGTTTTATTTTGGTGCACTAATGCGACGGCCGTCATTCCCTGCTCGTGACCCGCAGCATCTACATAGAAAACGCCCTCACGCCAACTGTTTTTCATTTTCATAGCTTGGCTTCAGCCTTGTCCCCTTGATTGGTGAAAATCGGGGTGGATAATCCTGGGTAGCAGAGCTGCCTGGAATCGTCTCTCCATGAGGCTGGGATGTCGTTTGTGGTGTCTAGCTGTCGGGGGCAATTGATGTTTACATCACTGAGGACATGTCGGCCAGTTCGAGTAGTGGAGAGCCGTACAACCTGCGGATTGAGGTGTGCCTCTATCAGGTCATCTATCGTGTTGTTACGCTCTGTCGTAAGAACCGGTCCGTCGATATCGCAAGAGGGAGGCTCGAAGCGTTGTTGTAGGCTGTCCTGATTAAGACGTCGAGGTTCTTGATGTCAAGCTTCTTTTGGCGGAGGTAGGGTGCTGCGTAGATGACGCGGCTTACGACGAAAGCCTGCAGCAGTCACAGAGTATCTTCTCGCATCCGTGATTCCTGTGTTACCCTGGTGAGCAGCCTGCCGACTTGCTCGCTCAAGAGCCGTAGTTTCTAAAGGGCGAGGAAGTTGTTGCTGTTTATAATTATGTGCAGACCTAGTATCTAGAGGGTCTCAAATTGATTGATGGGTGGGTTGTCAACGTGGATGTCGATGTTGTCCTGATTCTTCCGTTGACGGATGACTGTGAGTTCAGATTTTTCGGTAGAGCACGTAAGTCTACATGCTCGTGCATAATTCTGAACTGTTGTTGCCGCTGTTTGCAGTTGTTGATCAATCATTCCAGTGCTTCCCGTGGTTGTCCAGATGGTTATATCATAAGCGTACACGGCGTAGCGTATCCCTTGTGCCTAATTGAGAACGGGTGGGAGAATTAGGAGAGTAACGTTGAAGAGAAGTGGACGCAGTACTGCCCCTTGCGTAGTGCCTCTCGTGTCCGTCTTGCGTCGTTTTTCTGCCGGTGCTTATGTTGACGGTTCTCTCGGTAAGGAAATCGCAGATATACGAGTAGACACGCTGGCCACAGTTCGTGCTATGCAGGTTGTTGAGGATCATAGAGTGCTTGATGTTGTCAAAGGCTCCCTTGACGTCGAGGGTTAGAAGCGTTCGGTTACTGTTTCTGCGTACAAGATCAATGACTTCGCGTTAGAGTTGCAGCAGAACATCATGGGTGGAGAAGTGTGCCCTGAATCCAAACATCGTGCGTGGAAGTAGTTCTTTCTCCTCAAGACATTTCGAGAGACGCGCGTGGACTGCCTTTTCCATGAGTTTGCCTTCGCACGACGTGAGGGACATGAGGCAGAGGTTCTCGATGCTGATTTTCTTGCCGGGTTTCGGTACAAATTCTAAATTGGCTGTTTCGATGTTTATGCAATGGTGTAAGTGTGCCAGCATTCGTTTATGTATTCCGTTAGTTCCTGCAGAGCCTCCGTGGCGAGGTTAGCCATCAGTCCGACCGTAATTTTGACTTGTCCCGGGGCTGTTTCTCGGCGTATATCTGCTAGTGCTGCTATAGATGGTTTCTTCTAAAGTCTCTATCTAGGTCTTCGTTTGGTTATTCCCGGTAATCCTTAATGCAAGGTTGTGGGTCTCTCGCGGTGGAGATATACCGAAACGTGAGTTCATCGACGATTTCGTGATTCGTGCATTGTAAGCTGTGTAGGGCTCGATGTAAATTTCTGTCTCGTTCACTCTTCGCTTTCAGAGGATCAATTAAGCCTCGGAGAAGCTTCCATGTAGCCCTGGTGTCTAGGCGGACTTTGAGGGATCCGCACTTTGTTCGCCAATTAGTGCGAGCGATGTGTTATGCGTATTGGTCCGTTTGAACAGTAAGCTTGGCTATTCGAATTCTGTGTTTCTGATTGTGCCTCCTTTCTTCCGCCGTTTTATAAGACCACGTCCAGCTTCCCAATGGTGTAGGAGGTGTTTGTTAGCATCTGGGTGGTCCTCCGTGGTGGCAAGGGTTTTTTCGAACTTTCCTCTGAGGCCGAGAAGGGAGGTCGCCCAATATTCGTCACTGGTTATTTGTTCCGATATAGCTAGTTTGGTGTCCTTCCTGAATGTCTCCCAGTCTATTTCTGGCTTGCTCTCGTGGTTTGCTGAGCTTGTTGATTTAGAAGATGGTCTGCAAAACGTAGTGATCACTGCCTATGGTCTCTTCCGTATTCAGCCTCTTATGGTTGCGAGCATTGCGGACGAGCGTGAGGTCGGGAGAAGTATCCCGCGTTATGCGGTTGCCGACTCCCGTCGGGTGCTGCCGGTCCGTGAGTAGGCTCTGGGCCATGTCAGCGATGGCGGATGCTAGTTTTCAGCCTTTCCCTTCTTCCCTCGGGTACCCCATAGGGGGCTAGAAGAATTAAAGTTGGCAACTACAACTCGGGGATCTTTGTGGGCTTGTCTTAGTGCTTGAAGAAAGATCGCGTTGAAGGCTACGCTGTGCTGTTTGGGGCGACTATATATAAGAAGATCTTCAAATGGGCCCAGTTGGTTTGTAATCTGCGAGATTGTTACTGCGCTACTCAAGGTTGACACAGATAGGGCGCAAACTATCAACTGATTTTATTGCGTAGGAAATTCGTTTTATATGAACTGTTAAGATGAATAAAGAAGGGACACAAAAACAAGCACCTTCATGGAGATGAGTTCTCTAATCTTCTGCTGACAGGCATGCGTAGCAGTGTCAGTCTTTTAACTTCCTTAAAAAGTTAATCTCTCGCTTCGTCAGCGCTACCGAAGGGTCGCTTACGCAATTCCCTTCCTTCTTAGACGTCATGCAAAATGCTTCATATGGCTCCCTTTGCATTTTATCTTGGGATCGCAGGTTGACAGTGGTGCTATCAAGCAATGGCTTACAGTTTTTGCACTTGAAAAAATGCGCCGCTAGGTTACCCGATGCAGGAGCCAAGCCGCATAACTTGCAACGCTCCCGGAGCGGTCCATTCAGGCATCGTCCCGTCTGGCACACATATGCCCTGCCACATAACGGTATACTGTACACAACTCTGGAGTTACGTGCCACAAACTTGGTCCGTGCTTGACCCCACATGTGCTCTCACTATTCCTTGGCTGTGGATTCTTAACTTTAGCACACAAACTTCTCAGTTTGTTTGGCGCAGAGAACACAACTGCCACATTATGCCTTTCTGCAAATTTCTTAAGCCTATGCGAGACGGCATGTACGTAAGGCAATGCAAACGGCCTCCTATTTTTGTCTCGCTCTTTTTTGTCCTTTTGTTTCCATTTTACGACTGTCTTTAGAACACTATCAGCCACTGATGCAAGCATCTGTATGGGATAGCCCGCTGCTTTCAGGCCTTGAGCTATCAAGTTGATGCTGTCACTAACTTTGGGATGAAAGGATTTTTTTCACAGCATGGGTGAAGAAAGACATCGCAATTCCGCGCTTTATGAGCTCCGAATGCGCCGAATCAAACGGCAACAGCCCCCTCTCACTTCTACATTTGAATTGCCAGCATAAATGTTGCCCCTCTGAGATGGAGATGTCGAGGTACTGCAGGGTTCCGCTCTTCGGGTCTTCATGCGTAAACTCATGTCCACGGTGCGCTGTTTCAAATTGCTCCAGGATGTCCTGTATGAAGCTTTCCGTCACGCCTCTTTGACGAGAGCAGACTAAGAAGTCATCAACATACCTGAAACATTTAACGATATCGAGTGGCTTCATGGTTTCATAAAGCAGTCGGTCTCCTCTGGCCAGGAACAAGTCACTGAGCCCAGGCGCTATGCAACTGCCAATACATATCCCTTCTTTCTGGGCGTACACTTCGCCGCCGAACTCGATGAACAGAGAAGACAAGAATTTCGCTATGAGAGCCACAAAATCCAAGGTGCTAACACCGCTTTCATTCATAACTTTCACTTCACTATATTCAGGAGCGTCAGCCGAGCGAAACGCTTTCGTGATGTCTTCGTTAGAAACCCTAGGGTCCACCTGTATTACTCCTTTGCACGTGTCTTTGGAGGGGCGGAGGTAGGAGTACATTGCACGTGCCTTCTCCCCCCGTTCAAGTGCTTGAACTGCCAGAATCTTTCTGATTATTTGGCCGTCTCACACTGCGAGGGCGATGATGTTCTGTTCCGATATCGGCCAAACGATGAGCTTGGCTGCGCCGTTGACTACGCCAGCTGCCATGTGCAAGGCGTTTCCGAGCGCGTTGCTTCCCATGAATTTGCCGAGATCATGCGTTCCTTTAGGCTTGATTGCGATGACTGCATTTTGCTTGTCCACACGGGGATGCAGTGGAGGCTTCCAACGCTTGACTTGCGTGCCGGGCGTCTGCTGCAGCGGCGTATCAGCTGCCGGGGTGACGTCGGCCTCTGGGGTTTCACCTCTCTGCCGTGCCCAGTGGTTATCATGGGCTGATGAGCGTTCCCACCTTTCTATCTTGCGTTGGATAATCGCTTCCGTAACCTTGTCGAAAAGTGAAGTTTTCGCCTATGAAATGGTGACGATTTGCATCCTCTCCGGGACGTATCCCGCCGGGGTCGTCATGGTTTCCGACAGAGTTTGCCCGCGAAGCCTCAGCGGGCAGCTCAGTCGAGGCCTATCTATTAGGATTAGCTAATCCCAAGATCCTCATAGATTTCAAATTCTCGTTGAATTTCAGAAAACGTTCTCACCGGAACAAGGGTGATCTCCTCGTGGTTGAAATGTTGCCATATGATGTTGCAGCGCTTCCACAAATGCTTCGGAGAAAGGATCATAACTTCGGCGAAGCCTACGCGAGACATGTCCGCCATTCCCGACTGCAGAGGCGTGTCTCCGCTGGCCGCCTGAGGCAGTGGACACGTCAATCGCGCTTTAAGCTCCGTGACGGTAGTGACATATGTGCTCTGTATGCGTTGGCATTGAAAACGTCGTGGCATAAACGCGGCACTGCATCTATGTGGGGGCTCCGGAATAATTTTGACCACCTGGGGATCTTTAAAGTACACTGAACGTGCGCGGTCGAACCCGACCGCGGCGGCCGCGTTTTGATGGAGCTGAAACCTTTTATTGCTACAGTGAAAACAGATATTCAGCTTTAATTGAGTAAAACGATCTTAATTTTCATAGAATGAACGATAATCTGACCACTACCGCTGGGGAGTGCGCAGTTAAAGTGGGTGGCAAAGCATAAGGGCGTCTAACCCTACAGATAAACTACAACTAGCAGAGCTATCGAAGTTAATAAATAGCGCAATGTAGCCGAAGAAAGAAGTTTAATATGAAGACAACTGAGCGTGCTCTAAAGAACGTAGGCCGCTTAGAAGCGGTGAAGAGGAAACTAGGCACAGGTAAAAACCAGATATATGCATTAAGAGACAATTAAAGAAATGTCATTAGCACTTCGGGGAAGATACTTATACTATAATTAGAATTTTACACAAATCTATAGAGTAACCAAGGTAATCAGAAGGATAATGAGACAGACAGTATCGCACAGCAATACGTCATACCGCCAGTAACGAAAGCGGAAGTTAATAAAGCCTTAAAAGCAATGCAGAGATGAAAAGCAGTTAGAAAAGCTAGGCACCATTTGTAAGCAATGCCTTATGACCTTGACCGTACCGGAAGATTGGAAGAACGCAAATATTATCTTACTTCTTAAGGAAGGAGACGCCAAGGACTTGAAAAATTACAAACTGATCAGCTTACTGTTCGTTGACTACATTCTATTTACTAAAGTAGTCGCTAATTGAGTCAGGGTGGAATTACATTTTAATTCACCAAATTATCAGGCAGGCTTTTTTAAAGGATATTCGACAATAGATCATATTCACACTACCAATCAGGTGATAGACAAAAGCGGAGAATATAACCAAACTCTATATATATAACCTCCATAGATTAGGAGAAAGCATTGGACCCAGTGGAAACCTCAGCGGTCATACAGGTATCGCGAAACCTAGGTGCAGAATTGTAGAAGAGCCTTTTGTCACAATACTAGAAGATAGCAACTGCACAGCTACCATAGTCCTTCATAAGGCAAGCGATTAAATTCCAATATAGAAGGGAGTAGGGCGAGGAGACACAATCTCGCCAATGCTATTCACTGCCTGTTTACAGGAGGCATTCCGAGGAGCGAATTGACAACAGATGGGGATAAGAGTTCATGAAGTTAAATAATCTGCATATTCGCTGCTTACGTTGTCTTGCTGAGTCACTCAAGAGGTGTACTGCAAATCATGATCAGTGAGTTAGACAGGCAGAAATTAATATGCAAAAAAGCAATGTAATGTTCAACAGTCTAGCATGGGAAAAGCAGTCCACTGTTCCCAGCGAGGTGCTGGAAGTTGTAAAGGAATATGTTTACTTAGAGCAGGTTGCGACAGCGGATCCACATCATGAGAGGGAAGTAACTAGAAGGATAAGAATTGGGAGGAGCGCATTTGGAAGTTTCTCTCAGATCATGAATGTCACTTTACCAATATCCCTCGAGAAAAGAGTGTACAAAAGCTGTATCTTACCGGTATTCAGCTGCGGCGAAGAAACGTGGAGGTTAACGAAAAGGGTTCAGCTTAAGTTAACGACTACGCAGTGAGCCATAGAAAGAAAAATGAGCGGTCTAACGTTAAGAGACAGGATACGGCCATAGTGGGTGAGAGAACGAACGCCGGTTACTGGCATCCTATTCGAAGTCAAGAGAAAGAAATGGGATTGGGCGTCCATGTAATGCGAAGGCAAGATAAGCACTTGTGTTTAAGGGTAACGGAGTGGATTGCTAGAGAAGGCAAGCGTAGCAGGGGCGGCAGAAGGTTAGATGGGTGGATTAGATTAAGAAGTTGGCAGGCATAGGGTTGGTGCTGCTAGGAAAATACAGGGTTAAATGAAGATACATTGGAGAGGCCTTTTTCCAGCAGTGTAGGCAGTCAGGCTGATGATGAATATGAAGGTGATTAACATTTCGCCCTCACTTCCACCGGACTGAGGAGCAACTGACCAAGGCGGCGGGGAGAACTGTGACGCCGCTAAAGATGCTAAGAATCTCTGGCTTTGGCCAGGCCACCACGGGAAACAAAATTCTGCAAGGTTTCATCTAGAACTTTATCTAGTGAGGCTATCCTAGCAGTGCTGTTAGAGGAAATAGACAGCATTAAGTGGGATGTCATAGGGAAAAGCGAAGTTGGGAGGGCAAATTATACGCATGCATTGCTAAAGGCTAGGCACGCCTATGCTATCGTGTATTTGCGGACAGATGAGATCTAGGTGTGTAATTCCTCATCAGTCGAGATGTTAGTGGCTGCAAAGACGATTTATATCCTATTAACAAGAGGATGGCAGCTAGCGTAATTACGATAAATAAGAGGTAGAAACTGAGGGTGGTACAGGCTTACCGGCCTACATTCAGCCATGATGACCAAATTGTCGAAAGCGTCTATGAAGACGCAGAATCGCCAATGAGCAAAGCAGAAACATAGTGCACTGTACTTATGCTTGACGTCAATGCCAAGGTAGTAGAGAAGCAAGCTGGAGGCCAAGTAATAGGCGAATATGTCATAGGCTCTAGGAATAGCAGGGTGCAGATACTAGAAGATTTTGCAGACAAATAATTTCCAGATCATGAATACCTTCTTCCGCAAACAAGAGAAAAGAAAGTGCACATAAAAGATCTTCAATGATAAGACAAAAAAGGCAATAGACTTCACACTATCCGCCCACCCTAGCATCGTCCAGGATGTGGATGCGCTTGGGAAAGTGCGTTGTAGCGAGCACAAGATAGGTCTCAAATTATCATAATGGACGAGATAGCAGAAGGAAATAGTGAAGCAGAGGCCCGTTCACAAGTTAACAGTAAGATAAAAAACAGAGTAATTCAGGGTATTGATTTCGAACAGAGAATCGGCTTTCTCTGAGGACGAAGACTTTAATGTTTAAGCTATGAAAGATAATCTCCCATCGGTCTTTCCGGTCAGCGATGCATGGGTAGGCGGTACGGTGGTTTGACAAGATATCAGCAAGCTCTCCTGCGAGACAAAAGTTCTGAATAAGAAACGCCAAACCATCGAAGCATCAAACCTCACAGACAAAATTCAACTGGCAGATGTATCAAAGTTGATAAATATGCGCAATGGTAACTGGCGTAAGGAAGTTTAATACGGATGAGATCAAGCAAGCGCCAAAAAACGGTGAAAGCCTAAAAGCGGATAAGAGGAAACTAAGCATAGGCAAAAATCAGGTGTAGGTGTTAGCGGACAAAGAGGGCAATGCCATTACAAACATGGATATGGGAGTTATTGAAGCCAAAGGGCTACACAAACCTGTAATGTAGAGAGTGTAGTCAAGACGTAAACGAGATGAGCTGTATCACACAGCAATGGCATATTCCGCCAGCAACGAAACAGAAATTATTGAAAGCTTTAGGAGCAATGCAAAGGGGGAAAGCACTTGATAATGATCAGGTAAGAATAGGCCTGTTGAAGGAAGGAAAAAAATTAGGGACGAAAATCTAGCCTACATGTGTAGGAGATGTCTTATGACTGAGCGTACCGGAGGCTTGGAAGAGCGCTAAGATAATCTGAATGGGCAAGACAGGAGATGTAAAGTAATCGGAAAAATTATAGACCGATCAGCTTGCTAACCGTTTCCTGTAAGGCATTTGCTAGGGTGATCGCTTCTAGAGTCACGAGAGAATTGGACATCAATCAACCAAATGATCAGGGAGGCTTTATTAAAGGATGCTCTACAGTAGACAATATTCCCACTAACGATCAGTTGATTGCGAAACGTGCGCTACATGACACACTCCTATATGTCATGTTCATACATTTCGAGAAAGCATTTGACTCACTCGAAACCTTACCACTCAAGTAGGCACTGCGGAATCAGGGCATAGAATAAGCTTATATAAAAATACTGGCAGATACCTAGTGTAAACGCTGCACACTACTGTTGTCCTCCATAAAATGAGCATTAAAATTCGTACAATAACGAATGATATCAGGCAGGGAGCCACGATCTCGCTAATGCTAATCAAAGCTTGTTTATAGGAGGTTTTCAGAAGCCTCGATAGGAAGAGATTTGGATACGAGTTAATGGAGAATACCTTAGGAACCTGGGGATCTCTGACATTGCTTTGCCGCTTCACTCAGGAGATGAACTGCAAATCATGATTAATCAGTTAAACTGGCAGAGCAGAACGTGGGGTCTAAAATTTAATATGCAGAAAACGAAAGCAACGTTCAACAGTATTTGCAAGGGAATCGCAGCCTAGAATAGGTGGCGAGGTCCTGGGTGTGATACAGGAATACGTCCACTTGGGGCAGCAAGTCACGGCTTATCGGAATCATTGCAGGAAAATAACTAGCAGGATAAGAATTGTGTAGACCACGTTTGTCAGTTTCTCTCAGATAAATATTGCCACATTACCAATATCCCCTACAAAGATAGGTATATAACAGCTTATCTTTTCAATACTGGTCTACGGGAGACAAGTGAGGATAATTCAGCTTAAATTCGGGACAACTTAGCGTGCTATGGAAAGGGAAAAGATAGGTGTAACGTTGAAGGGACCTGAAGAGGGCAGAGTGTGTCAGAGGAGAAGCGCGGGTTAGTGATATTCTTGTCAAAATCAAAAAGAAATAGGCTAGGTCACGGCAAATAATGCGAAGAGAAGGTGATCGTTTGTCCTCAAGTGTAACGGTCTGAATACTAAGAGAAGGCTAGAGAAGTAGGGAGCGGCACAAAGTTGGGTGGGTAGATGAGTATGAGAACTCGGTGGAGATAGCGTGTCTGCAGATGGCACTTGTTAAGGTTGAATTATTGCAGAGGACTTTGTCCGGTATTGGACCTAGTCAGGCTGATTATGATGATTAACGTATGCTTGAATGTATTCGTTGGTCAATTGACAAGCAATTCAGCAATTGACGACCTTTAGGAGCATGCAATCTAGACCACACTACCAGAACCTGAGAAATCGGCTGTACTTGCCTCCTAATATTCAGCATATCGGAACCATGCCGGTGTGTCTGCTGGGAATGACGGCCATATTTTCGCCACAACACAGGCTGGCAAGATAAGGCGGTGTGTTTTTCACAGGCGACGCCAGAGCCACCTAACCACCTGCAGGTATGCTGTGTACCGGTAACTTTTGGGAACAAACAACAAAAGTACTGAGTGAATCATGAACTCTGATGACAATACGGCCATGTAACTATGATAGTTGACACCCAAGGATGAATAAAGTCACATAGTTGTTAAAACTCAATCAACTACAATACTTGTTCATACGCCGTACAGTGCACCGCAAATTAACTTTTTTGCAGTGCATGTAACATGCAACGCTTCCGCATAAAAATATAACTGCACTGAGATCTAGTGTAAAACGAGAACACTGGGGGATGAGTGCCCTGGATTGCTAATAGACTTTATATACGTAATGTTGTGCACCGAAAACTGACTTTTTAAAGTGCGGGTGAAAAAAAGTTTACGAATAAAAATAACTGCACTTTTATCTAGTACAAATTAGGAAATTTCGGGATGAACGCCGTGGAAGGCTTTGTTGTACCGTGCGCGCAGCCTAACGCAGCATCAAAGGGAAACAGATCCTCACTTGTGGATATTGTCGCTCATAGTTACCCACTGTTCAAGTAGCTCGCAGTAAGAAACGCGGAGCACGGTGTTGTTGAGGCATTTAAGGCTGAATTCCCGTGCTCCGTGATGTAGCCTTCTCGCTTAGCCGTGACGACGCGGTCTGTCTCATGTCAGATTACCCACTCGAGCTCCTCAAAGTTCGACAGAACCTAGCGCTCTCCACAACTGCACCTGAAACAACTGCAAAGCTACGGTGCGAAGTGACAAAAAGCTTACTGGTTAAGCTGGCCTGCAGTAGCAATGCGAATTTCACTCCTGAGCCTAGCTTTGAGCCCGTAAAAGAATAAATGAATTTATTATCTCAGCTCCTCGTGACGGTAGGAGATCGTAGCTGCTGCCAGCTTTTAAACGTAGCTTTCGTGGACCTTGGAGTCATATGCTCCGGAGAAGGGAGAGGAAAACGCCTACCTGTACCTAATGTTGCACGAGCCTCGATATTAGCAAGCGCACCGCTCGGCCTGTTCGCTTAGTGAACGTACCAAAGACGCTGGCAGCATTACTGTCTACGAGGAATATTATTACAGGATTCACACATGTCCGCGTGCACGTACTAGTCTCTACTCATTAGTCTTGACGGTGGCTCGACGGTCACTGCTCCCGCACATGCTGCCGACAATGCCTGTTCCTCGACGCTTGGTCAATTTTGAAAACCGGCCACTCCAGCCGCTCTTGCCCTCAAAAACATCGCACGCTCTGTGGTGCTTAGGTCGCTGAAGTGCAGGCCGGCGTTACCGCTGTTTCCGCATGGCTGCGAGTCGTCATATGCCACTCCGATGGCCCGTCACTTCTTGTAATCTTTTTTACTCACAGCACTACCTGAACAAACGATTTTCAATAGCAGGATCTGTTTGGTGGCTTTTCTGCCTTTAAACAATATATATGCAAAAATTGTTTTGGTTATTCTCCGCTTAGTTCGCATTGGCCCTGAAGTTGCACCGCCGGCCGCTGATGTTGCTAGAAGTCACTCGGAAAGGACTGCTTTTTTTGGAGGACAAACAAAGAAAGAACAAGCGAACGAGAGAGTGAAGAAATAAAAATAAATGCCGAGCAAAAAAAAGAAAGAACAAACAAGCGCATCATGACGTTTGTTTGACGCGTCGCTACCTTTATCAGAACCTTGACATTTCGCAATCAATTTATTGCTCCAGTTTCAACTGTTGCCAAACGGGAGAAAAAGGTTCATTTCGGTAAACTTGTTGGGAAACGCTTCACAGGGCACTTTTTGCCCTTTATGCAGAGGCAGGATCCTTACTGCGGCCGCTGACCCATTTTTACGTAAATAAACAAAAAGGGTGCTACTACGCAGAGTGTGCACCTAGATAAACCACTATCGCACGATTTCGTGCCAGAATGCCCCCTGTGCTGGTTTTGTGCTTCGACCTAAGTTTAAGTTTAGACATTCACAATGGCTTTCAGAACAGGCAGAAGGTGGGATGATGGCTTGCTTGGGATTGCATAATGTGTAAAAGAGAGGGAACGAAAAAAAGGCGGTTCGTTTTAACAAGCCAGGATATCCGTGATAAATAGTAAGCTTCTGTGCAATACCCGAAGGTGGCGCCACGGTGGCGCAGGGCTTACGGCGCTCGGCTGCTGACCCGGAAGACGCGAGTTCGATCCCGGCCGCGGCGGTCGAATTTCGATCGAGGTGAAATGCTAGTGGCTCCTGTATAGGGCAATGTCAGTGCACGCTGAAGCACCACAAGGGGCCCAAATTTCAGGAGCCATTCACTACGCCGTCCTTCATGGCCCGAGACGCTTCGGGATGTTAAATCCCCCATAAACCGCAATCTACCCTCAGGGAGAAGGTGCGCTGATGAATTAGTCGAGTTGCAAAATCAAATGTATCTGGACTATAAAGTTTTATTTATTTTATTATTTTATTTATTTATACTGTGGAGTCGCTTGACTCCAAGCAGGGGTGAACAAAGGTACAAGTAAAAAATAAACAAGATATATATATAGACTAGCGCCATTCAAAAGCGAACAGATGATGCGAAAAAAGCAAAAAACAAGGATTTCACATACAAAAGGCTCTCAAATTGTCAACAAACATTTCTACATTCGGGCTATTAACTACACACTTCGGGAGTTCATTCCAGCCTGTAATCGATTTTACAAAAAATTAGTGTTTAACTGTATTAGAATATGCACGAAATTCTTGTAGCATTTTGCCATGGTTATAACGCGTACCTGCTCGCGAAACAGGAGTAATATAATCATGAGCGTTTATTTTAATGAGATTATTATATATTAGGTACAGAAATTTCAACCTGGCTTCAGTGCGCCTTGTCTGCAGGGATTCTAGGCCAATAGATTTGATCATAGCTGTTACACTATCTGTTCGTTTGTATCTGTTGCAAATGAAACGGGCTGCGATTCTTTGCACTCTTTCTAATTTGGAAATATTCTTGGCTGTAAATGGGTCCCATAAACAACAGGCATATTCCAGACGAGGCCGCACCAAAGCCTTATACGCTGCCAGTTTCACGTGTTTTGGGGCATTTGGCAGTTTACGCCTCAAACACCATAGAGTCTTCAGTGCTTTCCCGCAAGTAATATCTATGTGGGCATCCCAGTTTAGGTGATTAGATATCTGGACTACAAGGTATTTTACAGACGAGGATTCTGGAAGTGGAACGCCAGCTGTACAATATTAATGAGTCAGAACAGTTTTCTTTTTTCAAATTCTAAGTACCAAACATTTATTAACGTTAAGAAGCATACCCCATTGGTTGCACCAGTTTGAGATCTTCTGCAGGTTACCGTTAAGCTTAATTTGGTCCGCTGTGGAGTTAACTAGGGAGTATAAAACGCAGTCATCAGCAAATAGTTTAACTCTAACTTCGGAATCAACCACATTAATTATGTCATTTACGTAAATTAAAAATAGGATAGGCCCCAGAACAGATCCTTGCGGAACACCAGATGGAACCGGAAGTGCATCAGAGTACTCATCGCCAACATGAACGTATTGAAATCTGTGTTCTAAGTAGGCTCTAATAAGGTCAATAATGTTAGGATTGATTCCGGCAGTGTAAAGCTTTCCTATGAGTTTGGTGTGCGGTACCTTATCGAAGGCTTTGGCGAAGTCAAGAAAAACAGCGTCCATTTGTTGTTTGTTGTTAACTGCAATAAAAAAATCATCGCAAGTGGTTATCAGTTGTGAGACGGTAGATAAACCTCGCCTAAATCCATGTTGCTGATCACACAAGAAATGGGTCGACTCCAGAAATTCTGTCAAAGCTCGGCAGATCACATGCTCGAGCATTTTGCAACTGGTCGAGACCAAAGATATTGGGCGATAATTAGATACGCAAGTTGGGTCATTGCCTTTAAAAACGGGGACGACACGTGCGATTTTCCATTCTGATGGGACTGCGCACTGAGACAAACAGGCTTTGAAAATAACTTCCAGGTAATGCGATAACCATTCTGCGTAACGGCGGAGAAAAGCTGAAGGGATGTTATCAGGCCCGCTAGACTTTTTAACGTCAAGCTTCAGGAGAAGATTCAAAATACCTTCGCGGGAGATAGTAACATCTGGCATTAAAGAAGTGTAGCCGTCTGGCTTAGAAGGAAAAGTCGAGTTTTTATCGGTATACACTGATTTAAAATACTCATTAAACACATCAGCAATATCTTTTGACCCTGTTAGAGAAGAACCATTAACTGTTAATGACACATTGCGTTGTTTATTAGCAATAATGTATCGCCAGAACTTTTCCGGTGCTTCACTGAGAAAACGCCCAAGCGTAACATTAAAAAAGGAGTCCCTAGCTTGCTTGATCTTATTTCTTAATAGACTGCCTATCATACTCTCATTAGACTTATTACGAATACTTGACTGCCGCATTCGCTTTAGCTTAAGTTTGGTGTGGATGACGTCCCGCGTAATCCATGGGTTATGTTTTTTTTCTTAATAACATTAGGAACGTACATCGTCAAGCAATCGAGGCATATCTTTTTAAACATGCACCATAACACATTTACATTCTCCTCAGCCCTAAAGCTGTCAAGGTGGGTCTCTAAAAAATCCAAAATTCCTACATCATCAGCTCTATTAAAATTCTTCACAAAAATGGGACGCTTTTTGCTGTCAACATAAGCCGATAGGGGAAAAACACAGGAAACAAGATTATGATCAGATACACCCTTCAAAACATCAACAGAAACACACATAAGGGCAGAGCTAATGAACACTAAGTCAAGAATGTGCGATGCAGAGGCACGGATCCTGGTTGGTCTGTCAACAATCTGGGTCAGATTACATGTGAAAGCAGTGTCCAAAAAGAGCTCAGAATGACCAGAATTGGCACTCATAGTACTCATGTGGATCCAATCTATATCAGGCAAGTTGAAATCGCCACCTAAAATCAACTTCACTCGGTCGCCCCGGAAGCGTTGAACGTAATCGCACAGCTCTTCAAGACAGGTAACATCCGCATTAGGAGGTCGATATACTACGCCTAATACAATAGTGTTGCCACAGAAATCAATCTTGCAAAAAAGACTTTCGTGGTTAGGAATACCCGACAGCATCACAGAAGATATGCTTTCCTTAAGCACTATCGCGACTCCACCTCCACGTGTCGCTCTGTCGCATCGCAATATTCTGTAGGCGGGGGGAACAATTGAGCCATCAGGGATTTCAGAATGAAGCCAGGTTTCTGTCAGAAACGTAATGTGCGGGTCCAGGTCGTAAAGGAGTGCTTCGAATTCGGCTGTCTTATTTGCGATGCTTTGAGCGTTAAAGGAAACGAATCGTAACGGTCTGGTATTATCAGCTCGTCATTTATAAATCTTTCGTTTCTGATTCCGTGTGACAATACGTGTCGTTGAGGCAACACTGACACTGCCAGAATCTTCGCCTTCGGAATCTTGTTTGCGTTCTTTTGAAATGGTAAGTTTCCGTCTTTCATTCCTTTCTTCATCCCAGACGTATGTGTCACCGTTCAAAACTAGCTTGTCAAATTTTAGGTAAGCCTTATCCTCAGGTCTGCAATTATCTTTAACGGTAGACCACAGCAGCTTTCGTACTTTTTGAATTCTAAACGGGTAGTCCTCAGATAGTGACATACCTGAGCCTTTCAGCTTCTTCGCATTCCTAAGAAGGTTCATTTTTTCATTAAAATCGAAGAACCGCATTACCACTGGTCGATCCTTATCTTCTAATTGCCTGCCGAAGCGGTGTATGCGTTCAACGCTCCCGACGGTAATACCTAGTTTTTCTTCAAACACTTCTGTTAACACAGCATCCCTAAGGCTCTTCGGGGTTTCTGCACCGTCTTCCTTGATCCCAAAGATAATCAAGTTATTACGCCGATAGCGATATTCCAGGTCATCAACCTTGCTACACAATGATGCAATTTGTTCACACAGCTCCAGAACAGTACTCTCACATTCCTCTACCCTCTTTATTGTCTGTGTGAAAGATTCTATTTTTTCTTCAATAGAAGCCAGCCTCCGGTTTGAGTCTGATATATGACCGTCCAAATTCTCCCTGATAGATTTCAGCTCAATAGCAGACACTTTCTGATTTTCAATAATGGTTTGCAACTTATCAGACACTGACAAGGTGGGGCCTGGATTGGTTTCAACGTCCCCACTCAACAAGAGCACCAGTAGGCAAAATGAGTCAAAGCAACCCGCAACACACTCGCATAGCACCTCTGAGCAAGGGAGCACAACCAAACACAAAGAATCACTTTTAAATGCAAGGCGTTGCTTGTTACTGACCTGCACAAAAAAGAAGAGGCACTTTAGACGCGTCTGCATCCTGCAGCTGCTCCCTTGCTCACTGACGAAGAACGCCTGGGGGGCGTTTCCCGATGCGTCTAACGATGTCGATGTCACTCTGTCGTGTCCGTGAAGCGCACGGAAATGTTCCGATAAGTTCGCAAAGCTTGAATTCAACGCTGAACTGTGACTTGTGACTATGGTCAAGACAGGTGCACGCAAACCACGGTGGAAGGTACAGGGTAATTCCGGTGAAGCTGTATCTTCGTAGGAGGGACCGCCGCATGTAGCAAAAGCGAAGAACGCCTGGGGGGCGTTTCCCGATGCGTCCAACGATGTCGATGTCACTCTGTCGTGTCCGTGAAGCGCACGGAAATGTTCCGATAAGTTCGCAAAGCTTGAATTCAACGCTGAGCTGTGACTTGTGACTATGGTCAAGACAGGTGCACGCAAACCACGGTGGAAGGTATAGGGTAATTCCGGTGAAGCTGTATCTTCGTAGGAGGGACCGCCGCATGTAGCAAAAGCCTGCACACAAAAGACGAGGCACTTTAGACGCGTCTGCATCCTGCAGCTGCTCCCTTGCTCACTGACGAAGAACGCCTGGGGGGCGTATCCCGATGCGTCCAACGATGTCGATGTCACTCAGTCGTGTCCGTGAAGCGCATGGAAATGTTCCGATAAGTTCGCAAAGCTTGAATTCAACGCTGAACTGTGACTTGTGACTATGGTCAAGACAGGTGCACGCAAACCACGGTGGAAGGTACAGGGTAATTCCGGTGAAGCTGTATCATCGTAGGAGGGACCGCCGCATGTAGCAAAAGCCTGCACAAAAAAGACGAGGCACTTTAGACGTGTCTGCATCCTGCAGCTGCTCCCTTGCTGAAGTTGAAGTTACGTGAGAAGTTCTACCTACAGACGGGTCATCAATGCTTACAAATAATTCAGACATGTTTGTTCCTTACCATGGTTGCTGTTCTTCATTTATATGACTTAAATTGAAGCAACGCTACGAAGAAAGAACGACACAATTTCCATTATAAGGTAGCGGAGATATCATGAATGACCGGGTGCGCAGTTTGTTATATTCAGATGTCACAGAAAGTGTAAAAAGGAAATAATTCGAAGAACGTCTTCAGATGCACTGTGCAGTTTTCACAAAAAACGCATAGGAAGAGAAATATTGTTTAATAAGAACAATAAAATGCATTGCGACATTTGTCGTCGTCATGTGGCGCCGAAGTTTCACTGTACAGACTACTGACAACTAAATATTTACCCTGATGTGGTAACCTTCACAATTCTGACGGTAAAATTTGCAGTAAAAATAATCGTCTCACATTCCTGTTCATTTCAGTGAAAGCTATATCGCGCTAGTGTCCCTACATTTTAAAGAGTTGATTTTAACTTTGTCTGTTAATTTTTACACCATGTATGCACAAACGATGCAGTCTTAGCTGATAACCACATGCGTTGCATCTCTAACGTAACATAAACGTGGTAAGGGTAAGGGTAACGTAAACGTGGTAAAGCACTAAAAGACAGGACAAAAGACAAAGGAAATGCTACAGTGTTGAAGCCCAGAACAGTGTCGATTATATCAGTTATGGTACACCACTGTGTTTCTGGGCTTCAATTTATGTTGCTATGTGGTATTTGAAAGCAGTAATCGCCTTTTTGGGAAATTGGTTTTTCGATGGGATAAGTACGACCAGGTTTCGAACTCAACCAGGGATTGTACATAAATACACGTTATGCAGCCGTGGCAATTATACAAATGATGTTTTCCTGGCAGGCGTATTTTGAAGTTAGGTAAACACAGTTTAAACGTTTCGATGAAAGAAGGCTCGGGAGGAGCAATGAAAAGTGATGGCAGCTAGGCATTCAAGTGTTTGTAAAGAAATAGAGTTCACTTCGAGTGGAGGAAAATGAATCGAAATCTAATTATTCGGTGTCGGAAAACACCAGAACTTGGCAATAAATAGCGCGCAACGCAATGCAGACGAGCCAGTGGTAGTGAATGCGATATTTTCGATGAAATTGAGGCAGCCTTTGAAAAATCTATAGAGAAAGGCAAGAAGAAGATCAAGCAGCCGTCATTGTGTGAACAACTAGGCAGGCAGCGCCGCGTATGGGTTATTGCCCACTTCTTCACTGCGGCCATTTGTACGAAAAGGTTCTAACTACACACCCACAAGATATGGTTGAAGTTTACATACTCTCCGCATCATTTTTATTGTGCGGAGTATATATCTGGGTGAATTTAAGCTATTTCTGCTGTGCCTTAGAGCCAGTGTGTTTGGAGCCGCTTGATTGGTTCAGTTGTCTTGCGTGAGCGTGAAGCTGGAGATGGTATTTACTTCTTCGCGTTTGCTAGACGGTTTTGATTTTAATACAGGCGCGTAGATGGACCTTCGCTGATATGGCTCAGTGCTTTGAGAACACGCCTGTTCCTGCCCAGATAGTCAATCCTTGGGATATGTGTTTTTGACTTTTTTTTCCGGGACACATGAGGTTGCGAGGATACATAACAGTTTCATTCGATCTTCTGGGGGGCGGTGGGCATTAGTATTGCGGCGGGGTGGGGTACTCTGCCTCTGTTGAAGTTACTTATCGCAGATTTTTTGTATATTATTATCATCTTTCGCTCTGACACTTTTATGGCCATGGTGTATCCCACTGCTGCTTCTTCTCCCACTTCCATTATGCTTTCTCGTTGGTGCTCAGCTATAGCCGCAAGTAGTTGGCGCCGTCGACTTACACCACAGACTTTGGTTTATGTGTCGTGTGTAGATTTACCGCGCGGGCTTTTATTCTGCAGCTGTTGTACGAGGGCAGTATATTTCTTGTAAGCGGCGGTATGACGATACATCCCCTCAATTCCCGATGGTGCTCTTTGAATTGAAGTGTTTAATGCCTGTATTTTACGTTGGTACCTTCTAGGATATTTCTTCCAGCTGTAGTTTTGCAACCTATGTACACTTCGCCTCAATGACTTCTTCTGCGATGCGCCCCTGGTACAAATGCACAAACGCAGACAAACTGCAGTTTGCTGTTCATGGTACTCTCAAAAAAAAAACACAACACCTCCTCAAAACCTCCTATAAATATTCTATCAGGACATTTGGAATGTCTCCAGGGGGTCCTAATTTTTCCCGAAGACATGCAAACAAAAACCCCCACAAATAGCCGTGTCCAAAAAGTTGAGCGTTTCAGGGACGGCCCCAAAAGGTTAATTCTAGATTTCTCGGCTCTGGCTCAATAAAATTATTTCTTCGTTTTCATACAGACTTTAGGCATCTAAGCGCACATATGTGCAAAATTTCAGGCACATGCTTACGTTACAGGTGGTGTAACACATCAGTCCACTCGCGTGAATGCTCGCTGGCTAGGCCATTCACGCTTACCTGTTTACATGAAATGTGCTTTGTGGAGGTGAAAATTTGGGCTGGTTTGTGTATGATCTTGTGACGGAGCAGCGCAGCACGAAACAAAAGAGAGGCGGGACACGACGCTGATTAACAACCATATTTTTAATGCACGTTCATCGAATATATACATCTCGCTCGCATAAGAAGGAAAAGAAAAAAGCATGAAAAACGCACCAGATGTACACGTGGTGAAATATGGAGAAATCGCACGCAGATAATCAATTTCTCTGTCGCGAAGCGCTATTGAAGGTATGCGGACACATACGTCGCTCTTTGGTCGGATTTTGAAGGTTTCTTCAATCTCCCTGATTCGTTGATCAAAATATTGCCGTGAATATTTGCAGTGTTTGTTCGTTTTTCACATCTCCCGCCACACCACTTTATCGCTTTGTTTGCAATGCAAGACGTGACTAGATTTATCTGGATTGATCGCAGCCAGACAGAGCTGATTCTACGTTGTTCCAGAATGTTCTAGTAATTTTGCACGCTTTATCTCGAAAGTTCGCTATCAGCTTTAAATTGAGCACGGCCGTCAACGACGGGCAATCCGTTCGACGACCGCCGAGCACGCTTGTCGCTTCGCCGCCGCCTAGTGATTCAGTCCATTTTGGGTGCAAGTCAGCCCAATAAAGTTTTCTTTTAGAAGGCCCTTTCGTCCGTCTTCGTCGCTGCTTCGACTGCCGTCACCACTGCGTGACATCTGGTAGATGTGCGGGGTAGCCTTCCAAGTTCCGGACGATTCCTTCAAGTCGTGAAGCCAGCCCTAAGCGCTTCGCATTCGAGGATGAACCAGCAGCTCAGCGAGCCAGCCGACGGCTCGAGGGAGAGGAGCCTGAGTTCGGGAAACTGCCTGACCGCACCAGACAGCGAAAAGACGCTGCTACGAGCACCGCAACCTCGCCGAAGATGTCGACACCGATCATACTGCAGCAGCCGCGGGTGCCGCCAACTTTCAATGGATTTCTAGGCGTAGACCGTGAAGAATGGTTGGACCAATTTGAGCGCGTAGCATCATTCAACAAGTGGGAGAGTGGACACGTGTTTTTCTCACTGGGTGGCTCCGCACGCACGTGGTACGAAAACTACGAGTCGTCCCTTACGACATGGGAGCTATTAAAGAGAAAATTATTGAAGGTATTCACCAGTATCGTGAGGAAAGAAAGAGCCGAACGACTCCTCGAGTCCAGGATCCAGCTTCCGAATGAACCCGTCGGCGGTTACGTCGATAAGATGAAGCGCCTATTTCGCCGCGCCGATCCCGAGATGACCGAGGAAAAGAAAGTTCAGTTTTTAATGCCCGGCGTAAAAGAACTCTTTGCCAGCCTCGTCCGCCAGCCGCCAAAAACAGTCGAGGAATTCATGCAAGAAGCCTGCACGATTGAGAAGACCCTCGACGTCCGATCTCGGTAGTACAATCGCCCTTCCTCTGCCTGTGCAATCCATTCGGACACGCCGGCCACCACCAGCGACAGCTTGCTTGAAGTTATCCGCGAAATCGTCCGAGAGGAGCTACGCCGATTACTGATATCCTCCCCACAGCCACAAGCAGCGACTCTGATGGATGTGGTACGGGAAGAAGTGCAACAGGCCCTTGGCACCCCGACGGCCACAGAACCCCAGGCCATGACCTACGCCACTGCAGTAAGGAGCGAAACGCCGAAGATCCTCCACCGACCACGCCCCATGAAGACGCTGCACCCGCGACGCCGCATGAAGAACCGACACTCGCTGCACCGACGCCGCACACAATGAGAACCCGACCACGACGCAAGCTGCCTTGAAAACGACACCGCCACCTAGAAGAGCTTAGACCACATGCCTCACCCGCGACTCGCATACGCGACGAAGCTGTTACCCGACGCCGAGAGCGGCATGCAATGCAAGAGCCCGAACCTCCGACTTAGAACTGACTGTCGACGGCCGGAACGTTACCGCTCTAGTCGACACAGGAGCCGATTACTCGGTAATGAATGGAACATTCGCTGCGCAGCTGAGAAAAATCACAACGGCTTGGGACGGCCAAAAAAATTCGCTCCGCAGGGGGCCACCTCATTACGCCATCAGGACGATGCACAGCGCGAGTGACTGTCAAAGAACATACCTATCCTGCGACCTTTGCTGTGCTACCGCAATGCACCCGCGAAGTGATCTTGGGTATGGATTTCCTTAATGAGCATCAGGCTATCATCGACCTGCGGTCCAAGCTGATCACGCTTTCGACGGACGAAGCCATCGCTTCGATGAAAACTCGGGAAAATCACGTTGCACTGAGTGTCCTGGAGGAAGAAGTGAGCGTCTGTCGCATATGTTAAGGAGCCTAAATTAAATTTTAAAGGAAAAAAGGTGTGAAGAAGACGACGCGAATTAACCGGAGGATAAAGAAGAGGAAGAAGAAGCATTCGGTGAGGTGGAGGGAGATGATTGGTGGAGAAGCAATCGGTGAGGTGGAGAGAGATGATTAATGGAGAAGAGATGAAGACGACGACAAGGCATACGTGGACTAACACTATAAAAGGGCGAGTGAGAGCGAGGCCCGAGGGGGAACAGCAGAGAAGTGGAGGCTCCGGCGGCTCAGGCACACTTCGGCTGTAAGAGAGCGACGCCGGCTACTGCTCCGGTGAGCTGACGTTCTACGACTCCGCATCGTGGACTTCATGCCGTGCCTGAGCCCCTTCCAGGGAGTCAACGGAGGACGCTACCACCTGCTACGGCCAGGGGTGCCTTCAGCGCTGTTGCCACCCATCCGGGTGGTGCCTCCACGCCAATGACACCGGCTTCACCTCCACGGGCGCTTGGACCTGGAGCTTGTACGACGCAGCCAGCAACGCCGCCACCAAAGCCAACAACACCGGCATCATCTCCACGGGCGCTTGGACCGGGAGCTTGTACGACGCAGCCAACGACGCCGCCAGCAACGCCAGCCCAAGCACGCCGAACGCCGCCTCGACGCCGGCTACGGCACTCTGGACTCAGCACGCACCACACAGAAGATGTCCAGCACACACCATGAGTACACCACTAAAATAGCACACCAATCGGCGCTTTCAGAAGACTAACACACCACTGCCGTTGTCCGTGCAGAGTCCTTAATAAACATGTTCGTGTCCGCAACACACTTCCTTATATGATCACAACACCAACAGCAACAACAACACGATAAATCCCAGAGATACATTAACACAACAACAACAACAAGATACATCCCAGAGATACCTAGAGCTGTTCAGTTCAGAAGACTAACACACCACTGCCGTTGTCCGTACAGAGTCCTTAATAAACATGTTCGTGTCCACAACACACTTCCTTATATGATCACAACACCAACAGCAACAACAACAACACAATAAATCTCAGAGATACATTAACACAACAACAACAACAAGATACATCCCAGAGATACCTAGAGCTGTTCAGTTGGCTCTACTCTTGAAGTCCGCTCCAACGTTTTCTCTGTCTTTAATATATCCCACCTGAAATGAGTATTCTTGCTCGGCCAAACTCCATCTCATAACTTTACTATTGTTCATTTTGGCCTTGGTTAAGTATTCCAGCCGCTACGCCGAGGCGAAAGCCCTACCGAACGAAACAGCAGCAGAAGTCGCCAAATTTTTCGTGGAATGCACTTTTCTTCGACACGGCGCCCCCGATGTGCTCATCACGGACAGAGGAACAGCATTCACGGCCGAATTAACGCAAGCCATCCTGCGTTACAGCCAAACCGGCCACCGGAGGACAACTGCGTACCATCCGCAGACCAACGGACTAACCGAGCGCCTGAACGAAACCATCGCCGATATGCTCGCCATGTATGTCGATGCCGAACACAAAACCTGGAATGTCATCCTGCCTTACGTCGTCTTCGCCTACAACGCCGCAGTGCAGGAGACCACCCATATGACACCTTTTAGGCTCGTCCATGGCAGGGTGGCCACGACCACGCTAGACGCCATGCTGCCCAACGTTACAGAAGAAAGGAACGTCGACGTTGCCACCTACCTTCAACAGCAGAAGAAGCTCGAAGGCTTGCCTGATTACGGATCAAAGATCAGCAGCGGTGCGACGCCAGACGCTACAACCTACGAAGACGCAACGCGGAATACAAGCCAGGAGACCAAGTCTAGGTGCGGACGCCCATTCGCCGCCGTGGATTGAGTGAAAAGCTTTTGCGCCACTATTTCGGCCCGTACAAGGTTCTTCGTCGGCTAGGTGAACTGCATTATGAAGTTATCCCTGACGCAATGACTGCATCCCAGCGACGCCGCGTACGACCAGAAGTTGTCCATGTAGTCCGTCTGAAGCCGTATTCGGCGCGCTAAACGCCGCTGCATTTCCCTGCTCTATTTTCACAAAATCCGTTTTTTCTCTTACTAGTCGCATTACTTGTTTTAATGCATCGGGTCGATGCTTCTTTGAGAGGGTAGTAATGCCGCAAATATTTGCAGCGTTTATTCGTTTTTCAAATCTGCAGCCACACCACTTTATCGCTTTGTTTATGACGCAAGACGCGACTACATTTATCTCGATTGATCGCAGCCAGGCAGAGCTGATTCTACGTTGTTCCAGAATGTTCTAGTAACTTTGCGCTCTTTATCTCGAAAGTCCTCTAGTAGCTTTAAATTGAGCACGGCCGACAGCGGCGGGCATTCTGTTCGACGACCGCCGAGCACGCTTGTCGCTTCGCCGCCGCCGATTGATTCAGCGCATTTTGGGTGCAAGTCAGCCCAATAAACAGCTTTGTTTTAGAAGACCCTTTCGTGCGTCTTCATCGCTGCTTCGACTGCCGTCACCACTACGTGACAATATGACGGGATGACCATTGTGTTTATAAGCTGCGGAGCGCATTCATGCTCACTGCAATGTTTTGCTAATTCATTGCTGATGGCGTCCTTCAGGGATCTTTTGTGCTCTCGAAGCCGTCTATTCAAACAGCGCCGGGTTTGACCAATGTAGGTGCGTCCGCATGACCGAGGTTTTTCATAGACCCGCTTTTCACACATTTCACATGTTTTTTCCGGTGTTTTTCTTGCATTGATTTTTTCCTTTCCTCGCTGTTGACATTAGCGCACAGGCTTCTAAACATGTTGGGTGCTGACATAAGCCCTTTTACACCAGCTCTTCATCCTACCATTTTCAGCCTGTGTGAAATGCAATTAATGCAAGGAATGACCGCGTAAGGCTTCCTCTATTCTAATGCGGTTGTGACATATTTTCTGCCTCTAAGTGCTTGCAGAATCCCTTCTGCAACACCGGATAGCAGTCTCGTCGGGCAACCTGCTGCTTTGAGCCGACGGTTCTGATTGTCAAAACTGCCTTGAACTCCATGATGACAGGATCTCGTCAGTGCTGCTCTCACTGCTGTTTTTTTTCTACCCACGCTTTATGATCTTGGAGTGCGCAGGTGTGTAGGGGAGCAGGCCCTTCTAGCTTCGTGGTCCGTCATCATATTGCCTCGCCGTCTTCATCGCTGCTTCGACTGCCGTCACCACTACGTGACAATATGCGAGCGCCTAGAAAGGTTAGCGTCAAGTCAAGAAATCGCATAACGTTGTTTTTTGGGAGTTCACTTGTTATGTCTAGTCCTTAGCAAAAGGAGCAATGAGAACCGCATTGACGAGATCCTCGCATCATGAAGTTCAAGGCAGTTTTGACGCCCAGAAAAGTCGGCTGAAATCAGCAGGTTACCCGACGAGACTGCTATCCAGTGTCGCAGAAGGGATTCTGCAAGCACTTAAAGGCAGAAAATATCTCGCAACCACATCAGAAGAAAGGAAGCCGTACGCGGTCATTCCTTGCATTAATGGCATTTCCCACAGTCTCAAAATGGTAAGAGCAAGAGCTGGTGCAAAAGTGCTCATGTCAGCACCCAACAAGTTAAGAAGGCTGTGCGCCAAAGTCAACAGCGAGCAAAGGAGAGAATCAATGCAAGAAAAACACTAGAAAAAACATGTGAAATGTGTGAAAAGCGGGTTTATGAAATACCTCTGTCATGCGGACGCACCTACATTGGTCAAACAGGGCGCTGTTTGAATAGACGGATCGAGAGCACAAACGGTCCCTAAAGGGCGCTATCAGCAGTGAATGAGAAAAACAGTGCAGAGAGCATGAATGCGCTCCGTAGCTTATCAACACAATGGTCATCCCGTCATATTTTGATCAAGGGACCAGGGAGATTGAAGAAGCCTTCAACAATCGACAAAAGAGCGCCGTATATGCGTCAGCATACTTTCGATAGCGTTTCGTGACAGCGATATTGATTATCTGCGTGCGTTGTCCTAATATTTTGGCACGTCAACATCATATGCGTTTGTCATGCTTCTGTTCTTTCCTTATTGCACCAGCAAGATGTATATATTCGATCGAACGTGGATTAAAAATCAGGTTGTTAGTCAGCGTTGATTCCCGCCTCTCTCTTCTTTGTTTCCTGCTGCGCTGCTCCCGCCGCAAAAGTATGAAATGTGCGAAAATTTTACACACAAAGGAAATATGAATTCAAAAAGTCGCCCTATCGCGCCCATACAACAGGAAATGCCACGCAATACTGATGTAATTTCACTTTATTAGATGTGCTCTTTGCATTTAAATGAATACAAACTGGAGACGCATATGTAAGCACAAATTTAGCACACAATGTACGGAGCACTACGGCACCAGCATATAATAGTGGCCAAATTGTTCTCTAGCTCGGAGAAATCTGAAAAATAAAGCAATAAAAACATAATACAGACTGAAAGTTGATGCACCTCAAACAAACATTCTAAAGGGTGCAAAAGCATATATGCACACGCAAAAGCAAACACATGTAAAGAGCAACCTGTGTGCCAAAAAAAGACGATATGGGCGTACGATACAGATACGCGGTTTCAGGTCACGGATATTCTGCAGGGTGAGACCTCCCTCTGGCTTTGCCTCTCGCACGAGCATTGGAGTAAGCTTGAGCTTGTTATCAAAAGAGGAAAAAAAATTATTCTACGAGGCAAAACTAAACAACAAGCATAAACCAACATACCTTGACGACGTTGCCAACGAAAACCCGCGGATGAAATAAAATGCTGCAACTATATACATGAATTCAACGCAGCCTTCTGTCCTGCGCCTCATCACGGCAGAGCGAACGCTCAAAGATACGCCTTACATCCTCGTTACACCCCCGTTTAATTTTCTTGAGACTACGTGTGGAGATAAGAATGCTTGGAGCCGGATGGAAAGGGGGGACGTCTTGAGGTAGGAGCCCTGGCGCGCCGCACCCATGGTATAGCAGACCGCGCGTGCGGCACAATGCGGTGTGGGAGGCGAGATCAATGGGATCAAGGCACAAGTAATCCGATGGGGGTGGGTTGAAAGTCAGCGACGCCAACACAACACAAACTATACCGCTGCGACAGGACGGCAATGTAGGTAGAGCAGGTTAATTCATGGGCACTCGCAGCGAGTATCTGGTGGGCTTCCGAAGAACTCTCCCGCCTATGACCGCAGTGGACGGCCACGCTGCCACCAACAACCCGCCACAGTCGTCTGAGGCGCTGAGGGATGCAGAGTGTGCGCTAGGAGGCGAACGAAATGAAAAAGGTTAAAGCGGGCATGGAAACTCGCGACAATAGCGTACAGCGGCAGGAGAGTCAGCTAGAGCGATCCGGAGGCCAACAGATGGAATTAGGAAGAGAACGTTTGGGGCGCAGGAGAGTTCTGGTAGTCGGGGACTCGAATGTAGCGAGGGTTGAGGGAGGCGTTCTGACGGCAGTGAAGGCATACAGGCGGGTGCAGGTGGAGGCTCAGTCGGGAAAGTGCATGGTGGATGCAATGGCCAGAGCCCGGGAGGAGGTGGTGGGCAGCATGGGTGGCGAACACCTTGTGGTCATCCATGCTGGTCTCAATGATGTACTGCAGGGGAGGAGCCAGAATCTTGAGACGCAGTTGGACGTGGGGATGCGTAGGCTTAGAGAGGCCTCTGAGAGTGTGCATGTGACCATATGCACAATCCCAGAGGTCCAGAGGCAGGCTCGCGAAACGGAAAGGAGGGTCGTGGAGACTAATCGGGTAATTAGGCTATTGAGTCGACGACTAAGATAGGAGGTGATGGAGGTCAACAGAGAAGTGTACGAGGTTAGGCCCCACCCTTTTGCACAGGATGGCATCCACTACGGTGGTGCCACTGGCAAGAAGGTCGGTAGTAGGATAGGTCGCCAGGCAACAGCTTTTTTGGGGGGACCCAGAGCTCTGAAGGAACCAGTGTAGAGAAGGAAGAATTAAGATCAAACGGACAATGGAACCATAGGGGAAGAAAGAGACGCAAGCGCCAGGGCCAAGTTAATTAAGATATAGGTTTCATTAACATGCAAGGTGGCAGGAATAGACTGAAATGGGAGGAAATAGAAGAACAGTTAAGACAGGAGGAATTAATAGTATATGGTTTAGCGGAAACACATCTTAGAGACATGGAGCAACCACCCTGTAACCCAGACTACGCATGGGAATATTGCAATAGAACAGAGGGCAGCAAAAAGGGAGGTGGAATTGGGGCATTCATTCATAAAAGTATGAATTTTCAAAGGGTTAGACTGGGATGCAGGGAACATTTATGGCTAAAAGGAACAGTGGCAGGCAAGCAAACACTCCTTGGCTTTGTATACCTGTGGACAGGGGTTAATGCCAAAGAGGAAAACAGGAAAATGTTAGAATGTATTGCAAGCGACATTGATGAGCTAGGAGGACAGGGCGAGATAATTATATTAGGCGACATGAATGCACACATAGAAGACCTGGATGCGTACACGGATTCGACAGGAAGCATGCTGCAGGACATGTGTGACAGGCATGATTTAGTTGCATGCAACAGCACCGAGAAGTGTGAAGTGCTCATAACATGGGAGGCAAGGAGTCGGCACTCGACGATAGATTATGCACTAATGTCACAGAGGATGTATAACAGATTAGGGGTAATGAGCATAGATGAAGATGGTTCCAGAAGTCTAGGTAGTGACCACAAGCGTATCAAGTTGAGCTTCAGGAGAAAAAGCAATGAAGGACTGAAGCAAGATAAACAATCAGGGGGAAATTTTTACTCAGAAAAGCAATTGGAAGTAGCAGCCAAACAAATCGAGAAAGTAATTTTTGAGGATAGTGAAACAGAATGGACTTATACCAAATTAACTCGATTACTGGAGCTAGAGCTAGATAAGGTGCGAGTAAAGCTAAAAGGGAAAAGATGCAAACCCAAGAGTTGGTGGGATGAGGAGGTCAAGAGGGCAATAGAAAAGCGCAAGGAAGCATCCAGGGAACACAGATATTCCAAGAAGAGGGGGGAACCAAATCCCGAAGTAGACAGAAAATGGGATACCTTCATAAAGTGTAGAAGGGATGCATCCTATTTGATTAATGAGAAAATTAGAAGAAAGGGTGCCCAATGGATGTCAAAAGTAAATAAAAAGGATAGAAAAGCAGCCCAAAAATTCTGGAAACATCTAAATGCAATGAGTAATAAAATTAGGCTAGAACAAAGGTTTATTGTTACAGATGAGGGTATTCGACTAGAAGGGGATGAAGCAATAAAACACATAGGAACAAGGATGACGGAAAAATTTTCAGCAAAGCACGTGGTTCATAATTTATCGAAGGAGGATAGACCGGTTACAGCAATAGCTTCACTTGAGCAAGGAGAGTGGGAAAGGGCAGAGAAGGTTCCTAGTGGCACATCAACAGGACCAGATGGTATTCCGATTATGTTGATAAAGAAGTTAGGACCAAAATCTAAGCAAACATTAATACAGGTAGTGAAAAAAATGATAGTGGATGAGAAAGTCCCCGATGAATGGCGATTAAGTAGAATGAACATGATATATAAGGGAAAGGGGGACAAAGCAGACGTAAGTAACTATCGCCCCATAACAGTGACATCTGTGGTTGACAGGGTGGTGATGCAAATTATAAAGGATAGACTGCAGGCTTGGGTGGAGAACGAGGGGGTGTTAGGGGAACTACAGAATGGGTTCCGGAAACAAAGGAGGTTGGAGGACAATCTATTTTCATTGACACAGTGTATAGAAATTGCAGAAAAGGAACATAGGCCCTTATTGCTAGCATTTCTGGATATTAGGGGAGCCTATGACAACGTTACTCAGGAGCATTTGTGGGACATATTGGGCACATTGGATGTGGAAAATGGAGTAATTAATCTTTTAAAAGATATATATAGAGGTAACAGAGTGCTCATAAAATCGGACAAAAATGTATCAGGGCCTGTACAGATACAGCGGGGGCTTAGACAAGGATGTCCTCTGTCCCCTTTGTTGTTCATGTTGTACCTGCAAGGTTTGGAGGCCAAGCTAGAGGGGAGCGGACTAGGCTTCAACCTATCTTTTTTCAAGCAAGGGGAATTGATTAAACAGACATTACCGGGACTAATACATGCGGACAATATAGTGATAATGGCTGACAACAAGGAAGACCTGCAGAAGTTGCTAGACATATGCAGTACAGAGGGAGATAGATTAGGCTTCAAGTATAGTAAGGAAAAATCTGCAGTCATGATATTTAATGAAGAGGGCGGCGAGCATAGAATACAGGAGTTCGTGCTAAAAGTAGTGAATGAGTACAAGTATCTTGGGGTGTGGATAAATAACAGTGTTGAGTATCTGACAGAGCATGAAAAATATGTAATGAATAAAGCTAGTAGGAATGCAGCTGTCATGAAAAATAGGGCACTGTGGAATTACAATAGGTATGAGGTAGTAAGAGGGATCTGGAAAGGGGTGATGGTCCCTATTCTGACCTTCGGGAATGCGGTCCTGTGTATGAGGCCAGATGTTCAAGCAAGGCTGGAAATTAGGCAACGGGGAGTAGGGAGGTTAGCTTTGGGAGCACATGGCAATACACCAAATCAGGGGGTACAGGGTGATATGGGATGGGCGTCTTTCGAAAGCAGAGAGGCTAGCAGTAAGATAGCATTTGAGGAACGATTGAGAAGGATGGAGGAAAAGCGGTGGGCTAGGAGAGTTTTCAGATACCTGTATATAAAGAATGTTGACACGAAATGGAGAAAGCGAACTAGAAAATTGACAAGCAAATATCTGGACAGCAGTAAGGGGGCAAATCAGCAATTATCGGTTAAGAAAAAGGTTAAAGGAACAGAGACAGCTTTGTGGAAAACAGGGATGCTGACGAAATCGGCACTGGAAACATACCGGACCTTTAAACAGGAAATTGTCAAAGAAAATATCTATGATAATTGTAGGGGAAGTTCTTTGTTGTTTGAGGCCAGGACTGGAGTTTTGCGGACTAAGACGTATAGAGTCAGGTACCAGGAGATAGACACTTTGTGCATTGCGTGCGGAGAGGAGGAGGAAACAGCTGAACACTTGGTACTTTTCTGTAAAGGGCTTCACCCTACAGTGGAAGGCAGCGGGGCTGACTTACCCAAGGCATTGGGGTTTAGGGATAGTGAAGGGAAAGTGGATTTTAAGAGGTTAGAAGTAACCAAGCGAAGGTTATCTGATTGGTGGCTAAAAGCAAGACAGGAGTAAAATTTCACAAGACATGGCTAGGTGGCTTGAGCCACCGACCGATGTAAAGGGTTCAGCCGTATCCATCCATCCATCCATCCATCCATCCATCCATCCATCCATCCATCCATCCATCCATCCATCCATCCATCCATCCATCCATCCATCCATCCATCCATCCATCCATCCATCCATCCATCCATCCATCCATCCATCCATCCATCCATCCATCCATCCATCCATCCATCCATCCATCCATCCATCCATCCACCCACCCACCCACCCATCCATCCATCCATCCGTCCGTCCGTCCATCCATCCATCCATCCATCCATCCATCCATCCATCCATCCATCCATCCATCCATCCATCCATCCATCCATCCATCCATCCATCCATCCGCTGCCGCGAACGACGCCTGTAAGAGCGCCTTTGAGGTGTAGGGCCGTGAAGCTGCGCAAAAGACTTGCGCCGCGCTCCGCTGCATCAGTTCCAAAAGGATTTATGTGGGCACGCCCAGGTGCACGGGAAAGCTGCCATGAATCCGTAGCTACGAATTTCACGACAGCCCAGTGATAAGAGCAAGAGTTGCCACTCGATGGGGCTTGGGCGCGAGCGGTGGGGGCTGCGCGAATACGTGTGCGCAAGATGGCTTCCGTCCAGCGAGGAAGCCGGACGAGCGATGGGGGGGGGGGGGGGTCATTACTGAGCCTCTGCTAGGCAGCGGCGCAACGAGGACTGCTGATAGCTGGAGATGCCTGCAGGGACCGCCGCACCGTGCTGAAATTGGAAACACTATAGAAGACTGGCACGTTGGTGACCGCTGCTCCCGGCGGTGCGATGAAAAGGCAGACCGCCGTCGCCTGCCTGCCTGCAGCATGGAGCCGACGGCCCACGAGAGAGATGCGCGGTGAAATGCGCTACCTTCGGCTGTTCGAACAAAACTGCTTGATCTCTCAAAACGGCGAGTGCAAGAGCAAAACCTTCTCTCCCCGTAGCTTTTGGCGTGAGGGAGATAGAAAAGGAAGCGAGGAGTCAATCTGTATTTTTTGTTGAAAAGCATTGGTCCCAAAAACGTGCTCCTGGTTACCTTTCTGGGACCAAAATGCCATGATTTGTTTTTGTTTCTGCTTAACACCCTCGAAAAACGTTTATAGGGCATAAGTGGGCGCACTTCCCTTTTGCTTGTGTTTCTGTGTCCTGCCTCTACGTCCTGGAAATGTTCGATAAATGTTTTGCGGGGACTGGGACATTCCATCCTTTCTGGGCGCACCTGGGGTGGTACGTTGTTTGCTGGGTTTATTGCACGATTATTACTTGCATTACACTGTAAGTTCTTGCATCCGCTCTAAAGAAAAAAGTTCAGCCCCAGAGCCCGTTTTCCACATTTGTTCTTTACTTTAACAACCCCGACGCGCATGAACTGCATGGTATCGATGCGAAAACAAGTCGAACAACAAACAACTTCATTCGCTCGCTGTGTAACTTCCCTCACTGAAAACAGCAAAGAGAGCGCATCGAAAGATGCACAGTATACACTACCTCTTCGATTGTAAACAGATCACGATCGTCAAGCCATGGTAACGGATAAAGAGAACACTGCAGAAGAATGCACACCGGCTTTCCCTCGACGTGGAATTAATCTTACGCTAAGCCGCTGTAGTCGCTGGATGGTCGGCTGTCTCCTCAACATGTGCACGGGTCACTGATCCATACGTGACAAATGCCACACTGCCGGCAGACAACGCATGCAGACGCAAAAACAGCGAACATGAGAGTGGTGACTGCATGGTACAAAATACGATCCAATTACTGCTATCGTCGATGCTGTCGCAAAAGTAGCAGTCGGCGTGTGATGTGATGTAGGCTTGATCTTCTTGCCTTTTTTTGGCCGGAGAGCTGTAGTACGATGGCGTCATAAAGTGATGTCGAAGTAAAGAAATTTAGGGGCCCTCATAAATGTGGAAAAATTTCGGGAATTTCGTTTTAGATTTTGTCACAAAAGCGGTAAGAAACGTTGATAGTATTTCCGAGAAATATTCTATATATCTTTTTAAATTGGCTATCTCCATTGAAGAGCAGTATACAGAACAAATTCCATTACCTTTCGGGTACCACTGTCGAATCTCGTTCAAGCGAACTCTTAAAATGCGTTGATGCATGGTTATGCACTTGATTGGAATGAATTCAACTTATATTTTTCTTAAGCAGCAGGATTAAGGTTTATTTTCCTCCATAGCTTTCTGATTTCTGCTATAATCTTAAAACGCACTCGGGTCTAATCAATGTGATTTATTATAGCTCTACACGCAGCAGTAATGCACTTAATGATTAAAAGGCAAAACAAGCATGAAATAAGTGCCCATGCTAATAGGGACAAGGAAATTGGCGCCACTAATTTTATTTCACAAATTTATTATTAGCCCACATGCATCTTAAACGTTTCTTAACTGTAGTAGCCAGAATACTTCGAATTAAAAGGGTACCGAATTCGTAATTATTTGTTTCATCTTGTTTAGTGGGATCTGCCCAAGTTTCTAAAGGCGAGTTAAATTCATTCATATCGAAGTTGTTGAATTTCCGTATGCTGTGCTGATAAGAGGCCAAGTGTAACTAACGGCACTTTTATGCTTCGTAACCACGAGAGCGATTGTGTCAGCTCTCAGAAAGTGGTTCTGGGACAGCCGTGTGATACATATACAGCATGCATGCGCTGACCCGCAATCCATTTATTCACCAACAAGCGTGAGGCCACTCACGTACGGCATAAGCGGGTGAAGCACGCGCGGTTCTTCTACTAGTATTTTAGATCAACCTGGCCCGCTTCGTGATATCGGCAGCCGGAAAAGATAGTATCGCTGAGACCACTGAAGCCCTGACGGTGGCGGTCATGCATCTTGCGAAGAAAGCGTCCCCCTTCTGTCTCTGCCGACGGAGATGATCAGCCGCATCTTGCGGTTGCTGTTTCCCGAAGACCTGATGGCCGTCGAAAAAACTTCGCGTAAGTTGTCAAGAATAGCTCCGGATTCGTGCGTTGTGCGAACTACAAAGTTTCTCCGGAACTGCATGGCACGCACTCTTCGAGACTACCTGGACGATAGGCGGGCGGTGGCGATATCTGAACTCGACGTGAATGATTTCCTGGCAGCCGGCTCAAGAACGATGGAAAGGTGCGTCCACTGCTGCATCAATCTGACCACACTGCGCTGCGCGAACGCCCGTCTCTTGCCGACAGCGGTGCTTCGCCTCCTTCAAGATAGGCTCCGTTCTCTGCAGTTCTTCGATTTGTCAGTAGGAAGTGCAGTCGACCCGACGGATGAGGGTTTTAGAGTGGTGCGTCCCAGCAATGATATGGCACCACAAATGCCAGAAAACCTGTGCGGCATGTACGTTGAGGTGTCACAGAGTTTGGTCAGCATCCTTCTCTTGCGCTCCACTCTCGAGCATAGTTCCAGCCTTCGCAACTTGCACTTCCACGAAATGACATTTGGGGGAATAGCTGAAACAAGCGCGCACGGTGTGCTAAAGAGCTACCACTACGGCACAGCAGGGAAGTTTGAAAACATTCACATTCACCAATGATCGTCGCAGAGTTGTTGCCCACGAAACGGAAAGAATGGAGCCTGTGCACGCATGCGCTCTAGCTTCCGCGCCCAGAAGTGTTTTCGAACGAACGAAAGCAACGTATGCCTCAATATACGCGCTGTAGCAACCACGCGGACCGATGATTTTTTGCTATGAGAGATGCGTTTTTCAATGGATGGCGGCTAGAGCTCTTCTGCGTCTGGAAATTTACGCTGTCATAAATACATGCTCTAAAGGGTTGATTATTTAAGAGGTAGCATCATGACGTTGTTTCAATGCCTTCTGAAATCAAAATAAAGATGTTTCTGAACAGTTTATCACTTCAAATAAGTGCCTACCGAACTACGGGGAGCTACCAGCCGTATAATTTAGCGTTACATTCTGCATTTTCTCATTAGCATAAATCGTCCCTCTCGCGGCTGACCCAATTTATGGGTGCCAAGCGCGGCATTTTTCAGCAATGGCAGCATTTCCTTTGCATCACTAAACATCATTTTGACATCACTTCATAAAGCTCCCGCATCACGTGATTCACGTAACAGTAATGACAGCCAATCATATTTCAAGAAGTAGTCCTTCTCGGTATGCAGCTATTTTTTTACAAACTGCTAAACCGAATGCAGGTGTTTTCTTCCCTGCCAGCCGTAGCATCGTTTATGGGTGCCAATTTATGGGTGCCAAGCGCGGCATTTTTCAGCAATGGCAGCATTTCCTTTGCATCACTAAACATCATTTTGACATCACTTCATAAAGCTCCCGCATCACGTGATTCACGTAACAGTAATGACAGCCAATCATATTTCAAGAAGTAGTCCTTCTCGGTATGCAGCTATTTTTTTACAAACTGCTAAACCGAATGCAGGTGTTTTCTTCCCTGCCAGCCGTAGCATCGTTTCCCCTCCACAGACACTAACATTTTCCAACCAAACACTAACAATAGCTGTGCTAAAAACAGTCTTCATGCTCATGTCAATTTGACGTCACAGCAAAAAGCGCCTTCGATGCCTGATGGTTTCGCGCCACAAATTTGAAACTCGTGACTTCCATGTGAACGCGCTCTGAGCCAATCAGAGAGACAATATGGCGCGGAACGGCAGCCGTCCGCGTCGAGAACAGGACCCCTCGAGATTGGATGCTGGGAACATGTGCGCGTCTTCGCGTCGGGTAGAAAAACCAAATGGCTTGAGTAACAGTGCTTGGGTGCTGGTGGACCCACGGTGCCATGCACGTGCAGGAATTTCTGTACCTTGACTGCCGTCGGTGGAAGTAGTGCGTAAGTAGCTGTGGTTTTTCCTTGTATTAAGAGTAGTAGTAATAACTTTATTCATGGAAATATATGGCTGGGTCTCGGTGTAGAGGCACTCTTCACATCTTTTGATGTGGTCTGTGGCTCTTGTGGCAGGGTTGGAGCCCCTAGTCCAGGGCCCCACTGAGTCTTGCCGCCAGGTAGGCTTTCCGGACCAGTCCTGCCTGGACCGCCGAATCCTCGCTGGAAAGCATCCTCTCCCACTGCTCCGCACTCGGGATTCTGTTTATTGCAGCCGCATTTGTTCTCTTTTCACACCACGTTATATGAATTAACGTGGCTTTTTCCTCGCACCACGGGCATTTGCTGCTATATAGCCCTGGGTGGATCTTGCCTAGCATGTTTAGATTCGGGAAAGTTCCCGTTTGTAGCTGTCTCCAATAGACCGCTTCCTGCTGGAGGACATCTTTGTGAGGTGGGGGATATATAATTCTGACCCCCTTTAGTAATTCAGAATTTCTGAGTATCCTAAGGGCACTAGTTCGGCGTCAGGCTGCTCGAGGCTGGTTTGGTTGGAGGCTCGGTTTGTAAGCTCTCGAGCTCTCCTATCCGCCTCGGCATTCCCCGCGATGCCTGTATTTACCGGTACCCACATTATTATGTGTTTGCAATTGTTTTTCCTTCGGCGCTAATTTGGTTGTCTTTAGGATGTGAACGCTGCACCTCCCCCCCCCCCCCTGCACGCTGTTTGCGAGTCTGTTAGAATTATTAGGGACCTTTGAGCACGGTAGCCCTCTAACGCAGCCAGGGCAATGGCAGCCCTTTTCGGCCTGCTCAATCGTGCCATCCTTGATAGTTGCTCTGGCTATTTTTGTTTTAGGACTTCTAGCTTTTACTGATCACGTTTCGAGGCTTAGCGGGGTCTGCTAGAACCCTGAGATCACAGCGCCATCTGTGGCAGTTACTAGAGAGCAGCATATCTCGCATGAAAACTTGTAGCGCAATCTACAATCGGATTGTAGTTACAGCCACCTGCCGCGTGCCAATGATGATGTCTCGGTGCAATATGGTGGATAGAGGTGGATGTATGTGAGAATGACGTCACGGGACGAAATAGCGGCATAGTTTCGGTTGCTCGAATTCAAGACGGCGGCCATTAAAATTGTTTGCACCCTTCCTTCTCTTTCCCCTCTCACCCACAAAAAATACGCCACAATGGGAGGGAGACTGTGCTTTGGGATTGCTATATGGGTATACAATCGTTTCGTTATCACAATCGTTCGGACAACAAGGGGCACTTATCAGGGGACAGTTGTGTACCGAATTTGATAGGCAAATAAAACCCTCGGGGTTGTGGTATAGAAAGAAACCGCAGTTAAATAATCGGTAAACATTGTATACATGCAATTACTAATTGAAGCGTTACCATATCGCGCCGAAAGCCGAATTCTACGCCCACCTTCACCCCCCAAACGAAGCAGGTTCCGTTTGGGGCGTATATTGAGGGGGTGTAACTAGACAACGGAAGCGTTCTTCTTCGCCTTCTTCGTCTAGTAAACCGAACAGCTAACGCTCATTCCTTCAACGTCTTCCAGGCGGTGGCAGCCTTTTTTAGCTTTTTGTTTAATTTCTTCAGGAGAGAGCGAGGGGACCAGTGATGAGTTAGAAGTGAGAAACATGCGGGAAACGGACGGAAGGCGCGCCCGAGGTAGGGCTAGGGTAGTTGCGTTGCGGTGACCGAACGAGACGGTGCGGTCCGGTCGTGACTTAGAGGCTGACAGGCATCCGGCTTGGTGCTGATTTCGGCCTCTTTGAGAACGGGATTCCAATACCTCGCTTGCTGAAGGTCTCTGGAAGGATTCCGCTGTGTTAAACTTGTGGTCCGCGTGTTGGATGCTTGAATCCGTGGAGGCTAGCGGAGATCCCGCTTGGTGTGGACTCGGACCTGCTTGAAGGTTTCTAGTTTTTTTTTTTTGTGCCCACCTCCCGATCACTTTGCATTTTGAGTGAGTGTTATGTAACTGGGCAATAAATTAATGAGTGGTGTGATATGTCTTGATAAAGTCCTCTTGTTCGAGCAGTTTGGCTGCGTAAGGCTCCACTTTTACCAGACATGTTACTGTCAATTTGTTTGTCTCTTTGTTGCTGCTATTAGGCGAATTTGACAAAAATCTCAATCTGATCTCCCAATTTGCCTCTGGTGTGGCTGGGGCATCAATGGACGAGTTGCTATGTTTGTTTCAACACAGAATCTACTGGACTTGCCAGTTCGAGAAATCGTAAGTATTAATGCGCAAATATACCACATAACACTTCTTTTACATAGTAAAAGAATGCAGCGCGAAAAAAACAAGGACGAACAGAAGTGGACAGGACAGGGCGCTGACTACCAACACATTTATTCAGAAAGATGAGCAGCTTATATAACGCAGTCCAACACCCACGTGACCAAGTAAATAGCAAACGCGTTCAACTATCTAATACAAAAAAAAAACAAAACGAAGTACACAATATCAAAGTGATACATATCTGGGTAACGCAAAGTCAGCCAAGAACCGATAAAACCGAGAGGACCACGACGAACCATAAGGTGCACGCATGGAAAATGAACAGTCAGCGACCTTTGCCGCCAATGCAGCACGAGGCAAAACGAAGACGACAATAACAAAATAGTCCTGTCCACTTCTGTTCGTCCTTGTTTTTTTTGCGCTGCATTCTTTTACCATGTTCACTGACCAACAAGCCCAAACAGCCGCTTTAGTTCATCACACTTCTTTTACGCGTTGCAACTTGTCTTAATCTCAGAGAAATCTGCCTCTGTGACCCTGTTGTGAGCGCGTTTACCATTTTTGCTATGTGGCAGCTGCAATTGGCTCACTATTGTTATTGCGATCACATGTCCTTCAGTAGTCATGAATTTTTCTTGTGTACCAAAAACAAATTTGTTTGGTGTGACACTTTACAGAAAGGAAGTCTATTTTACCGCTTACTTGCTCCGAAATTTTGCTTGAGCTTCAAAATGAAATTGGCAGCAACGCATAGTATTTTATTCCTTAGAAACAGCTAATATTTCAGAGGGCATAAATTTTGTGCAATATCACTTTCTGTGCACTTAACTTCCCCCAAGATATTGAAATTTTCTCGGTCGCTTTATCATAGCTGATTTCTTTATTCAATAAAAGGCACTAATTCCACTTACTTCTATCTTGACCACCAGTTTATCCTCTACTTTACTCAGCACTCGAGTATGGAAATAAACTAATTTTCTCCTTGTCTGCAGTGCCCGTAAGTTTACTATCATGTTTGCCCCCTTCAGCTCTTCGGCTTATGGTGCCAGTTAGTGTCTCTTTAAACACTGCGCGCAAGACCAGCTGGAATCCCTGCCCCAAAACACGTGTTCAGGCTTTGTGTGACGTGTATTAGGGAATGAGTGTGTAGATATGAACATTAAAGTAACAAGTTCTTGCATCACACAAATAAAGCTGCCGCGGTAGCTCAGCGGTTATAGTTCTTGGCTGCTGACACGAAAGACGCAGGTTGAATCCCGGCCGTAGCGGCGGAGGCCCGTACTAGAGGTCCGTGTAGTGTGTCACGACAGTTCTCGGCAAAGAACGCGAGGTCATCGAATTTATCCTGAGCTCTCTACTACGGCATCTCGCATAGCCTCAGTCGCTTTGGAATGATAAACCCCATAGAACCAAGCAAATAAATAAAGTATGCTGCACAGTGCGAGTGTCTCGCTGTAATATGGCGTCAGCACCGACCTTCACTATCTACCTATATGTTCCTTCCCTGCTCCACAGTTGAATAACAGGCGAAGGAACATTCCTGCATCTGACCTCTCCACCCTTCCTGGCTTTAAACCTTTCTCTCTTACACGGAAGCTTCCTGTTCTGTACTTGATCAGGCTTTGAAAGGAGCTGCTTGATATTAAGGTAGGTACATAACTGTTATCCTACAACGAAGAAACTACACGATGCTGCCTGACTTGTGTGGCTTGTGTGTACAGCAAGGGAGGTGAGGCTTTCTGTGAGTGATCAAGACAATGCAACAATTTTGCTCCACCACAAAGAATGTTGTACGCACTTCCATCGCACGTACAGTGTGGCTGCCTCTGTGCTGTTGTGGTAAACGATAAGCGTTAGTTCAACAAGCCTAAATATTTGCATTTCCACGAATG
The DNA here is from genome assembly GCF_052857255.1 of Amblyomma americanum. Classification (NCBI taxonomy): domain Eukaryota; kingdom Metazoa; phylum Arthropoda; class Arachnida; order Ixodida; family Ixodidae; genus Amblyomma; species Amblyomma americanum. The sequence goes on from NC_135499.1 coordinate 79,025,119, forward strand.
GAAAAGCAGGCAAAATTACTGCTAGCATTCTTTATTTTTGTAGTAAAAGCTACATCGGCCACGAACTCACGGTTTCGCCGTTCTCGCATTCCCTCCATGGTCGCACCGCACCACGTGACAAAGCACGTGACTGGTCACGTGACCAATCGCGTGACGAACCACGAGAAACAAACTGATCATACAACCAGACTAACCTGGACCGGGAATCAAGAGTAACCAAGGCTAACCAAGCTATGTCTTAGCTTCGCTACATATATCTTGGCATAGCCAAGCTAATCCATGCTAATATTTATGAAGAAATGTATATACGACGTACACCACAAATGTGCATGCAGGCCCACGAAGCAAAATATGAGTAAATCACTGGATGATTTGAGGGTAGGCTCTATTCAAATTATGTAGGTGGGGGAGTTTTCGCGCTGCTTAATATTGTATTAATGCCAGAAAAACATATTTTTTTCTGCTTTGCATATTGAAGTTGACAATAAGATATGCGTGGTAAAGGCGTTCTCCTTGACGAGTATTAACTCCGATATTCCGCGTTCTGCAGCTTCCGTGCGCAGCTGTGTGCAAGCTTGACCAACAACCGTCTTGTGCAACGCGTTGCCTAAAATGTACACACCGGATTACGTTGATAAGCACGCATTTCTGCCCGAAAGACATCGTGGAAGCCTTCCACGCACACACATACTACTCCACTCCCCCCCCCCCCCCCCCCCAAACCTCTCCTATAAATCCGAAAGGTAGCGATGAAAAGCTTTCGCATTCTTGCTGACCTGACGGTAGCCGACGGGGCGCTTAGGAAAAAGGGGTTTTCCACAGAGAGTTGACATTGCTAAAAAGAATGCGGGCGTTCTCCTCGGACAGGGACTCATGCCCTGCGAGGATTTAGACTCCACTTCCGGCGCCTCTCAAGTAGTGGCGGCTCCACTCCAAAAATATTGCTGTGGCTGCTTCCTTTCCTGTCCCGGAGGGAATAGATTTCGCCAAGAAAAACACCTTAAAACCCTCAATTCCTGCATTCAACTGTGGCTGGTGAGTGCAAAGCTGTCCTCGATCCTTGTGAGGAGCAATGACACAAAGCCATCATGCAAGCCAAAGCTTTCACTTCCCGCTCCCATTCACCACTTAGGCGATTACAAATATCCTACTCCTGTTTGTGATATTCGCCAGTGTCTCTGTGCAACTTTAGGCACGTGTTGTACGTTACTCATGCTTCGCGGGTGCGCCATCACTTCTCGACCTAAAAGTGTACGTTGCACCCTCGCTCGCACCAACGCATCGAGCTCAACCAATCCTTTCACAACCGCCTTGCGAGTCTTTCGCATTAAGTAACCCCACTTGGTTTGTCCAAGGGTGCTGCCGAACGTCCGACCGTATCTACGTCATGATACGCAGCAGACCGCAACATATTTCACTACCTCGCACAGCCGCTCGACGCGTATGCGCCGAAGTCTGCAACGCAGAGGCTGAGAGCAAGCTCCTGGAGCGGCATTCTTTTTTGTACCTGGCGCCAATCGTAGGAGACGACGGTATTTGTTTCTGGAACAGTTTTTTCTTCTTTTTCCATTTCACTAATCAGATTCTGTGGGTACGTAATCTGGCGCCGCCTTTATGTACACGGCACGCCTACGTTACAATTTTGAGCGAAATAAAAAAACGCTGTCGAGGACAGCAGCCTAGTAGCCATCTCCAAGGGCTTCGATTTAAAGTCATTTCGGTATGCTCGAGGTCATAAAGAATTGTGTATACAGGATGTCTAAAGTTTCGACCACAATCTGCACTACATCCTTCAGCAGATCTGCTGGTATCTGATCTTCACCATCAACTTTCTTCCCCCCCCCCCCCCCCCCCCATCCATTGTTCCTAAGGTTTTCATTACTTGCTCTTCCTTTACTGGTGAGATGTACCATTGCTACGCGCAGCTATTATTTTTATTGACGTTCTGATTACGCTCCCTACTCTACAAATTTGCGTAGAGCTCTTCGGCTACATTAACTATCTTCTCGATATTGCTCGTGAATTTGGCCTCTTTATTTCATGACGCATACATCAGGTTTTACCTGTGCCTAGTTTCCACTTAGCCGCTTTCATGCTGGCTCCATACTTCCGACTATGCTCTTTTCTCCCCGCATTAAACTTTATTATGTTGGCTGCCTTCAAATATTTATAAACTTCGATAGCTCTACCAGTTCTATTTTGTCTGTAGGATTAGTCGTTTTGTGCTTTGGCGTTTCTGAATCAGGTCTTTCGTCTACGGATATAGCTTTTCCTGTGTTCTGTCGAACTATTCTGCCGGCTACTTCTACGGGGCATTCCGTAACGATAGCTGTGAGATTATCGTTCATTGTTTGAACATTAAGATCATTGTGCTCAGGTAAGGCCGAATGTCTGTTCTGCAGCGTTATCCTGAGTTCCTCTACTCTGCCTCTTACCGCTAACTCGTTAATGGGCTTCCGCTTCACTCGTTTCTGCAGTTCTCTCTTCAGGTCTAAGCTAATTCAAAAACCTTGTCGTCACTGCAACGTACCTTTTTGAAGACCTCCACTTCATGCGCGATTTTTTCGTTCACGCATTTGCGGCGACGCTATTTCCTGCAATGGTGTCAATCCTTGGAGGTGTGGATGCTGCTGCATTTTTGAGTTGTATCCGACCGTATTGTCCACTATTTATAAAATTGGATGAGTGCGTCGCGCCGATTTTGCCGTGTCCCAATATCGTTATCGCACTTGAGGCGTTGGGCAGCCGTTCGTTACTTTGCATATGGCTTTCGTGACCGTCCTCCGACGCGAGGAAGCCTGGCCTAACTTTAAAAAAATGCGGGGCTCCAACTAAGGTTAAACCGAGTGAGTCGTAGGAAAGCACGGCAAGACTTGATTTAGCTGTTGGTTAGTCTTTGCTTTTGTTGTAGGTCTAACTTTGGTGTGACGGTCTAGGATACACACATTAGGCCACAAGTTAAAGCGCGGGCCGTCGTATCTGCCGTTACTTCCTAAATTCCTATTTGCGTCCAGTCACGTCTTCTGGATCGGCAGACAAACGTTTACGAGGTGGTCTCTACAGAGGACGATTGCGCGTTCCACAGAGAACTCGGCAGCCAGCCAAGATACTGCGCGCTTTAACGTCGGGCTTCCCTCCGCGCGTAGGAGAGCCCGCTCCCAACACCGGCGCTACGTGCCGCTTCAAGTTGCAATCGGTTGCGCGAGGATCACACTGATGCTCAAGCCAGGCACATCCTAAATACCCGGTCAGACCTCATGAAGTATTGATTACGCAGCAAAATCGAGCGACAGAGAGAAGAGAACTTTGAATTAAACCCCCCTAATAACGGACACCGCAAGAGGCCTGGGAATCTTGTTACCGCCGTTACCATTGTATCCGCTTGACTGCGAGTGGTCATCTGCCGCTACAGTGGCCCTTTACTTGTGTTAATCTTTTTTACTCACGCATCTACCTGAGCAAACGATGTTAAAAAGCAGGAGCTGTTGTAGTGCCCTTTGAGGGTGAAACGAAAGTTTGCACAAAAATTGGTTATTGTCCGCTCCGCTCAGTTTGCGTTGGTCCTGCAGTTGCACCACCGGCAGCTCATGTTTCCTGAAGTCAGTGGGAAAGGACTTTTTTGAAGAAATAACTAAAGAAAGAAATAGCGAACCGAAGAACCACAAATTTAAAAAAAATGAGGAGCAAAAATAAAATGAAAGAACGCAGAAGCACATTATGATGCTTCTTTGAGCGTCGCTACATTTGACAGGACCTTGAACGTTTGCAAGCAATTTATTTCTCTACATTCGAATGTTCCCAACAGCGAGAGAAAGGTTCATTTCGACAAACTTGTTCGGAAATGCTTCACAGAGCACTTCTTGGCCATTATGGCGATGCATGAATGTTACTTACTGCGGCTGTTGACACATCTTTATTTATTTAGACAAAAAGGGTGCAGCAAGCACAGTGCCCTCTTAGATAAATAATGGCCGCATAATTTCGTAGCAGAAGGCCCCCTGTGCTGGTTTTGTACTTCGATCTAAGTTTTTCTGTACATATTCAGAATTATCTTCAGAGCCGGTAGGAGGTCAGAGGATGGTTCTTCGGTTTGGTTTATAAGGGTTTAACGTCCGAAAGCGACTCAGACTATGAGGGACGCCGTAGTGAAGGGCTCCGGAAATTTCGACATCCTGGGGTTCTTTTGCGTGCACTGACATCGCACAGCACACGGGCCTGTAGAACTCCGCCTCGATCAAAATTCGACCGCCGCGGCCGGGATCGAACCCGCGTCTTTCGGGCCAGCAGCCGAGCGCCATAACCACTTAGCCACCGCGGCGGCATGAACGTTTCGTCCTTAATATAGAATATATTTATGCCCCAATGATAAGACGGGCCACAGAAGCTGGTTTAGACTCCACGCTCGTGATTGTATAATATATACATTGTATATATCGTATAATATATACATTAGTGAGCACGACGAAAAGGTGGTTCGCTTTAACCTTCCAGGATATCAGTAATGCGGCGATTCCATAAGTCGTGAGCACGTGTGTAATACCCGAATGTAGCGCCTCGGCGGCTCAGTGGTTACGGCGCTCGGCTGCTGACCCGAAAGATGCGGGTTCGATCCCGGCCGTTGCGGTCGAAATTCGATGGAGGCGAAATTCTAGATGCCCAGGTATTGTGCGATGTCGACGCACGTTTAAGAACACCAGGTGGTCGATATTTCCGGCTCCCTTTACAAAGGCGTCCCTCATAGCGTGAGTCGTTTTGGGACGTTAAACATCAATATACCGCAATATCCCGTAGAGGGCAGCTTCGCTGATAAAATATTTTAGTTACATCAAGAAATGTTCCGAAGCAATAAAGTGATATTTACGTGGGAAGCTCTGCTTAACAGGCCGGTGATCGACATTTACAAATAATTCAGACAGGTCTGTTCGTTACCACCGTTGCTGATCGCGATTTCTATAACTGAAATTGAAGCAATGCTAATGAGAAAGATGGTTACAGTCTTGGTTATAAGCTAGCGGAGTCATCGGGGAATAAGGGGTGCGTGGTTTGTTACATTCATATGACACAGAAATAATAAAAATGAAGTAATTCGAGCGGTATTTTAAGATGCACCATGCAGTTTTCACAAAAACGCAGAGAAAGGTTTGAATTTTTTTTATCAAAAACGATAAATTCTATTGCGATATTTGTCGTCGACTTCTAGCGCTGAATTTCCACTTTATAGCCGACTGACACACCAAAGATGCACCCTTGCGTTGTAAACACGACAAATGTGACGATAAAAATTTTCATTAATAAAAATGCCCTCGCTTTCCTTTCCATCTCTGTGAAAACCATATCGATCTAGTGTAACTAATTTTGAAAAAATTATTTCTTTCTTTTTCTGTTTTTATTTACACCTATTTTACAGAAACGATGCACTCTGACCTGATAACCACATATATAGTATTCCTTGAATAACTTTTGAGACGCAACTGATGCCCTTGAGAATGAATTCAGCGCCAATTAATTCGGCTTGATGACGTTCGAAGATACACCAGAATAGGTTCTCGTGATAAAAAGTTATCGAGTTCTTGGGGCAGAGAAGAACAAATCTCTCGCGTAAAGCTAAAAGAGGTTTTCGTAAACGTGGGAAAGCACGAAAAAGTAACCAGAACGAAAGCCAAAAGAAATGCCACCGTGATGAAGCCCAGAACAGTCTGTGGTGTATCAGTCATGATGCGGTGTGATATTACGAAGCAGTAATGGCCCTAGAGTACACTTTTGGGACGTTGGTTTTATTATGCGAAGCATATTAACGTAGGTTTCGGGCCTTCGCGCGACGCCCGGCGGTGGCCACCATTGACCCTGAAGTGGGATCACGTGACATGACGTCCGGTGATGACGTCACACAGGCTGCAGATGGGGCCTCATATCGCGCCGTCGGTCGCCTCCCGGCGGTGGCCTCCACGCTTCGGTTCGCGCCGTCGCGCGCGACGCGGCGGCGGCGCCACCATCGCTGCATCACGTGATATGTGACGTCACGCCAGGAATGAAGCGGCGCGCGCCCGCCGTCGCGTCAGTCTCTGTGCCCGCAACCGCGCCAGTGTCTTTGCGCCGGGTATAGTGAACTAGAATACCTATCTAGTGGCGCGAACGGAGGCGTGCGGCAGCGTAGCGGCTGAGGCTAAACGTCTCTCCTCGCCGCAAGGGGCGCTACTGCGCCTTTTACTAGCCCCCTGCTGCCGCTGCCGGGTTGCTTCTCGCATTCGGAACGGCTCTCTGGGTGCTGAACTGGCTGAAACGAAGTGTTTTGTCTGCGTTCTACGTTTCGGCGTGGCTCCTCGAGCTGTAAACTGTGAGTGATCCGTAGAAAATCGTCTTGCGTGTGTGAAGTTCGTGCTATAACGACGCTACAGAGAGGCACAATGCCGAAAAGGAAGACGGACTCCCAAGCTTTGCCCCGGGCTGTCGGAGCGGTTATCCAGGAGCTCCTAAGGCGTCTTTGTTCGCCGCTCCCACGGACGACGAACTTAAGAACTGGGAGCTCAATCTGCGAAGAGATGACAAACCTTTCACTGAGTCCTCTGCGGTCTGTGAGCGCCACTTTGAGCCCGAGTGCATATTGCGGGACGACATACACATGATAAATGGCTCCGAAGTGCGACTGCGGAGCCCTGGGAAGCCATCAATGGCACATGGTGCGGTGCCTACCCTCCTGCCTGACTGTCCGTCTTACCTTTCTGTCCGAAGAGCGAAACAGAGGCCAGAAAGAAGGCCAGCAACAGCAAGCGACAGGACGCACCGAATGAAAGTGCAGATGTCACGCAGGAAGCGCTTCGTCAGCCTGTAACCGATGTTTCGATTTCCGAGCTGAACGCTCTAAATGAAGCTGCAGGCCCCACCGAGTGCGAGCCCTTCACAGTTAACATGCTTCGAGGAGTGATGCTTCCCTCAAAGACCTGGTGCCGGATAAATTGCGACAGTGACGCCAGCGTGCTCTTCGCAACACATCGATACGAAGAGACACCAAACTTGAAATTCTTCACGAGAAATCCGTGCTGTTCCCTTTTGGATGCAGATGCTGGCCAGCAAAGCTCCCATAGTAGCAGGCAGGAACTTGTTGATAAACTGCTAGATGCAGGCAACATAGATGCAACAAATGCAGTGTTCCCGAAATTGCCCCCAGACCATTCCACTTGCACTGTGGCATCAAGTGACAGCCGGCTAATATTTTATATAGCTGGTTATGTGGCCGGGAAATGAGTCCTGAAGATGGGCTGTGAAAGCTGCCTCAATTTGGTTTTGTTGACCAAAGAGGCGGCTGGGCACTTAAACCTAGCCCAGTTCATTCGCATGAAAGGCAACGGGGGTCTTCTGTATCCCGCTGCCGCCCTGTACAAATTTGTAGCTGACCTAGAAAATGCTTTCACATGTTTTAGCCTCCTATAGAACTACATGCAGACAGTATCATTGATATTGTAGATGTGGTTAAGGCAAAAACAGAGCTTCGACTTGGCTCTCCAGACAACTGTGAGAATGTTGCAGCCGAGCTGACTGCTTTTTACATAACAACCCGCCTTCACTTTTTTATGAAAAGCATCAATAGCAGCAACAACCGGAAATGCCAAGCTTCTAAGTCCCTGAAAATGAGTCTATGCACTTAGATTTGCGAAGCACCCTGTTAGGGTAGCTGCAATTAAGCCCAGCCTTGTTTCCACGGATGAAATTTCTATGTAACCTAATTTAGGCTGGTTACACCAATAATGGGCCTGCCATCAAACCAATATTTGCTTCAGTTTTTCTTTTACATGTCCGCACTTGCCACTAAAAGTATAATGCTCGCCTCCCGTGTATTATTTATCAACCTGGCTTATGTCATGCATACACTGCAAGTAATAATTTCCGAAAATTGGGTTGGAAATATTTTCAGTCATGGGTAAAATTTTCTGAACAAAATGCGTTTCTGAGGCCGCTTAACCGTCTCAGGAAAAAACTGATTTCCTTATAAGACTAGATCACACGTAGGCGCGCGCACAGAAATGATTGAGAGGTGTAGTTCTCTATAATTAAGTCGCACGGTGGCTCAGTGGTTATTGCGCTCGGATGCTGACTCAAAAGGCACCGGTTCAATCCCGGCCGCGCCGATCGCATTTTGATGGAGGCGATATGCTAGAGGCCCGTGTACTGTACGCGATGTCAGTGCACGTTAAAGAACCCGGTTGGTCGAAATATCCAGAGCCCTCCACTACGGCGTCCCTAATAGCCTGATTTGCTTTAGGACGTTAAAGCCCATGGCACCAAACTATAATCGCAGGTAAACAATATCAGCCTGGCAAAAGATGCACCTAGACAACTAACATCCACCGGCAAATCTGTGAGCCTCTCTCATTGCCCGGCGCCCGTTCTCGGTAGCAGACGGCATACGACGACGCGATTTTTCATCATCGCCGAAATGCTCAAAAGGGAAAAAAAAAAGGTGCCTATGAGGTTACGTTGAAGCTAGTTGAAGCAAATGGCATGCATGGTTATTAGCTACAGGCTTATTAGTACACCACACCGGAACAACGACTCGGAGAAACACAAACTCCAGCGACGACGCTGCGACGCCGCTAGAAAAAGTTGCAGTGGCGCCACCTGGTGGTTTCTACGCCAAACGGCACGCCCGCGCCCTTCCGTTCGCGCCACTCGGATAGATTCTAGTTCACTGTAGCCCGGGGCAAAGCAATGGGAGTCCGTCTTCCTTTTCGGCATCGTGCCTCTCTGTAGTGTCTTTATAGCACGAACTTCACACACGCAAGACGATTTTCTCCGGATCACTCACAGTTTACAGCTCGAGGAGCCAAACCGAAACGTAGAACGCAGACAAAACACTTCGTTTCAGCCAGTTCAGCGCCCGGATAGTCGTTCCGAATGTGAGAAGCAGCCCGGCAGCAGCAGCGGGGGGCTAGTAAAAGGCGCAGTAGCGCCCCTTGCGGCGTGGAGAGGCCTTTTGCCTCAGCTGCTATGCTGCCTGCCGCGCGCCTCCGTTCGCGCCACTAGATAGGTATTCTAGCATCACTATACCCATGGTAAAAGACAGCCGTTGAAGCCCCTCATTTATAGGCGCAGTCCGCGTCTGTTTGTTCGCACCAGGGCAGGCGCGCACATACACGCAGCTTCAACTGCACAAACTCCTTCTCCTTGCGCCGGGCGCGCGATCCCATTGGTCGAGAGCGGAAACCGCCTTCTTGAACAATCTAGGTCGTTCGCGGCACGCGAGTCATCAGTGTCGGAGCGAAGTGGGGAGAGTATCACTTTGGTGCGCACAAGTTCACCCCCTTTCCGTCGACACAAAGCAAAACTTTCCAACATTCGAGAAGAATCGACGCCGCGCGCGGCCATGCCCCCCCGCGGCGCCGCGCCGGCGAGCTGAGTTGCAGCAGTACGCAAAGCTACGCCCTCTGCGGGGGTCCTTCCCCGCTGTTTTTGTTTTATTTTACCGCGCGCGGACGCGATTGCTTAGGCTCAGCGCCGGTTTTTTTCGAAGACGCGACGAGTTTTGAGACAACCGGGCCTGTTTCGTGATATCGGCATCCGTGGAAGCGAGTTTCGCTGAAACCACTCAAGCCCTCACGGTGGCCGTCATGGCATCTTGCGAAGAAAGCTTCCCCCTTCAGTCTCTGCCGACGGAGATAATCAGCTACATCTTGCGGTTGCTGGGGCCCGAAGACCTGATGGCCGTCGAAAAAACTTCGCGCAAGTTGTCAAGTCTGGCTGGAGACCCGTGCGTTGTGCGAACCACAAAGTTTCTCCCAAACTGCTCGGCACGCACTCTTCGAGACTACCTTGACGATAGCCGGGCGGTGGCGATATCGGAACTCGACGTGAATGACTTCCTGGCAGCCGACTCAAGAACGATGGAAAGGTGCGTCCACAGCTGCGTCAATTTGACCACTCTACGCTGCGCGAACACCCGTCTGTTGCCGACAGCTGTACTTCGCCTCCTTCAAGATAGGCTCCGTTGTCTGCAGTTCCTCGAATGGTCTATCGTTTTAAGTGGAGTCGACCCGACGGACGAAGGTTTTTTATGGAAGCGTCAGAACGATGACATGGCGCCACAAATGCCTGAAACCCTGCGCGGCATGTACGTAGAGATGTCACAGAGCATGGACAACCACCTTACGTTGTGCTCCATTCTCGAGCATTGTTCCAGTCTTCGAAAATTGCACTACCACGAAATGACGTTTGGGGGAACGGTTGAAACAAGCGCGTACAATGTGCTCTAAAGCTACCACTACGGCACAGCAGGGAAGTTTGAAACATTCACCTTCACCGACGACCGTCGCACCGTGGTAGCCCGCGAAACGGGCAGAACAGAGCCCGTGGACGCATACGGTCTAGCTCCCGCGCCCGAAAGTGTTTTCGGCCTCTTCAAGGCAAGCCTGCGCATTTGTCCGAGCGTAGTCGTGAGGAATAATCCAAGGCCATCCACGAACAGCGTGGTCCTAGACAGGAGGACGCCACACCTAGTACAGAGAGATTTTTCGAACATCTTTATTGTGATCAAAGACGACGTGCCTGCAACTCTCGAAGCCGCGGCTCGTTACCACTTGCACCCTAACACGCGAGCGTTGACGCTGAAATGTTCCCCACTAGAGACAGTGGCTCAGATGTGTTCCGCAAGTTCCAACGATGCTCCGACCTTCCTCCGCTTCCTCAGAGGATGCATCAATCTGAGAGAGCTGAATCTCGCTGGCTTTCATTTTGAAGCGAACTTCGAATGCTGCTCCGTTCTGGCTGACGCCGGCCTTATCCGCCTACGCGCACTGACCCTGCCGTCATGCGCCCTTCGTCACCGCGGCCACTTCGAACAGCTCGCCAGGGCGCCCTTCAGGCTGCAGGAGCTAGACGTGCGTGGTGCTCTCAATGCGCGGCCTCTGACTTGCGTCTTCTGCAACGAACCTTCCACGTGCACCGAAGAGGTGTTCGAGGGGCTGCGCCAACTGTGCCCTCTGAGGAGTCTTACCTTGTGCGATCTGCCGCACATCCGCAATCTGCACTTCCTCAGGGGCTGCGTGTTTCGCGAACTCAGACTCCGGAACCTTGGACTCGGGAAATATGCGACTCAAGAAACAATAGCGGCTCTTGCAGAGGTAAGGACTGTTGGAAACTTGTCCAGACTAGCACTGTAGTGTTTGTGCTGTGTCACTAGCGTAGTAAATCTACAGAATACCTCTCCTCCAATTTTTTTTTGTCTTCGTTTCAACTGGTTTAAAATTCAAAAGCCACTCAGGCTATGAGGGACGCTAGAGTGGAGAGCTCCTGACAATTTCAACCACCCGCGGCTCTTAATCAAGTGCTGGCATCTCACAGCGCGCGGGCATTCTACGTTTTGCCTCCATCAAATCCACCCCTTTTTTATGCGCAGTCTAGACAGATGTACGTGTGTCAAAAATATAACAGCTAAAGCTTGACGCATATATGTGTACAATATACCAAACAAATGTAAGCATGCAGCTGTATTTCCTAGCTTTCTGAGTGTTTAAAACGCGATTAGCGCACGTTCTCTCGTTTTCATCAAACTGATCAGGTTTGATACGCTCAATTTCGAAATGACGCATTTTTGTGCCACTAATGAAGTATGGTAATAAAGATAGCGAAATTAATATGGAATATCTACTTGCAAGTACTCAAACGCAGTTGATTTAAATTGGTGCGTAAAAATATCAGAGATAAAAAAAGGTTGCGCAAAAAAATACAAGTTCTGAGCTAGATGGGCACAAACAGCGTTCTTGGTCCTTGCTTTTTATTTAGCGCTACGTTTATCCCCTGAATAATGATCCAAAATCTCGAGAATTTACCCCCAATTATATGAGCGTGCAAGCATCTGAAAAAGAATTCTATTTGGCCGTGGCATTTCCAGAGGCCACCAGAATATAGCCATATTAACATGACCTGACAGTATCCTGAGCTGTAACTGATATCAATATTTTGCCTCAAATTAGAGAGTTATCCCTTACACAATGTTTCATGGCAATGCGTAGTGGTGGCTGTCATCAAGCGTTGGGCGCACACTTCAACCACTCTGAGAAATGGCAAAAACTGATTGTCAGAAAACGTAAAATTCATTTACCGCTTCACATCTTTGTGGGCACGTGAACTGCGCAGGGGGAGTGAAAGAGAATTTTTGAAAGGGGAGCCTTAACGGAGGACTTTGGATAAATATCGGATCTCAGAGATTTTTAACTTGCACTGATATCGTAAAGCACACGGGGGACTCTGCGGCTGGCGTGCATCAAACGCGGTCGCCTTTCGCTGAGGGCGACACGCAAAAGGCACCCTTGGACTGTCCGATGTCAGTACGAGTTAATAAACCCCAGGTCACCGAAACGTCTCCAAGCCCTCCATTACGGAACCTCTTTCTTTCATGTTTCACTCCCTCCTTCGTCCATTCCGTTAACGCACTGTCGAGGTGTCAATTAAGAAGTGAGTTACTGCGACGTCTCCTATCCTAAAAAATCACAAACTTGTCGTTTTAGGAAGCGTCTCTGTTTGTAAGACGCGCTATGCCTTCCGCAGCTTTTCCTCTTCGAACAGCGTTGACGCCAAACCTTCGCTTACCACGCGCGACAGCTCCCGCAGTACTCCCCACTGGAATTCTTGCAATGCCCGTTACAGGTGATGCAGCAGCTGGAGAGCCTGAAATTGGAGAGCAGGGCCATCCCCTTGGATCTATCCTTGCTCACCCGAGGACCGAGGAACGCACCACGCCTGCGGCGGCTCTGCGTCGCGTCGGCGGGGATAGCGGCAGGACAATCGCCACGCTTGATGCTCGACCTGTGCCGACTGTTCCCGGCCACAGAGTCAGTCCATGTGCATAGCTGGATACCTGGCGTCGCATCGGAGCCCTCGAGTGTCATCGTGCCCCCATTGTTCAGCCCTGACGGTGGTGGTTGCTTGAAAATGTACATGGAATCCGCATATTCCGCCGACCGCAGTGTCCTCTGTGAGACGCAAGACCATGTTTCCGTTCCGAGGCCGCACAACTGCGGCCCACGCCGCTTCTGAACCCGTTGGCAAACAAGCAGACATCAACACCATGCCTTCAGACTTGCTCGTATTGGCGCTAGCAGGAAAAGTTCGCCTAGAATTCAAAGCTTGTATAATACATTCGCCTCCCTACGAATTGTATGCGGCAAGACACGCTTCCGAGCATTAAATCCCAGAAAATGGTGGACGTCTTTAACGGTCGCCGTGTTTTCGCCTTGTTTAATTGGGAAGGCTGTGACCAGGCTCTGAAAGCATCATTCCTCGCTCTCTCCAATATTGAGACAACGAATTTAAATGCTTTGTTCTGCTGTTTTTTATTATTCAAGCCTCATTGGAATGAGGTGATTGTGAATTTCGTGGAAGGTTTATGCTGACTGATAGTAGTCATTTTATGGGTATTGCTTCTATCTTTCGCACTTTTTTTCTGACCACGAGAAGCGAAGTTGCTTTTTTGGCTTTAAATCCTACGGCGATCCGGCGAAGGCATTTCTTTTCTTTCGGTGGCTCGAAGCGATAACACCGTTTTTTTTTGCCGTTCTTTTGAGTGCTGTGCCACAAAATTCTCATTTCAGTGCTCCAGCAACAAAACAATGTATCCCTCTTCTGCCAGCCAGGCGCAAAAAAAAAGAGCGGCATTTATTTTTTTTTGTTTACACTGAGGCCTCTCAAATGTTTTTCTAGAAAAAAGTTATTTCAGTATGTCGCCTGTCACGCATGCCTTCATGTGGCGTTCGTTGTCACGGTTACGTGAACAAATGTGAGCAAATCAATGTGCAGGTTTCGCAAGGCGACTCAACGCATCTCAAGAGCGGTGGAAAGTGTTCTTTGTCCAAGATATGTAGTCAAAATAAAATAATTGTTCTAGCATTTCTATTGTCTTTGCATGTTCCACAAACCCGCGGCGGCGTGAACAGAACAGCCTCGCAGGCCGCTCGTTTAGACCATTGGGCTGTGCGTAGGCGCAGCCTTCAAAACCGCAGCTAATGCTGCAAGCGTATCCTGCCGTGCTTTAGATATCGTCTTTACCAGAATTTGCCCGCTTCCAAACGCACCACACATAATGACAGACGGCATTTTAAGAGGTGTGAAATCACCTGCGTTATATGAGCAGCAAGGGCCGAGTCACACAAAACGAAGGCAAATTAGAACCACAGCGGGAGAGCAAAAATTCAGAATGACTTATTCCCTTCGCCACAATCGCTTCTATCACCCGGCAAGTTTTGATTTCATTTTCAGTGTCCTGAGCATTCTTTGATTGGGTTAGGCGACTGCAACACGGGCACAGAGCTTGGTAGTTCTTTTCGAGTTCACCGGTGACGGAGCCGTGCCGTTCATATCCGACGTCATGCAGCACGTCTCCGCATCGTTCTCACGCCATAGCTTTACAGGTCCCATTGTGGCAAAAATCCTGGGCCCAGCAGTGCGACGGTAATTATAATCGATCGGGAGAGGGGAGGGGGTCGCTGAAGAAATGCAGTTGCACTGAGAATAAAAATGGTCGAGCCGCGACTCGAAAAGCGTCCCCTTCTGTGGTGTGGCGGGCATGCTACACCTCGGCCGCGAAGCAGCTTTGGTTGAGTGCGATTAAATGACTCCTTTTATGATAGCTTCGCAGCGCAGAGTAGGCTGCTGAACGGACGACATCGACTGAGTTAAAACGACCAATTAGCCTCACCGGTTAATGTCGCCGGTTAACACAGCCTATGCGTAAGAGCAACCGAAGATGGTTGACGAGTCGCAGGGGCCCTGACATCAGGCGGCAGCCTCAAGAAATACGAGCGCGGCGAGGTGCGCCGCAGCGCCAAGAGATGGGGCGAGAGATGCGTCGTATGCCGCGTGTGCACTTGCCTCAGGTTCTCAAGGCAACTTAACCGTTTTGAAAGACTTGGACTCATGATCGACTCTCAACAGCCGGCAAATACGGCAAGCGGATAGCTCTGCACCGGTGCACAATGTTTTTCGAAAACTTGTTTACCCCTTGAGCCTTTTTTTTCCTTTCCACTGCCTCATTATGGTTCTTGAATTAGTTTTGAAATCTGTCCCAGTCATAGTCAAACGATTGATAGGAATCCGCTAAGGTGGAGTAAAATTATAATGAGGGGGTAATATCTCTATGGCATCTACCCAAGCGCCGCCACTCGGCAACGAAGGAAAGATTTACAGCATTCTTTGAAAGATCGTAAAAAAAAATCGTCCTAATGCGGTGTTCGCGCCCGGAACCACTGCTTCACCGAAACCAGTCGCTCTCACCCTACTCAACTATGTTATTCCCGCTGTTAGAGCGACTGCTCCGTTAAAGCGGTGGTTAGGGTTCGAAATCCGGATCAGGATGATCTTTTTTTACTTGCGATGTTTCTGAGAAAGCTGCCTCGCTTCCTTCTGTACATGGACGGCGGCGCTTGGGTGCACGTCAAAGAATGATTATTGCCTTATTTTAATTGTATTGCAAGTTTATAATACGCATTTTAGACTGAGGCCCTGATACTTGCCACATTTAAGGCGCGTTTATGAAGTCATTGGGACAAATGTGTTTCCCTTTCTTCTACAAAAGCAGGGGACAAAACGGCGTGTAATTGACGTCATTCGGTTTATAGAGGAGCAGTGATTTTAATAAATACAGACGAGGTTTGGCTGGTTGTTAGCCTAGCATGCTACTTCAGTCAGTTTATAGAGTCAGTGCGAGTGTAATTGTGCCATTTGTATGCATTTGAAACACGCACACATCTTAAGCCTTATAAAGCATTACGCGTCGTGACGTTTCTTCATGCCGAGCGCAGGACATGTGGGCTGGCCCCTACAAGAATTGAGCTTTCTCTCTTGTGTATGACAGCCCCGGTTCGGCAAAAGCCCCTCGTTCCACGACGGCAATGTTCCGATTCATCCCCTAATCTTGAACAGGCACAGGTCCGCATCGCCAACAATCTCTGCTACAAAACTGTCGCTGACATATTCCTCCTTTAGTAGGCGGGGCGCCAGCGTCAGGGGCAGAGTGCTTTTACGTTGTTTGTTCACCCATCATATATGTTACGTTCTCAACGCTGCATTTCTTCTGACGACCAATGTATTCTGCGGCTTCCTCCTTCACACGAATGCTGCCATGGTATTCTGTATGTTTCAATTTACTTTTAAGTTTTAAATACTGCCAGCAGGCTTCTCAATTTTGATGTGAAAACAAATCTGGGCGCACTCTAAAACATATGGCATCTTAGTCTGAAATCCGCAGTATCTGTTCCCAGTGCGCTAACACCTATCCTATTCAGTCGATTGCTATTCATTACAACCCACTGTAGCACAGATGTTTAATGATGTTTTGGATGAACGTTTTTTTATGTTACTGCTGCATTTAAAGCTGTTACATTTTCTGTTAATTACAGGCTTGGCGCTTTTGAGGCGTGTGTATCCAGCTTGCACTCGTGCATGTCAAGTAACGTTCGAGATTCTAATGATAGGCTCCATATTGAAATTCATAAATTAAGGAACGCAGTCTAAGTTCCGCCTATACCTGTATGGCTGACCGTCTTGTGCCGTCACCGAGCACCACTCGTGGTGCTGGCCGGTAAATTTAAAGGGTCCTTGCGGCCGCGTCGCACGTTGGGCATTACGGCTACAGGAATTTGATTTCACCGTCACCTATAAGTCCGGCCGGAAACACACGGAAGCTGATCGCCTGTCACGCACTCCCGTCGAACCCCCTCCACAAGACACCATCGACGACGATAGCTTCCTTGGAGCGGTCAGCACATCTGAGCTCGTTTCCAGACAGCGTGCCGACGCCAAGCTGCGTATGCCCATAGAGCATTAGAAGGTGGGCACCCTGAGATACCACGGTACCTGGCTAGTGGGCTATGATCGTTCGGCCTCCGCAGCGGGGTGCTTATATTATTATAATTGGTTTTTGGGTTAAGGAAATGGCGCAGTATCTGTCTCATATATCGTTGGTCACCTGAACCGCGCCGTAAGGGAAGAGAGAAAGGAGGGAGTGAAAGAAGAAAGGAAGAGAGAGGTGCCGTAGTGGAGGGCTCCGGAATAATTTCGACCACCTGGGGATCTTTAATGTGCACTGACATCGCACACACACAGGCGATTTAGCGTTTTTCTTGCGTAAAACGCAGCCGCCGTGGTCGGGTTCGAACCCGGGAACACCGGATCAGTCGCCGAGCGCCCTAACCACTGAGCCACCGCGGCGGGCGCAGCGGGGTGCTTTATAAAAAGAATTCTACTTCCAGTCCCACAACTTACCTGCTCGTCATACCGTCTGCTTTACGGGATGGCGTCCTCCTTGCCTGCCATGATGAACTGACTTCCGGCCACCTTGGTGTTACGCGCGCTTTATCCTGAATCCGAGGCAACTATTACTAGCCGCAGCTCACTTCAGCCGTCAAGCGTTATGTACAGACATGCTGGCAATGCGAGCGGCGGTAAAAACCGGCGCTCAAGGCTCCTGGACTGCTTCAGAATCACTGCGTCGAGCAGCCTCAAATACCATTCGACAGAGTCGGCATGGACATTCTGGGGCCATTCCCTATCTCGTCGACCGGCCATAAGTGGATCGTAGTCACCACAGACTGCCTGGCCCGTTACGCTGAAACGATGGCCCTTGCGCGAGGTACTTCGTGCTCAGACACGGCGCCCCGTCGACTATTATTACTAACTGAGGCAAGGCACATACAGCCCGGCTCTTACGTGATGGCTTAACGCTTAGCCATGCTGCTCATCGACCAACAGCGTATCATTCCCAAACCAATGGTCTAACGGAACGGCTGAACGAAAACTTAGCGGACATGATGTCGATTTACTTTGATGTTGAACATAAAACGTGGGATGAGATCTTGCCGTACATCACCTTCGCAAATAATGCAGCGACGCAGGAAACCACCCAGTTTACCCCGCTCCGTATCGGCTATGGCAGGGAGGTCCGCATGATGTTGGACGCGATGCTGCTGTACGGCGATGCAAAGGTACCCGCTGAAGCAGGCAACATCATGGAACAAGCAGAGAAAGCCCGTCAGTTGCCAGCTCGCATATCAATGACCAGCAGTCCGTCGATGCTTGGCACTACTATAACTTTCGGCACAGGGAAGTGCACTACGAGCCGGGTGACCAGGCATGGGCGTGCACACCTGTGCGCCGCAATGGGCTGTGCGAAACGTTTATCCATAGATATTTCGGCTCGTGCAAAGTCCTGCGCCGCCTGAACAGTGTCAACTACGAAGTTGTTCCCGATGGAACAGTGGTCGTCGGCCCTAAGCGTCAACGGCCTGAAGTCGTCCACGTAGTGCACCTAAAACCATTATTTTCGCGTGGCTGAGAGCTGTGTGCACGATGTGTTTCGTGTCTTTATCTCCTTACCCCACGTGCGAACATGTCTCTCCTCAGCTGTCAACTAGCGCGGATGTGTCGTTCACCTCACCCCAACTTTTCGCTTTTAAAAGAAAAGGTTTACTACGCCAGCCAGCGAGCCATTTCGGCTCGTCGCGCACTTCAGCGGTATGCTGCGTGCTGTTGGCGAAGATCGACATTGCGCCGCCGTTGCCTAGCAACACCGCAGCCGCGCTCCAACAGATGGCGCCGCCGTCGACACTGCTGCCGTAGCCGCTCGCTCCACCAGAAATGCTCCACTGCGAAGGGAAGGGATAAAGGAGGGAGTGAAAGAAGAAAGGAAGAATAGGTGCCGTAGTGGAGGGCTCCGGCATAATTTAGACCACCTGGGGATCTTTAACGTGCACTGACATCGCAAGGCGCCCGTGTGCTGTGCGATGTCAGTGCACGTTAAAGATCCCCAGGTGGTCTAAATTATGCCGGAGCCCTCCACTACGGCGCCTATTCTTCCTTTCTTCTTTCACTCCCTCCTTTATCCCTTCCCTTACGGCGCGGTTCAGGTGTCCAAAGATATATGAGACAGATACTGCGCCATTTCCTTTCCCCAAAAAACCAATTATTATTAATTATTATTATTAGAGGAAGAGGAGGTGTCGCCTCTTGCGGAATACACACACACACTTATATATATATATATATATATATATATATATATATATATATATATATATATATATATATATATATATATATATATATATATATATATATATGCGCTTCGCCTCAGGTTATTGTAGAAGCTATGTAGAAACACGACAGAACCAAGCGAGGAAGACAACGCGCTCAAAAGACGCCAGAAGATCGCACCGCACTCGAGAAGCGTCGTAACGAAGATGCGGCTAGAAGTCCTGCCACGTCCCGTAGTGACTCTAACTCCAGAAGAGACCGGTTTGAGTTCTCGAGAGCGTCGGAATGAGACGCTTTGTAGACGACGGGTTGAGGAAACGAAGCTCTCGAAATTCAACTAGTGTTGAGCAGAGCTACACCGCAGTCAATTTTTTTCTTTCTTCTCTCCATGTAGATAACCCATTCCACATCGAGACGAATTTTGCTACCGCGGAAGGGGGGGGGGGGGTCAATGCCACGTGCACAGGGGTTTGATGAACTTTTGGACGAACATTTTTCCATGTTATTGCTGCCGTTAAATGTTTTAAATTTTCTTTTATCAAAGGCTTAACACTATTCAGGAGTGTGTATCCTAATTCTACTCATCCATGTCGTCAAGTAACATCCGAGCTTCTAATTAGATCCCAGCAGGGGGGCTTCTGCACCTTGCAGGCGTTGGTGAGTAGCGACACCACGGGTTCCCGAACATCCGCAGGGGCATCCCCGCAGGGGTATGGTGGTGAACAGTGCATCACCACGGACCCGAGCACCCGCGCTTAGTCGTCCGTGGCATCGCCGTGTCCGAGCAAAAGGGGTTCCTGGTGGTTGAGCTCGTGCCGAACGTTTCGACATTTAAGGCCCCTCGGCGGAGGCAACACACCACTTTGGCCCCAGCTTCCTGTAGACGGCACCTCCGGCATGACTCAATCGGGGGCAATCGGCATTCGCCTTTTCCTGTCCTCCCCTTCATCTTTCTCTTTGCTATCCCTTGATAACTCTCTTGTCGTCTCCTCTCTTAATTACTTTTCCTCCTTCCTGCCGGCGAGGGTTAACCCTTGTTGTGCCCGGACAACCAGCCCGGACTCCACATTTACCAGATGCACAATTTCTCCTGCGAACGCCCTTAAACAAGCCTGGTGCTGCGCCGCAAGGCAACAGCGCCCTAACGCTCCGTTGATAAGCTATGATGCTGCGCCGCCAGGCAGCGGTGCCCTATGAAGAAGCATCGGCGAGCGACATGTCCAAACATGTTGCAACATGTTGCACCTGTCACAAAACGGGTGGCGAGCGTTACGGGAAAACCTCAAAGTCCCAACACCCTGCGTGAGTAACTATTCTGAGTTACTTCAGATTGGGCTGTAGCGGCGGTGTACATCTGGCGTGGGCAGGACTTGCTCCCAAGTTCCTGTCCCGTCCCCTTGTTGGGCTCCATGGTGGGCGGTTGGCCCCGCGGCCGAACAACAACCACACTTTATAGCTCCTTCCCCATCACAAAATAATCGCCATCTTAAATAAAAAGGCGGACCGAAGATGTGACATCACAATTTCTGAACAAAAAGAAATAAGCTCTTGCCAAATTCCACATAGTGCACAGGAAATCAAACGAAAAAACAGCACGAATGATGTCTCTTTTTCTCGTTGAACAGAGACTCACAGAAACTTTGAGCCCTGGCTACAAGGCGACGAAGTTAGCCACATGTGACCTATTACTTGAGATACACGATAAAGTCCAACTGCCCAAACTCTCAAACATTACCGCGTTTGGAGAAACACCAGTCACTGTAACACCCCACAGGTCGCCTAATACTGTGCGCGGCGTAATATCAGACAATGACCTCATCTACCTGATAGGCGAAGAAATATTAGAAGGGCAAAAGGAACAGCATGTACCAAATGTCCACAGAATGAAAAACCGAAAACAAGGAAATATCTACTAAGCACCTAGTTCTCATCTTTGCCTCCCGCACACTGCCTGACTAAATAGACGCAGGCTACACATAGATATCAGTCCGAACATACATCCCTAACCCCCGCCGCTGCTTCAGGTGCCAACGATTTGGCCATGGCTCAGAGAGCTGCCGTGGTCAAGAAAAATGTGCAAGATGCTCATCAAGCGATCACATCCCTGATTAATGCACTGCTCCTACACACTGTGCAAACTGTTACGAGGATCACCCAGCCTCACGATCTTGCTCAAAATGGAAAGTAGAAAAGGAAATAACTCTCAAAACCAATCATAACATCACATTCAAGGAAGCAAGGCGACGCGTCACAGCCAGCAAATTTTTCATGGCTCCCAATTTGAACTTCGCCGATGCGGTGGGTTGGGGTGGTGCACCACACCGGTTTTCAACGCATGCCCAGGCCTCACCTTGTGCGACCGTGGCAGCGCTATCCACCCATTTGGCAGAGGCAACGAAAGCTGCCCCGCCAACTCCGAGAGAGCGCCTGCCGACTTCCGAGTCGGGAGCCAACAAGGCTTTTTCCAACCGGGTGAGGCCTACCACTCGTACACCAGTAGCTTCACGGGAGTCCAGCGCCTCCAGGGAGGCGATGGATACCACCCACAGCACTTCTGTGTTGCAGGGGCGGCGTACCTCTCTGGAGAGATAAGGAAAACCGAGAATAATGCCTCCTGAAAGCTAATCTTCTCCAGCACCCAACACACTAAGATATGGCATTTTTGGTTCAATGGAACTGTAGAGGAATGTTGAATAACTACACAGACATTACAGACATACTAAAGTCAACGTCACCTATAGGTCTAGGTCTTCAGGAGACAAACCTAGCGCCAAAACACAAGAACATCTTGAAAAAATTCCAAATTTTTCTACGAGATAGAGAACAGGCGAACAGGCTCTAAGGTGGCGTCGCAATTATAACGCAAAGCGGCGTGCCTACATGAAAAATACCATTGAAAAAACAAACTTTGAGGTTGTGGCACTCAGTGTAGTTACACACAAAAAATTAACAATACGCTCTGTATATATGCCACCACACCTCACAGTTACTATCCACGATTTGGAAAGCCTTTTCCATCAACTACATGAACCATAAGTGGTAGCTGGGGATTTTAATGCGCACTCCTTCTTTTGGGGTAGTGAGCGCACAGACACCAGAGGCCGAGTAATTGATGACCTGATAATTACAAAGTACATATGTCAAATTAACACCGGAGAAACCACATATTGCTTTCATAGCTCGGGGAAATTGAGCTTACTTGGTTTAGCTCTCGTATCACCATCAGTTCTTATCGATATTACTTGTGATGGTTTAAATTATCCCCGAGGAAGTGACGCAAAATTTTAAAATTATCACCCTCAATCGAAAACATTTCAGCACGACCTCAGCGCTGGAAACTCCAGCTAGCTGACTGGTCGGTGTTTACTGAAAATGAATCATTACATAAAGAATCCGATTTAGACTTAGCATAGATGAAATAAATAAAAAATTTACCACCTGTATAATTTCTGCTGCAAAAATAGCGATGCCGCCAACATCAGGTCAAATCAGAAAAAAATACAAGGCTTGGAGGACATAGGAGCGGAGACTGGCAAAAAAAAAAAGAACAAAACAAAGCATGGGGAGTATTTCGAAGGTTCCCAACTGCAGAGAACCTGTAATTTTTTAAAAGGCCCTGGCCAGTGCACGTCGTATTCGCAGAAATCCCGAAAAAACATCCTGGAGGAAATATGTATCTGAAATGAATAGTTCACTGCGTGCCAAGAAGTTGTGGGATACAAACTTGTAGGTCCGAAAATTCAGTGGTGACTATTCTCCTTACACTTTTCCACTTCTGTACACCTAAGGTACACAAACAACGTTACAAGAACCGGCAATCATATTAAGTGAGCACTTCGCTGCTGTTTCAAGTCCTTCCAACTACACAGAAACTTTTAAAAAATACAAAACCATAGCAGAAAAACAAAACATTCCCGTAGGAGCAGACATGAACGAAAATTATAGCATGAGAATTACAATAGAGGAACTAAATAGAGTATTGTCTGCAGGCAAGCAGACAGCAGCAGACCCAGAAAATATACACTACACTATGCTTGCCCATCTATCTGAAGCCGCCGTTGAGGCACTTCTAAAATTCAACAAAATCTGAATTTTAGGGAAAATACCCGACGCTTGGAAGAAAGCTATCATAGTACATTTTTTTTAGCCTGGCAAACCATCATCATGTCCTGGCAGTTACAGGCCATTTGTCCTCACCGGCTTGTTGACCCAGGCAACGCCGCGACCGCAGCGAACCAACAGTGAGCACGGACGCCGACCGCTAAAAGTAGAACGCTAGTTGCTGACGCTAGTAGCAGTGTTCCCGGGTCGTGTGTATTGATATTATCTGTGTTTTGCGTTAGTTTTGTTAGTGCTGTGTGCTAGTGTTTATGTCACGTAGTGTGTATTAAATGTGCGTCTGTGTGGGTACACCTGTCGCCTAGTCCCCAATTTGAATGAAGACAGAAGACTACAGATAAAAGCCCTACTCCAAACCAAGGAGGATGTGTTTTCGGATGTGCCGGGAAAAACGGACGTCATATGTTGCAAACTACATCTCTGTACAGATAGACCGGTCAGCGTGAAACAATAAACTCTACCTGTAGTTGTTCAAGAATCAATTGAAATTGAGGTGCGGGATATGTTGGAGCTTGGTGTGATTGAGAGGTCATGGTCAGCATAAAATGCGCCTCTATTCCGGTCCATTCTTCTTTTCTCCTGTTCTCCCTCGCGAGCTCTTTTCTCTGACGCAGAGCTCTTTTATTCTCTCTCTCGTCTGCCTTCAGAGCTCTTTTCTCCTCCCGCTCTTCTGTTTCGCGAGCGTCTGAGCATGCTTGCGCCCTTTCCTCTCTCTGCCTATCTGTCTCCTCTTTCTGCCTCTTTGCCTCCTACTCATAGAGACGCATCACCTCTTCTTTGCTTAACCCTACCTTGAGCGCCAGTTCTAACGTTTTTGCCTAATCCATAGTTTCTGCGTCGAGAGATGGAAAAGATTCGAGACAAAACAAAAAGAAAATAGCAAATAAACCCTGGCACAGGCTCGCCACTTAACTTTGTCACGGATCTCCCCGGAGAACAGTCGGACCGAAAGAATGGACTAGGCTAGAGGTGTGCCGACACAGACGCACGTTTAATACACCTTACGTGACACAACCCCTAGCATACAACACTATGAAAACTAGCACAAAACACAGAGACTAACAATACACAAAACCCGGAAACCCTGCTACTAGCGTCTACTACTATCGTTCTACTGTTAGCTGTCGGCGTTCGTGCTCACTGTTGGTTTGGTGCGGATGCAGCGTTGCATGGGTCCGGTAACCGGCGTCGAGGTGGCGTTTGACGTGCTCGGGCTGGCGTCGCTGACGCCGTCGTTGGCTGCGCCGTACAAGCTCCCGGCCCAAGTGCACGTGGAGCTAATGCCGGCGATGTTGGTGTTGGGGGCACCAACCGGATGGGTGGCAACAGCGCTGGAGACAACCCTGGCAGTAGCGGGTGGTAGCGTCCTCCGTTGACTCCCCGGAACGAGCTCAGGAAAGGCAGGAAGTCCGCGGTGCGAAGCCCTACAACTCTCTTCCAGCCGAAGCGTCCCTGACCCGCCAGAGCATCCGCTTCTTTGTTCTTCCCCAGTGCCGCGCTGTCCCTTGCGCTTTATAGCCTTGGCGTTAGTCCACGTAACGCTTGTCGTCATCTTCATCTTCATCTCTTCTTCACCAATCATGTCTTCACACCGCATTGAATACTTCTTCATCTTCTTTAGTCTTCAGTTAATCCACGTCATCGTTACCGGCGTCCTCGTCGTATTCTTCAATCCTCTTTCGTTCATACTTTTATTTCAGACTCCTTATCGTATGTGACAGATCTGTAAGCAAGTGCTTCCGTATGAAAATACTGCCCCGGTACACACATCCAGCAGGTTTGCGGCCCTTTGTGGGATGAAGACGACTGGCCGTAGCTTTCTGAACCCATTTCACCTGCAGCCCCTCCCCAAGAATCTTACAGTTATAAAGTGCGCAAGGATTGTCATTGCATTCAGTCTATACAAATGCACAGCGTGCTCAAACCTCTGCATGAGGACATGGCAGCAGTTGGCGAGTAAATTGCACGCATTTTAGCCGAGGTCTCTAAGCTACGGCAACGCTGTGAACTGCTTGCTTGTCGTAAACAACCAGCGGAATCCCACTCCACACCAGTCAAAGCTGCAGCACCGTCGGCTACCTCAAGACACCATACGTTTTTCGCAGACTCTACCAGGTCACCTGCAGCTTTGCAACTCTACAACATCCCTCCTCCGATTTATGTTAAACCAGTTATCTAACCTGACATCAGTTCTTAGAGAACGCTTGGACGCCTTATCGAAAATGGCGAGTGAACGTTGTGGTGGTGTGCTTGAGTTGATCTGCACAGGCCTCTCCACAAAGCTGGGAGAGCTCAAATCTCGCATTCGCATGAGCAATCTCCAAGTGTGCTCTGCTACTGCAGGAGACCAATGCCTTGCCATTCATTCCGGTATTCAATGTATACATGTCTCCTTCAATGAACGACCGTCGTGTGCACACTGCTGCCCCTCGGGGAAGGCGGCGGTATAGGTTGATGCGCGACATATCCGTAGGTAGTCGCAGTGGATGTGAAGTTTCCCAGGGCAACTCTTGTGGTCGTGTCATACTACGCAAGACCCGCCGGTGGAGCTCCCTCCTGCTTTAATCTGGGATGGTTATTATAACTCTAAGACGACAACATCCAGGGCGGAATATTTTAGTCGGTGGTGACTTTAACGCCCCTCAGCCGGACTGGGGGTACCCCAATTGAAGCCCTCGTGCAAGGCCTGTGCGGGACGCATACGTGGCTGCGCTGTATGTTTTACTCAACCATCTAGATTCAGCAACCCGGAGTGTGCGCCATGCTCGCAGTCCAACATATGCTCAGGATCTTACATGGTGGTCAGGTCCCGGCACTTCCTCGTAGCTCCTGGAGCCAGAGGGCTGATGTATTGATGCCACCATCCTGTCATCATTGATCTCCATCCAACAAGGGCTCTCCGATTGCGCCATAGGTGTTCCGTGGTCAATCGGGACACTTTTAGCACCACCCTCGAGGATCTCTCTGCAGTCATCTACACTCCTTGTGGACTTTATTCCAACTGCGCTGAATGAAGCTGCTGCTGTCACCTGGACTGATGTCAATCGCTCGGCACCTGATGTGGGTGTGCTTAACTTGTGGGCCCTTTGGGGACAAGCGGAGATGGGAGCTTCCCGAGACTCGACTTGTGCGCAAGAACGGACAAAGCTGAATTACCTTATTGCCAAGGCTCGCAGATATGAACGCGATCTCTCACGACGGCACTGGCATGCGTGGTGTGAGCAGTTCTCGACAAACTCATCGAATGCTTCTCTCTGGCGAACGTTCCGTGCAATGAAACATGGTTCGCGTCGTATGACGCAGCGCCCACAGCATGCTTCGCAGCTAACTTAGCTCCGAATGATTTCTCCAGAGAGGCAGTGGGGAAGTTTTTCCCCGAGTATGATATGTTGCCTCCATGGGTCATAGGAGTCCCCCTGGCAGCCATTCCAGCATATTTCGATAAGCTCCCATCTACAGCCGACGCTGAGTTAATTGCATGCCCATTTTCTATGCCCGAGTTTGCAGTATTAGTTGAGGCCCGTGGGAATGCTGCGCCCGGTCCCGACTTTATTCTGTAAGAGGTTTACAAGAAATTGATTTCCGCTGTACTCCCTTAACACCTCGCCACCATTAACAAGGTATGAATAAATAGAAGGTGTCGTACCAGAAACTTTACAATCGGCTACTGTGATCTCTATCCCAAAGCCGGGGAGGCCGCCGACAGACCTTGGTAATTTCCGGCCTATATCTCTTACGCCAACATTATGCAAGCTTACCTAAAAAATGCTTGCCACACGACTGTCGTGGTGGCTTAAGGACCATGCTTTCGACCACCCCGCCCAAATTGGCTTTCGTAAGTCCATAAATATAGAAGATGGACTGGCTGTCTCGGCGTCAAAAGTTCTGCCATCAACTCGCAGCTGCAATGTACATACTGTACTCACCATGGACGTTAAAAAGGCGTAAAATATCAATAGTGCTGCCATCCTGGAATCGCTTGACAAGCTGCATTTCCCCGTTAGAGTGTGCAGTTTTGTTAAATCATTCCTTGAAGGCCGACACTTTGCCATACGCCTCAGTGGTGAGGCCGACGCATCATATGTGCCTATTCTCGGAGTACCCCGGGGATTGGTATTATCGCCACCTTACTTAATATTGCTTTTATTCCCCTTGCTTCGTACTTACATGATGTGTCTGCCATTAAGTTCTTGTTGTACGCTGATGACATCACGGTATGGAGCACTCACAATGATCTGGTGATTCAAGCAGTAGCCTTACAATCAGCCATATGTATTACGTTGACTTATGATTCTTTTAATTGGTCTTCAGCTTTCATTCAGCAAAACAACGCTCGTGTCAGTGGCCAACCGCTGGGGGCGACGTAAATTCGCTGGAACACCAAATCGTCTCCCTCTATCCAGAACAACACTTCAAGTAAGTTAAACCATAAAAATCTTGCGCTTGACAATACACATGCCAGGAAGAGGAACTGCTAGGCCTTCTAGGGCTAAAAAGCAAACAATTCTGCTGTTGGGTCTGATTACAGGCACTGCTCCTAAAAGAGGCGGAGCCACTCTCATGTGGCACGACAGTTGCTGTGGGCGGTTGTGCAACTGCGCCTCGTTTACCATGCCCAATTCCAGTATTTTTCGAGGGCTCAATGGGATATCCTTGAAACAGTTATTCGAGAGGCAATAAGGGTCATCACTTGCCTTCAACGCATTCCCCTGATCATGGCGCTCCAAGAACATACGCAGCTGTATACACTACAAGAGCTGGTGAAGCAACGACGCGATGCTTGCCGGAATCAGTCTAACCTTACACGCGGAGCGTGTGCACTCAGAGCATATGCTTCATCGAACTCCATTCTATACAGCCGCCCCCGCCAGTTCTCTCTCCTTGGCGTTCTGTGCACCTAAGCGACTACAAACCAACTGGTCAACGGCGGCCATCATCTACCCGCTCGGCATTGTGTTTTCGCGACCGAATTACAGAACAAGACGCCGATCTGCTGCATGGCTCCATCGGCAGTTTACTGCCTTTGCAAGCCCGCCCTGAACAGAACGTCCAGGTTTCGCCTTCCAGAACGTCCTTCCTTCTTCTGTGCGGAGATTCTTGCGGTTCAAGAGGCACTATGCTATGTCGCCGCCGTTCCCATGCTAACTACGGTCCCGCATTGTCATTTTCACCTATGCCCTGCACGTTACACGTCTAATACGACGCGTAAGTCGCACCCCAAAAATTTTCCAAGACATCCATCGTCTAGCGGCAAGCATCCCGCAGCAAATCAATATTGAATGTGTCCCGCGTAACCTCCTAAGCGCTCAAAGCCGTGTAGATTCTGCGACCCGGCTTTCCACCCCAACCTCGTCTTTGCCCCGAGTCCTCACTTTGCATAACACCACTCTCCTTTTCACAAGAAAGGAACACCTCCGGCGCGACACCCGTGCTCTAATCCCTCCGTGTGCGGTAACCCTCCCCCGTGGTCATACCCGTGCAGAGGATGTTGCGCTTCGGAGGATACGGATCGGGGTTGCCATAACTCCAGCCGTCACACGCAAGTGGCCGCAAATTCAAGAGCTATATCCTCGCTCCTGGTGTCCAGTCGGCAACAACAGAGATAGTGAGGCGGATATTCAACACCGTCTGTGGGTTTGCCCGGCGCTGGAGACGACGAGATTTCGGTGCCTTGCAGCAGCGGGTATCTCACCGAACCATCCGGGTTCATATACCGCTTGGACACAGGGGCCACATCATCGTTCGTTCACTCCTTGATTTCATTACATCAGCGAACCCTTTTTTACGTATTTAAGCATCCTCGTCATCCCTCATTTCATAACTTTTTATGCCCTGAGGAATTAAACATCGCTTAGAAATAAAAAGTAACCGGTTAGATATATTGGAAAGGGGTGAGTGGTAAAAAGTTGGAGAAAAGAGAGTAGCAAGAAATTAAAGCTAGTATGCAAAGTCTGTAAGCGTTAGGTAAAGTCACAGCCAATCGTGCAGTCCAGAAGTTCTCTAGAAACGGAGCAGTGCCTTTGAGGCCTTCACCACCGACGCTTGCCGCGCCCAGTGGTCCAGCTTCTTTTTTTTTCGTCAATGGGCGTAGATCTAGACCCTCCAGCGCACGGCAGAGAGGCTGCGTTTCGGCACTGCAGGTAGAGCATTCACAAAGACTGCAGACTATAGTCTCATCATACTCGCAAATAGTACATGCAGGGCTGTCAGCTATACCCATTAAGAAGGAATAATAGTTGGTGAAAGCTGCACAAAGCCATAGACGACACAGCAAACTTGCTTCACGTCGTGGTAAGCAAGATAGAAGCCGGAGCTTCAGATCTGGCTCCAGGGATTTTAAACTTGAATTTGATAATTGGCCTGAAGTTTATGCGACAAGCGTGATCTTCTGCGCGAGAACGCAAAACCTGCCCGGTGCGTCTGACCTCGAAACGTGGATCGACACAAAATCGCCGTCGTGGTGAGCAGTTCGCGCGACCTCGTCCCCGGGGTGATCGTCTTCTATGCCGATGTGTCCTGGTAACCACTGGTAGATGATGGTGTGCACTTTAATGATGGCAGAACGATGTAGAGTCGGATTACCGCGACCAGTTCTTCATGGGTTACACGGCGAAGAGCAGATTGTAAGCTTTGGAGGCCCGCTGTGGAATCGGTGAAAATAGAGCACTGCTCAGGGAGCTTCTCATTGGTGTGTTCAACGGCACAGGAGAAGAGCAGCAAATTCTGTATCCGTCGAAGAAGTCTGAGATATCTTAACAGTGATTTCTGTACTTGTGGCGATGACCACGGAGACCGCAGAACTGATGGGGTGCACTGAGTCGTCATTGTAGACGTGCACCCGGTTTGCATGGGGCTTACGAAAATATTCAAGTGTCTTGTTCTAGTTCTATCGGCGATAAATCGATCTTCTTTGGGACCAGGTAATAAAAGAAGCACACGGGGATTGTAGAAGCTCCAAAGTGGTGAGGATGGTCTACAGGGACCATCTACAGGATGGTCTGGGACGGCAGAATGAGGTGATGTGCCTCAGTTGAGTTTCTGAACGATGTGCGCGGCCTGGTAATAGACTGGCAAGATGGCGAGGGCTAACCCAGGATACGTGTGGAAAATGTGGCCTCGGTGCGTCAACTGCTAGGTAGGTAATGATTGGAAGCTCCTGGGCGAAGAGTAGAGCTGCGGCCGTAAGGGCACATTTCGGCGATCCTTGACAGGTCCGGAGAGTTTGAACGCTTTGTGTACTTCGTATGTTGTGCTTCGAATGTTTTGAAGTGCAGGGAGGCTGTCCCGAAGGAATTCCGTAAATAAGGCGTTGTACAGCTGCATCACTGGCCGAGCAGTCGCTCCCCTAGACTTTCCTTCAAGAAAGGCGAGAACGTGAGAAATTGCTGTAAGTCTCTTTTTCTTTTATGAAATATGGGGGAAGGGGGGCCCCATGATAGATTTCGTTCTATGATTACTCCCAGAAACCGATGGCTTTTTTGTAGGGTATTGCTGTGCCGTTTATGCATACGATATAATAAGACATGTTCTTCCAAGCTAGTGCGACCAGCGTCGCACTAGCTTCTCCATTACTTAGAGCTGCAGATAGTGCCACCCTCACGCTCCGAAAAACTGTAGTGATGCCTCTCATCCTCTTAGCGCAATGCGATAAATGCCGCGAAGGAAAGCTACTGGGTGCGAATGTGCAGTTCATTTCTAAATCAGGAGCAACGCTGTAAGAGGTACGGAAGCAGTCCGCATGAGGAAATTAAGGGAGTCGTGCTATTCCGACATTGTTTTGTGGCCCATTGGTCTAGGGCACGAGAAAGGGACAGTATGTAGCCAGCAATAAGAACGCATTTTTTCAAGCTCACGGCAAATGTAACGTGAAATAAGCCTACCGGCCAAGCGTTTACTGTTTCAAGTTAACCACAGAAAACGCACTACGTTTTGATCGCGTATGTAGGCAGAGCAAAAAAGAGGGCTGTCTTTGACAAGGTTGCATATGACGTATGAAACAAAGTATAGTGTCATTCGGACCGCGAAGGAAAGCGTGCTGCCTTGTAGCAGCGCCACGAGGGACCACACCTAAGATGGCGGCTTGGCTCCTACCGATAAGCGCGAGCATCCGCAGTGGGTATCTTAAAATCGGTCTATTTCCTACGTGCACAAGTTCGTGCATAATATAGTCGTGCTCGCTTATAAAGACCGCAGTTATACTGAACTCTCGCTTATAAAGAGCGGTGGTGGTGCTACCGTCAAACTATGTGCTATTAGTGTTATGTATCGTGTCTCAGATAGAAGTAACAAGTGTGGGCGCACATCTCCGTTGCAGCTCATGAGAAGGATTTGTAAAATGGATCCTGGAGTCTGAAGCCTTATTTTTATCAGGAGCGTAGAGCGAAAAACGCCTCTAGTCTTCTGTGATTCACCTCCTCCGCGATTCCTTTATAGGAAAACAACAACGTGCTCCCCTTAAAAACAAACAAAAAGAAATATGTATAGTACGCCCAAAAGCTTTGGCAGCTAAATCCGGTAAAAAGCGCCCGCCTTGAAAGACGGCTTCTAGCGCTGGTGAAAAGTGCAGCAAGCTTTGCGTAACCGTCCTTCTTTGCACGAGCATGTTGTACGGTAGCGAGGCTAGCGCGTGCGTCTTCGGGAAGACTATCAAGGAGCAATATCGTGAAATATTTAGGGCGCAAAAGCAGAACGAAGGTAGAAAAACACGGGACGAGGCGCCACTTGCAACTCAATTATTACACGCAAGAAACGTACATATATAGGTTTTTATCGCGCATGCGCAGACAAGGCACGAAATATCAAGATGGGGATGATAAAGCGCGCTCCAAGAACCTATTTACAGCTGTATACAACACGATAGATGTGTCGAATATGCACAGGCTGCCTTTCTTTAAAAAAAAAACGCTTCGATCAGTTCCCTAGCTCTCGCGTCCTAAGCTTTCGTTATAGTGCCCACGTCAGTGTAGCATGGCTCACATTGCTTAGACTCGCATTGCGCAATATTCTTCGGTAAATGCGGGCCTTTCTTCATTTGTTGCACATTGCGCTCATCCTCCCTCATTGACACATCGGCCGAATTGTCCTATGTAAGAGTGGCCGCACGACAGTGGGATTTCATAGACCACTCCTTCCGCGCATTTCACATATTGTCTCCTATGCTTTGTACCACAGCCACGTCCCTCGTTTTCCTTCTTGCTTTCGGTACTGGCGCTAAAGCCGGCGAGCTTTCTCGGCGCCGAAAAAAACAGTGATAGGTTATGGCGACTCGCGACCTATTTCAAGTTGTGGGCCAATCGGTGTATATTAGGCCCCACCACAGGTCTCACCTCTTGTCGAGGGACTTCTGGCCTTTTCTCCGAGGGCTTCGCTTTATTTTTTGCAGCAGACTTTCAGCCACCGCTGTCACGAGAGAACGAGGGAACCTGCCTACCGTCAGCCTAGCCAATTGTTGAATAAAGTTATCCCATATTCTCTGAGGTCATGAGATTCTGAGCGCCGATTCCAGGCAAATTAGGGCAATCCCTCTTTTAACAATCCTATATTATGCGGAGTCAAACGGCAGAAGCTGCTTCTTTGCACGAGAGGCGTACGACCAAAACACTCGATCGCTACAAAACTCCAGTTTCAAAGCTAAAAACCGCAAAACGTACATTATGGTCAGGAAGTTGAAATGTAAATTCTATGTCTGTTCCATGCTCTCAACTATGCTGTCTTCCATGCTGGTCTTGGGATCGCGTGAAAAGAATAAACAAGATCCTCAGACCTGAGCTATGGAGTCAGAAGCGCCTGTTTAACGATATTTTACGTGCTACCTATTTTGCGCAAAGGCCTGTATGACATGCGGACCAGACTTTTCGGTCGACTCTGATGTTGGCCTCCGAGATGACTAAGCAACTGTGGGCGTGCATAGTCACCAGATAGCTGAGCGAAAGAAGATAAGACAAGAAGAAAGAAGGGGGTGACTTGGTGATATTGGGAGATGTTCACTTACCAGAGAAGGTAGGTGACTTTCGTTCTGCAGAAAGGACCTAAGTACGCTTTGGAACCAAGAGTTCCACTCCATGACCTCATAGCCATCAACCGAGGAACCACAGGAAAAACGACTACGGAAGAATAGGAAATGTGCCTTCTTGAAGGTGTAGCGAGCCTTCTCAAGTCTGTTTACTCAAAGATCACGCAGAGCTTTATAATGTCAGCAGGTGCCGTAGTGTCGTACTTTAGGAACAATCAACTGCGTGTTCTGCAAGCAGATAGAGAAGGAAGATTTGTAGCCATTTCTGAAGAAAATATAACAACAGCGAGTCAGGCTGGTCCAAAAATTTTTACTTTGTGTAAAATTCAGTGCCATGTCTTTGCGTGACAGTATGGGCTTGGCAACTTGTGCTAATAAAATTAGCGGCACTCATAGCGCTTCACTGAAGGTTTTCTTTTCTGTCAAAACTCATGAGCGAGACATGCCATTTAGAACTCTTGTAACTTATACGGGGTCTTAGCAGAAACATCTTAGACGTTATTTGTCCAAGCATTTGTCTCAGCTGCATGTATTTGATCCTTTTTTGACGAAAGGATCTGATGAAATCTGTGCCTTTGTAGCAACCAACCCTGAGGTTGGGAGTGCATTTTCTGTGGACATTGTGGATTTAGTTAATTCTGCTCCTCATGGTGAACTATTTTTTGCGCTTAGAAAGTGCATTGAAGAAAATGACTCGATTTCATTTCAGAACTAAGCTGGTATTTCCAATGGTGATTTTATAACTTTATCAGAGTATTACTTGGAGTCCACTTTTATCGCATTTGATGAACAGATTTTCTGCAGAAAGCAGACGTTGGCATGGGAACTTTAGTGCGCCTGTGCCGTGTCACATTTATTTATCCCAGATTGACCATGCCATGCAGCAGGTTTTAGCCACTAACAAGGCGTTTAAAGTTTTTAGATATGTGAAAAATTTTGTTTGTTTTAACCAAACAAGGAAGTGCCCATCTTGAGGAAACAGTGGAATGCGGTTTTATTTCCATTAAAGAGCATGGAAGAGGACTGAAATTTACATTTGGACTTCCTGGCCGTAATGTTTTGTAGTTTTTAGATCTGAAGCTTGGGTTTTGTGGAGATCGAATGTGTTGGTCTTACGCCCCCCGTGCAAAGAAGAAGCTTCTGCCTTTTGGCTCCTGACATTCTAAGATTGTGAAAAGACGGATTGCCTTATTTTGCCTGGGATTGATGCTCAGGAAGTCATGCCCTCACAGAATGTGGGATAGTTTTGATCAACAATTGGCTAGGTTGACGACAGCCGGGTTCCCTCGTTCGCTCGTGATCGCGGTGGCTGAAAGTATCCTACAAAAAATAAACCGAGGTCCTCAGAGAAAAAGGCCAGAAGTCCCTCGGGAAGAGGTGAGACCGGTGGTGGTGCCCTATGTACAACGCGTGGCCCACAACTTGAAAAAGATCGCGAGCCACCATAACGTACCACTTGTTTTTTAGCGCCGAGAAAGTTCGCCGGCATTTGCGCCAGTACCTAAAGCAAGAATGAAAACGAGGAACGTGGCTGTGGTACGAAGAATAGGAGACCATATGTGAAATCCGTGGAAGGGGCGGTCTACAAAGGCTCCGTTTCGTGCGGCCACTCCTACATAGGGCAATCCGGCCGATGTGTCAATGAGCGATTGAGGGAACATGAGCGCCATGGACAACAAAAGAAGAAAGGCCCGCATTTGCTGAAGCACATAAAGAATGCGAGCCGATGAATTGTGGGTCATGCTACACTGATGGGCGCATTCTAAGCAAAAGTAAGGGTGCAACAGCCAGGGAACTGATCGAATCGTTTTTTATCAAAAAGAGAGGCAGCCTGTGCATAAACGACACCTCGATCGGGCTGTATACAGCTGAAAAGAAGTTCTCTGAGGGCGTTTTATCATCCCGATCTCAACATTTCTTGCCTTCTCGGGGCATGAGCGACACAAACATATATATGTACGTTTCATTCATGTAATAAATCAGTTGTATTCTACCTTCGTCCTGTGTTTGCGCCCTAAATATTTCATAATGGACCAAGACCAGCTAGCCCCGCAACAAGTTCTCTTGAGCAATGTTTTGAAAGCTGCGCTCTCATGTGCACGACACAAGGGGCTGGGCGATGCGCGACTTATGTTTCGGACAAACCTACTACTATTTATAGGGGGTATAGGGACGATAGACGACTCGTTCACCGAGTGTCGTGAAAAAAAACAGGAACGTCCTGCTCGTCCTCGACACCCGTGTGGGGCACCACATGCTGCCTTCTCCGACTGCGCTGACCACGCTTTCCTGCCACCGAACGCGACGAGCCAGAACTGCCACTTCACAATGGCTTAATCCACGTGACTGAGGAGTCGAATCAGGGCCGCGTCACTATAGTGCATACTGAGAGCAATTGACTGACCAGGTGCCGACGTCCCAGATCGGGTAACTATGTTTCCCGCCGTGGAATAAACTCGTTAGGGTGTAAACAACTGCGCATTGTGACCAGGAATTGTTTCCGTAAGACAAACTTTATAATCCCATTAGCGATAGAAGAAGCTGTGGAACACCCGCATTGTCGGACGGATGTATAGACTTGTGGAAGTGCGTTGTCGATGCTCAGCTAGACCAGTCTGATGTTGCCGGTGATCACGCCGACTACGAAGAACCATTAACTGACGCAAATATTACGGCGTTGCAACTAAGAACACTGTCCGATTGGCAGGAAAATGATCAAGGCGACGACAAGGAGGTTGGCATACCACAAGTTGTTATGGAGGCTTCCACCGCGATTAATTGTATCGCCTCTCTAAGAAATTTGTGGGTGGCAGCGCTCTAGGGCGAGAGGTATGTGACTGCTCTAGGGAGTTTACGAAGCGCCGTAATAAGGTCTAGTTTGAATAAAGACATGTGCATAACATACTTACAACTTCTGACTGAGCGTCTGGCTGTAACATGAGAAATTCATTTACTATGAACTTCGGACGTAACGAACGACACCCGTGCGACCGCCAGGCTTGTCAAAAGTGAGCTCGACTGTATCGAGAAAGCCTACGATCGTTCATGGTCCGAACGTCATTTTTTTGTCTTTTTGAACCACGCAACGGTGCAAACATTTGCTCTGTGACGTAGAGCTGACCCCCAAAATGCGCTAAGAGGGAAGAGATGCAATTTACTGAGCGCCAGTGTGATGTGATATACGAGGTTTCTCTCACATGCGTGTCTAAACTGGCCAAATCGCGTGATCGCAATTACTCATTGCAGATTTATTCACGCGGGCACCTCCGAGACCATTGCTAGGCTTTCCAGAAACTTAGACATACCTTTAAAAAAACCACGTTTATCGGCAAGGATAAAGAGCGAAAGAATTATGGCGGCGCATGAGCATTCTTACGATGTGTAAATGTAAAGTATTACTTGTCGCTGAGACTTTCGCTGAATTATGTGGCTGAGTTCACAGCGCCCATTTTGCCGTCTGCACCGAAGCAGTATCCGAGCTCTACGGGTCGTAGGTAAAGTCCTGGCTTGGCAGATATGTCGATGCCTGTGCGAAGGTTGCCAACGCCAATGAGAATGAACCCAATTAACGCCGGCTGCCTAATGCTCCAGCAGGGCTCATGATGTCATTCGTGTGCCGCGTTTCTGCCACCCGTGCCTACCAAGAGTTTCTCATAAAGGCGGTGTTCTCGGCAATGAGCCATGTAATGCGAGAGATATTCTCGCATTAATAAGAAAAATGAATCGTTGAGGCCTGCTATACAAAGAAGGCTAGGCGTTCCGATATCAGTGCACCATCCGTGGGGCACAGACACAGATAACTTGGTTGTTAATTACGATACATGCGATGTAGCATACAACGATTTTGCCCTGTTAACTTTTCGAAATAAATATCTCTACCTTCGCATTTCTTCTTTTTCGTGTATTGTACCTTGTATAGATTGTTATTTTGAGTTTGCATGCCTTGAATGATAAGCATATGGTGTACTACGTAAAAGGGACGCTGCCTTGGTACAATATATCAGTTGGCATCCGATGCCCTCTTCCACCTATTCATTCTTTCTTCTGTGTCTTTTTGTGCCGCATTATCCTCGATCTTTCCCAATTGAAGCGGAGCGCGCAGCAGACTTTCGCTGCCATCGAACCGACAATGAATTCGAATTGCTGACGTTAATCGATAGAAAAATAAAGTACCCGTTCAAGTCTTGTGCGTTTTGTTCACCACATTTCTTCCGTGTGAACCTACGGTTCAAGGGGGTGAAAAAACTGCAGCTACATTGCCAATGCAATCCACTGCATGCTTTGCAAGAAATCGACATTAAATAAGGCAAAACTGAGTTGGGCACTCTTCATGCAACGCTTTGGAAGCTGTGGAAGCACTTCGGCCTCAATGAAGAATCCTTCTGCCACGCATCACTCCTACTTGCCGGGGGCGTCGGTGAAGTCGACAGAAAACCTGGAGCGCTATCACTGCATATCACTAAACTTGCACTGTGTCACAGGGAAATACGATTACTTTACTTTCTTGTTTTAACTACAAGGTCGATCTAGCTTTTGTGCGCGCAAAGGTGTGCTAGCTTTGGCAGCGGTGCTCGTTAAATCAGAAGCTTACCAGTGCTGCTCGTACCCCTATTTAACATGACCGAAAGAGACTGCGGTGCATTGTATAGAAAGCGACGTGATATGTATAGTTGCAGGGTAAATTTACTTCAGAAGCGCTGGCAACATTGGCGGTGATCGTAACGCACTGAAAGATCGTAATCAACCACCCTTTTCTGCTCCTCTTCCTCGTAACCAACCTGCCTTTGCGGCTCCTCTTTCACCTCCTCCTCATAGTTCTAGTGAAAACCGGTTGATTATATGAGTAATTGAGCCGTTAGGAATATGCTAGCTCTGTGGAAGGT
Source organism: Amblyomma americanum (assembly GCF_052857255.1). Taxonomy (NCBI): domain Eukaryota; kingdom Metazoa; phylum Arthropoda; class Arachnida; order Ixodida; family Ixodidae; genus Amblyomma; species Amblyomma americanum. The sequence continues at coordinate 79,063,147 of NC_135499.1, forward strand.
CCGTTCAGTTTTCTGCTGTGCCGCTGCCTTGTCCCTCGTTAAGGTTGTCGGTCGAAAGTGCCCAGAGGACTCATTCTTACCGCAGAATCTGCTAAAAAGCATATTCATTCACGCTCGCCGGGTATTAACCCTCGAGGAAGACGGTGTCAAAAAGTCGGCAGAGACAGTTAAGACTGCTTACGTGTGAAAGGCGAAAGCCCAGCCGCTTGCGTCATGAACGCAGTCGTTTACTGTTCGTAGCAAACCATCGCACGCAACCGGCCGCTGTGACTACTTGCACTGAGCTGACCTGGCAGAGCGATTCGTGTTGCCACACAGCAGGCAAAGCCATAGCTGGCTGCTCGAATCCGCTGCGGGGGCGCCGCTCCACCCCTTCTGCTCTGCGCACTGGGGCGTGATGTAACCCGCTGCAATGTAGCTTGCAAGTTTGCCGCTAAGTGGTCGCCGCGACGCCGCGGCGACTTCGTGAACGCAGTCGGCGCTCTACCATGGCTCGATCCCCCCTCCCTCCCCCCCCCCCCAACTGCCTAACCAGGTTGCATTCGGATGCACCGACTATCTGCATGAGGGCGCCATGTTTTATAGGTACCAATGAATGTTATTGCGCACACTTAGACCGGTTTTCGTTCAGGGGGGCAGATAAGCTTTCGCCTTAAAGACTGTGTGAATAATTTTCAGTTATAGTTGCCACATACTGCGCCATCTTTTCAGGTACAAATACATTGCCGCGACAAGGGACGAAGAAGGAAGGACAAGCGCTACTAACAACATCTATTAAAAAGACACAGATAATTTATTTCATACCTACTCCTGGCCTAACTATGACGCCTTAAAGGCCGTAATATGTACTCAGTCTACCACCAGGAGCGCATGCGTGTCAGCAAAACAAGGGACAAAATGCGTTACGAGCAGGAACCTGGATACATAAATTTACAGTGATGGATAAGAAGAGGAGTGCTTACGCACGTGTCGCTGTACTTGTGAATATGATATACCTCGCATAATCCTCTTGTCAACTGACGCTCATGCCTATACAGAACTTTCGTTTCTTTAAATAGAGTGGACGCATTTTTATTTGATGACCTGCACTTGGTAACACAACATTGTCTGTAATGCAAAGCCAGGCTGGACAAAGGAGGACGTTATAAAGACGTGTTGTGCTGGCGTAATCGGGTGTTCAGGCATCCCTTGTTTGCCCACCTGTGTATATATCTTGATACTAGTAAAAGGGGCGTCAAAGACCACACCCTCAGCCCATCGAACAAACTGCAACTCATGTTTTATTTGGTATATTCGTTTACTCTTTTCTTTCTGTCCATTTTCTGTCAACGATAGTGCAAACTTTTCCCAGTTTATCAGGAGTCGAAAACAAGAATTCTGCTCCATATCTAGTTCCAACTTGCTTTAGGCCATTTCGACAATTGATAAATGTACGGTATTACCGCACACTTCATTTGCTCTCTGTTGGAAGACCAGGTTTGCTTAAACTCACCGAAAGACAAGATTTCCCACGGGCTAGAGCAAGTAGGTACCAGATGTGAGGTACAACTCTTGTTTTTGGCTCCTAATGAACTAGGCAAACGTTTTCACTATCGCTGGCTATCACTGACTCGAAGAAAAAGATGAAAAGTAAAAATGTGCCAAGCAAAACAAGAGTTGCAGTTTGCACAGTGTGCGGGCCGTGTGGTTTGGGTTGCACTATTTATTTGAGCCAGAACTATACAGGAAAATCCGGGAAATACATAAACACGCGACTACTCCCCAGAACGCGACTTTAAAACGTGCTTTATTTTATCCGACCTATCTTTTCATTACAGTGATTGTTCTCTTAACAATTGCAGTTCCTCGAATAAAAATGTGTGGGTTCCTCTTTTAAATAGAACTGAAGTTCTGCATCCTTTTTTGTTCATTGTCGAGGAGCCATGTTCGAAATAAAAAAATGCAGCAACTAGCCCAACCCTCCGTTATACTACGTTATCGAAGCCTTAATATTCGTGCCAACTGAACGGAGCATGGAAAGAAATATACCTAAAGCCTAAAAAATGCTCCTGCAGCTGTTTGATTGGAAAGAGCATTACAGAATGGTAAAAGTTTTTCAATCGTTAAAAGCCACGCATTTATTTCCATACTCGACGTTTGACATCTTCGTCTCGGGCACAGCTGGCCCAACTTTGGAATTTTGTCATGAGGGACCCTAAAGTGTGCAGCATTTAGGCACTTGACAGTGCCATAATGATGATTATGAGCTAGAAATGCGTCTCATAAAACAAGCCACAAATGCATTCTTAGCGACCGCTCCGGTTGACGGTGTTTCCAGACACACAAGCCACTATGACCAACAAGAGCAGTTCCGCCAAACAGAAAATGAGTTCGGGCTATGACCCCGAACAAAGCCGAAGGGAAGCATACCCTAAGGGAGCAGGTGTACTTAAACTACTTTAGCTAGGAGAATGTTTCACTTGAAAGACGTAATCAGTAAGGCCTAACGAAAGTGAAGGCTTCGAAATGTTCACTGTCGCGAAGCAGCTGAAGCTAAGCAGAAGCCGGATTGGAATATCAAGGGGCAGATATTTTGTGCAGCGGCACCTTCAAAATCGGCCCTAAAGTTAAATTTCATAAGTTCGGAACCCTCTACTCTTCATTCCAGTTGGAGGCCTACCACAAAGTTACACGCCTTAGTACCCGGTGTCTATTGTCGTCAGATAAAGGTGATAAAACGATGACCGTGACAGAGCACGAAAATGCTAGTCATTTTAGTGTAAGAGCTATAGCACTGAACAGTAAAGAAGGAGCAGAAGAGGCCTTCAACGTTCATTGTCGTTACTGAAGTGAAGCTTAAAATGATGCAGGCAAAGCCTGGTCAGAGCCTTGCCACTCGAAAAGAGCCAAGAACGCCGCGGAAGTTGAGTGGAAGTATCCAATTGCATCCTCAAAAGCGTATCTTCCAGGTTAGGATCAGACGGCACAACATGGCTGCATTCTCATTGTTCGGCATTGGGCGCACGCACTTCATTGTGGCATAGATGATCACAGGACAGAAGGCGACATTTTACACCCTTCGCCAGTGGCTTCGGATTTAAAACCTACGTGGTCCGCAGTTACGCGGCCTCTCAGCAGAAACAAGGTTGCATGTATCGCAGAGGACAATTCGGTCGGCGGATAGCGGGGGCTCCATACACAATACCCTGTTGCCGCTGTTTGGCTCCCTGGCGCCGGACGTGACGAATGATAAGCGCGCTGAATCCGAGCCAGGCAGCCATGTGTGCACGTGAATGTACTCTGCGATCGGAAAGAAACCGCGCAGTCTCTTCATCAGGTCCCAATACTCGTTCCACATTATCCCGGGTGACCTAACGCAGAACCGGCGCAGCTGCGATGTCCGCCTCAGCCCTCGCCCTAGGAAGGACAGGTCCAAGGGGACGGCGGAGCTCTCCAGCTGCAGGCTGTGCACTTGCTCCATCATCTGTGAGGTGGAATACGGAAATTTTGTGTAAGTATTTTTAAACGCAAAAGAATTTCTGAACGCAGTTTATCCGTACATGGTAAGATTTCACTATAACAATCAACATATCTGCACACTTTGCGTCAATAGGCTTAAATGTTTTTGCTATAACGTTTTCGCGAACGTCAAAGAAGTTCCGCATTGGTTTTCTAAAGCAGTCATAACTGCTGCATGCGAGCGACGGAAAAATGCATTGCTACACATCGGAGGAAAGGACTTAACTTCCCCATTTCCCTAACAGTATCTGCAATTTTACCATATTCAAAATTTTTTTCCAGGAATGTTGCACATGTAAAGTTTGTTAACAATGCGGCGAATTACTTGCTATGCGTCATAACCTTTGAAGCTTGATAAAGCGCCATCGTGGTGGTCACCTCGATGAAATTGCTCACAGTTAAGAAAACAGTGGTGGTGAAAATGGTGCACATTCTTTTGGAACAGCGTAAATCTTATGATGCTTCCATGCATGAGAACGACATAACAGCACTATTATAAAAACCAGAACTTCATTCAGTGCCGGAATGAAAAGATATCTCAGAATTCCTCTTGCGTAACCTGCTACTATGGTAAAAAAGAGCGGGTGGTGACATTCATTAAATATATGGTACATTGAAAAATTTAGTAAGTTTAGCTTGAAGCTGTCATGAATTCAATGTAGGGAAGAAATATAACCGCCATGCTTTATCTAATAGATTATGCGAAATGCACCTCTCTATGCACGCCCCGCCACGAACGTATGAAAACCGCACGTCAAATAATATTCGCTTAGTTTTATAACGCAGTGCCGCAGGACAAATCTGCAGGTTTAGCATTTGGAAATTTCTACCGGTCCTTACCTCCGTCAAGGCCGCTGTGGTTTCTTCGCCTGAAAAGGCCGCAATGCCAAGGTTCCGCAGTCTGAGTTCACTGAAAATGCAGCCTCTGAGAAAACTCAGGTCCTGGACGTCCGGCAGATCGCACAAGGTGAGACGCCTCAGAGAGCTGAGGAGGGGCAGCGACTCGAACACCTGTTCGTTGCATATGAAAGGAGAGTCGCAGACGTCGCAAGTCGATGGCCGCGCGCTCACGTCAGCGCGCACGTCGAGCTCGTCCAGCCTGAACCGCGCCCTGGCAAGCTGTTCTAGGCAGCCTCGCCCACTGAGGGCGCATGGGGGGAGGGCAAGTGCGCACAGACCGACGAGGCCAGCGTCGGCCAGAGCAGAGCAGCAGTCGATGTTCGGCTTGAAATGAAACGACGCGAGATTAAGCTCTCTCCGTTTGTGGCATCCTCTGAGGAAGTTCAGGAAACGCGGCATCGATGGCAGCTGCGGAACATGTGCTAGCCACTGCCTGTGCAGGCGAGGACACCAACGTCAACGCTCGCGTGCGCCTATGCCAGTCGTAACGAGTCGCTGCTTCGAGAGTTGCAAACACGTCATCTTGGATGACAATGAAGAGACTGGAAAAGTTTTCCGGGACAAGATGTACCGTTCTCCTGTCTAAGACCACGTAGTTCGTTGCCGGTCTGGGATTACCCCTCACGATCACGCTCCAAGACATCTTGAGGCCTGCCTGGAACAAGCTGAGAAGATTTCCGGGGAAGCGCACTGCACTGTCGGCGTCATCAAGCGCCAGTCTTTCCGCTCTGAGGGCTGCAGCGGCGCAGTCGTGGGTGAAGGTCAACGTCTCAAATTTTCCAGCCGTGCCGTCGTGGAAGCTCCTGAGCACCCTGCATGCGGCTTCATGACGAGGCCTAATTCGCACGCCAGTCTTCCACAAGTGGCAATGCAGTTTCCGCAGGCTTGAAGAACGCTCGAGAAAAAAGCACAGGAAATTGATGTTGCGTTGTCTCGGTATCACTTCAACGTACATGCCGCGCAGGGATTCCGGAAATATTGGTGTTGTGTCATAGCCGGGCAAGATGTCTAAGAAGCTGGGCACGTCCAACTCCGGACGAGAACATTCCAGGATTGACCATTCGAGGAACTGCAGACAACGGAGCTTGTATCGAAGGAGGCGAACAACCGCTGTCGGCCACAGGCAGGTGTGCAGACAGCGCAGTGTAGTGAGATTGACGCAGCTAGAGGCGCACCTTTCCACCGTTTCCGAGTTGGAGGCCAAGAAATCGTTCAAGTCGAGCTCTGATATTGCCGTCGCCCGACTCTCGTCTAGGTACGCTCGAAGGGAATCTGCCGAGTTGCTAATAAGGAATCTCGTGGTGCGCAACACCCACGGGAGTCGAGCCAGTCTTGACAACTCGCGCGAAGTTCTTTCGACGGCCATTAGATCTTCGGGACCCAGGAACGTCAAGATTAGTGTAATCATCTCTCTCGGCAGCCGCAGAAGTTTAAAGGTCTCATTGGTAGATGCCATTGCTGCAACTCCGAGGGCGTCACTGGTTTGCGCGGAGTTCACTTCCCTTGCTGTCGATATTTCACTAAGGCCCCAGTGAAGGACGAGTGCTCGTCGGCAAAGCGCGTGTTCGCTTCGCGCTTAGGCAGAACGGGAGTGAAGCCATGCTTTTTCGCTAGTACAAGATATGAGGTTCAGCGCATGCATTGTCTTGCAGGCGAACAGCAGCCTCTGAGGCAATGTTTCAACGACGCATAAACTGAGCTGCCATATCAACACATGAATACGTTTTGTAGGCTCTTCAGCCTCCTATCAACAAATTATCGCGACGTGCAGCTTTATCGCTGTGCACTATAACATGTACTGATAAAAGGTAATGCAAGCGTCTGAAAATTGAGATGAAGATTAGGCACCATTTACATTGGAAGTACACATTTTAGGACATTGGTAGGCGAATAATAATTGTTTCTGAACAAATTAATCGTGCTGTCTGTATCAAAATTTGTTATCGCGGCGGCTTCTTGCCATACCTGTATATTCCTATGCAAATTGCAGAGCGCCATTGTTGGAGGCGAACCCAGCGCGAGTTACACAGGCGCATGTGCAATAAATGAGCCGGAAACTTGAGAAAATTGCAGTTGCAGTAAATGGTATAAATCACCTTACCTGCCTAATAAGTATAAACCCAGGCCTAGTATTATTGATTACACTAATAAATATCAGTTTAATTGCGCACGAAAAATTGGTCGCGTGGGTAGAGAAATGCCAGGATGCAAAGAGCCCTCCAAAAAAGGGCATTAGCAGCAGCCAGAAGGCTGAGAAAATATTTATTTTACTTCGTAGCCTTTTCCTGGACCATAGCACGTACCGGTTCACCAAAAGTGAAACGGAGCAAACCCGCGTTGGCCGAACTGGCCAAAACTGCACGCTCTATCAGTAGATGCACAGCAAAGAGCGGGGGTGGGTCCGCACGTCCGTCTGATCCATCTGGATAATCTGATGCTTGACTTAGCGCCGGCACGAGCCAAGCCGCACCTGAACTATTACTGCTGTCCAGGGCAGCTTTCAATGTTTCATGCATGCGTTTATTGATTGCGCGCATCGTGCAGAAAAGATAGCACTCGGAGGCGTGAGCTTTCGGCTTCTTTAGGAATGGCACCATTTGCAGTCTGCGTGATCACCGTGGTTCACACTTGGCAGCGAGTTTGTTGCGCTGTGGATTATAAACACTTTGCATCAGCTTCGCAAACGCGATCAAAATTAATCTTGGCTCAAGGGAACGCACGAAAAAAAGAACATCCATATATTGTCTCCGTTGTCTGTAGATAGAAAGAGATGCTCAACATCAATCATACACAAAACATTATAATTCACACCTGACACTGGTGCCAGGCCCGCCCTCCGCTCTTGCACATTTTGTGGGGATGTGGGGCAAAACCAAACAATCTGCAAACGGAGAACACGTCGTTTGAGCAATGGGAGGCGCTGCTGACCAGAGATAACCTTTGGAGCTTTTGGCTGGTGACGCCGTCGGTGGAGGGCGCTTTTTTCGGAGCTCCAGCCACTACGTCCGAAACTAAGTGCTTTCTGCTATTTCCTCTTGTACATGCTGTAGGGGCAGCAGTTTTAAACCGTGTTAAGGGTAGGAAGGCTAGCGGAGTGAGTGTGCCGGAGGTTTTTGTGCAGGAATTTTGCGGGCTTTTACGTTACGTTGTGCTGAATGTTTTTGTGTACGGATTTTGTCGGGCTTTTACGTTTGTTACGTCTCGCCTACAGCGCGCGGTATAGCCGGCGCGGATGCACCGGATGCCGCGGCTTCGTTCATCGCTGCCGCAACGCCTCCCGCCAAGCGCGTCCAGGCAGGTTTCAGTGCCACGTGTCGTCGTGCGTGCGTGTTTGTGTGTGTGCATGTTTTGCCCACGCTTGTCAAAGCGCGGCAGCCGGGGAGAGGAGCTCTCCAACTGGGAGGCGAGGAGGTCTGACCGGCGCCGGCCTGGCGGACGCGCCCGTCACGCCTGAACATGTTCAAGCGTCGCCGTATCGGATGACTCTTCCCAAGCCGTTCCCTCTTGCCCTCGACTCCGTGGGTATAAAGGGGGCTGCCCCGGACGCCAACGAGAGACTTCGATTTCTTCCTGCGAGTAACGTGGTCGCCCTGACCGGCTGCTCTTTTGCGATGCCAGAATAAACAAGTTGTTCTGTTGCCAGTCGACTCATCCTTTGCCGGGACCTTCGGATGTTTCCTGCTTTGCCCCAGGCCGCCAGGCCAACGCTACCCTTGGGGCTTGCAACCCTTTTGCAACAACTGGTTGCCAGCGGTGAGATCCCGACAACGGAGGCCAGCAGCGAAGATATGCGTTCAACTGTATGCTGAGCAGCACAACGACCATCCGGGAGCAGTGCAACGAGCCCTGTGTGATGACTGGTTGCCTGCAGCGGAACGACTGCGCTGAATTCTTGGCTGCAAGGTTTGGTGGGTGCGGGACTTTCTTCTTCTGAGTTTTGCCAGGCTTTTGTTAGTGTCAGAAACAGAGCTGGTAATTGTGGTTGTCGTTGCTGCCGGGTTAGTTTGCGGCAAGACAATAGTAGGCAGTAGAGAAAGCAGCATTCGGAGCAGCCATGGATTTGAAGTCGTTGCGCAAACCGAAATTGCTGGAGCTTGCAAGAGAGTTGGGTCTGGATGTCTCAGACAAACTCAGAAAACCAGAACTGCTAAGGGCTATTCTTGAGTTGGAGGCTGATGATGACGAGCTGTCGGAATGCCTTGAGACCATTGAGGAGAGGGAACAAAAAGAAAAAGAGAAAGACGAGCGCGAACGTAAAGAGCAAAAAGAGAAAGACGAGCGCGAACGTAAAGAACAAAAAGATAAAGAAGAGCGCGACCGTCAACACGCTTTGGAAATGAAGCGTCTCGAGGTAGAGATGGAACGCGCTCGTAATGGAAGTCAGGCACACGGTGCAGGAGAACGGGTATCGTTCAAAATGACTGACCTGATGCGGCCGTTTAAGCTTGGAGAGGACATTGGTTTGTTCCTGGTTAACTTTGAGCGAACGTGCGAGAAGCAGGGGTTCTCTCGGGAAACGTGGCCACAGCGCTTGCTCACTTTGTTACCCGGCGAGGCGGCCGACGTAGTCGCTCGCTTGAAGAGAGAGGAGGCAGAGGATTTCGACCAAGTGAAATCGAGTCTGCTAAAAAAGTACAGGCTGTCAGCGGAGGCGTTCCGTCGGAAGTTTCGGGAAAATGAAAAAGGCAGAAATGAGTCATATACAGAGTTTGCCTACAGGCTTATGTCAAACATGCAGGAGTGGCTCAAAGAAGAGAAAGCGTTTGGTGACCACGAGAAAATTCTGCAGTGTTTCGGGCTGGAACAGTTTTATAGTCGGTTACCTGAGAACGTGCGGTACTGGGTCTTGGATAGGCCAGACGTTAGTACAGTGGCTAAAGCCGCCGAGCTAGCCGAGGAGTTTGTGACGCGTCGGGCTCGCGGAGCTAAGGACGGTCAAAAGGGTGAATTTGGCTCCAAGTCTGAGAGGCCGAAGTTCACACCCATGAGAGCAAGGGGGGACACGCGTAGTGCGGATGCGAGTGAAAGCAGTCCGACCGAACGTAAGGAGACGGCGGCAGCCGAAGCCGAACGCAGAAAGCGGTTCGAGGCAAGGCAAGCGCGCGTGTGTTATACGTGCCAGAAGCCGGGTCACTTTTCGGCGCAGTGTCCAGAAACAAAAAGAGAAGTCGTGTGTTTGTCATTATGTAGCACTGACGAGAACATGAAGCTTCTCGAGCCTTACATGCGAGACTTCCTCGTGAACGGGAAAGAGTGCCGAGTGCTTCGTGATTCCGCAGCTACAATGGATGTAGTTCACCCCTCTTACGTAGAACCCGATATGTTCACGGGCGAGCGCGCATGGATCAAGCAAGCCGTGGAAGCTCATAGCGTGTGTCTGCCCGTAGCAAAAGTGCTTATTGAAGGACCTTTCGGAGCACTTGAGACGGAGGCCGTAGTGTCATCTAGGCTGCCCCCCCAGTACCCGTACCTATTTTCGAACAGGTCCGATCACCTCCTGCGCGAGAAGGGGCTTTTGTTTGGTGAGGCTAGCGTTCAGGCCTTAACCAGATCGAGAGTTCGGGAGCTCGCTGCAAAGGCGGTAGTTGCGGGGCCGACGTTGTCGAACAATGAGAAAGGGTCGGAGGCGCAGCAAGCTGATATTCCGAGCACGTCAGAACTGGATAAAATTGAGCCTGTAGCGTTGAAGGCACCAGGTACTGGAGAGGAAATGCCCGACAAGGGAAAGTTAGAAGAGCCTCCGGTCGAGCTTCCGGGACTAGGCTCAGTGACGAACAGGGAAGACACTGATCAGGTCATTAGTGACTTAATCATTAAAGCACCGCTGTCAGCTGAGCAGAGAACCGAACTACACCAACTCTTACAAGAGTTTCAAGGTCAGTTCTCTGAGAGGCCTGGTAGGACTTCTGTCCTTACTCATGATATAGAACTTACCTCGCCAGAGCCAGTACGATCCAAGGCGTACCGGGTGTCACCCCGCCAGCGCGATATTATGGAGGCTGAGGTAAAGAAAATGCTACAGCTCGGTGTTATTGAGGCGGGTGAGAGTGATTATACCTCCCCTTTGATTTTAGTTGAGGTACCGGGCAAGGAACCTCGTCCTTGCGTCGACTACCGCAGGCTTAATTCCATTACTAAGGATCAAATTTATCCGATCCCTAACATCGAGGAGCGCCTTGAGAAAGTTAGTAGCGCTCAGTTTATTTCCACCCTAGATCTTGTCAGGGGTTATTGGCAGGTTCCACTTACAGAAGAGGCTAGTAGGTATGCGGCGTTCGTTTCACCAATGGGAACATTCCGTCCTAAAGTTTTGAGTTTTGGTTTGAAGAACGCGCCATACTGCTTTTCAAGCCTCATGGACAAAGTGTTGCGAGGACAGGAAGAATTCGCTTTACCGTATTTAGACGACGTAGCGATATTCTCCGCATCCTGGTCTGAGCATATGGCACACTTGCGGGCAGTGCTAACCCGCCTGCGCGAAGCGGGCTTGACAGTCAAAGCTCCCAAGTGCCAATTAGCACAGGCCGAGGTTGTATACCTCGGTCACGCGATTGGACAGGGTCGTCGCCGCCCCTCTGAAATAAAGGTGGCCGCTGTGCGAGACTTCCCGCAACCGCGCACGAAGACCGATATTCGGTCGTTCTTAGGTGTCGCCGGCTACTATCAGAGGTACATCCCCAGGTACTCCGATATCGCGGCTCCCCTGACGGATGCGCTAAGAAAAACAGAGCCCCAAACAGTCGTCTGGAGCGAGACAAAGGAAAGAGCTTTTAGCGCCCTAAAGAGCGCCCTAACAAGCCAGCCTGTGCTACGATCGCCAAACTACACAAAAGGGTTCGTTGTTCAGTGCGATGCTAGTGAGCGAGGCATGGGCGTTGTACTGTGCCGAAGGGACAATGGAGAAGTGGAACACCCCGTCCTGTATGCTAGTCGTAAGCTGACCTGTCGTGAGCAGGCGTACAGCGCCACCGAGAAAGAGTGTGCGTGTCTCGTGTGGGCCGTTCAGAAATTGTCATGCTACCTAGCCGGCTCGAGGTTTATCATTGAGACGGATCACTGCCCTCTCCAATGGCTGCAGACCATATCTCCCAAAAATGGCCGCCTCCTGCGCTGGAGCCTCGCTTTGCAACAATATTCCTTTGAGGTGCGTTACAAAAAGGGGAGTCTCAACGGTAACGCCGATGGCTTAAGTCGAAGCCCCTAACGTAGGAATCCGCCTCAAAGTTGTTGGTTACTGATGTTTTCTTCCTGAGGCAGGATTTTTAACATATTGCTTTTGTTTAGTGTTTCTAAGTGATTATGTGCTTTCTTGTGCAATTTTCCAATTTGTGGACGCGTTCTGAGTGCTGCTTGACTACTGTATGGAACTAGGCAGTAGTATAAAAGGGGAAAGAGCCTGGCAGAGCTTAGTGAGGGTTGTCTCGTGCTTGCTGACTGAGCGGTTGCGTTTCGGCGTAGTTCTAACGCTTGCTGGGAACGAGCACAAAAATGGCAACTCTCCCGAAGTGACTTTGCAGTGCCCTGTATGAACCTGAACCTGAGAACGAGGCCTTCTCTGTGCGCTGCGCTCAAGCAACGTCGAGGGACCACCGGTTTCGATTATGAGCATCATCGAGCGACATCCCTCTGGACAGCGGATGCAGTCCCCTGACCATCGGGATCTCCTTCTCCCGGCGGGGCGGTCTGTTACGTCTCGCCTACAGCGCGCGGTATAGCCGGCGCGGATGCACCGGATGCCGCGGCTTCGTTCATCGCTGCCGCAACGCCTCCCGCCAAGCGCGTCCAGGCAGGTTTCAGTGCCACGTGTCGTCGTGCGTGCGTGTTTGTGTGTGTGCATGTTTTGCCCACGCTTGTCAAAGCGCGGCAGCCGGGGAGAGGAGCTCTCCAACTGGGAGGCGAGGAGGTCTGACCGGCGCCGGCCTGGCGGACGCGCCCGTCACGCCTGAACATGTTCAAGCGTCGCCGTATCGGATGACTCTTCCCAAGCCGTTCCCTCTTGCCCTCGACTCCGTGGGTATAAAGGGGGCTGCCCCGGACGCCAACGAGAGACTTCGATTTCTTCCTGCGAGTAACGTGGTCGCCCTGACCGGCTGCTCTTTTGCGATGCCAGAATAAACAAGTTGTTCTGTTGCCAGTCGACTCATCCTTTGCCGGGACCTTCGGATGTTTCCTGCTTTGCCCCAGGCCGCCAGGCCAACGCTACCCTTGGGGCTTGCAACCCTTTTGCAACACGTTGCGTTGTGCCGAAGGTTTTTATGCAGGAATTTTGGCGGCCGTAGTCGGCCCGACGATGGGTCGGCAAGCATGGAAAATCAAGGTCAACGGGGAGTTAGTGCAGTGCCAAAGGTGCGACCGTTGGTGCTATTTAGACGAAACCGAGTTCAGGAGCCTAGACGAGGCAGATGGGGCTAGCTTCACGTGTAAGCTAAGTAAGCGTTTTGATGAGGCCGTTCGAACGTTGAAAGGGGAATGGGCAGCTAGGATCATGGAGCTCAAAGGGGGCGTGAAGGTGGAACGAAAGTAAAAGATTAAGCTACACACTCAGGTCGCCGAGTCGCTTAAGAGGGAGGGTGCTAATGCCGACCTGTTGGAGCGAATTGTGGGCGAGCTGAAAGTGGAGCGGCAAAAACGGGCTCAGCTAGAAGAGAAGGTAGAAGCGCTGAGGTCGCGGCCGGCAGGGCATTCCGGTTCGGAGCAGTGTCGGATGGGGGGGTGACGAGGCTCGTCAATCCCACAGTGCTGTAGCGCAGCAGGCTTTGAGTGGGGAAGACAGAGAAGTAAAAACGGGCACGGTGACTCGAGACAGTAGCGTACGGCAGCGGGAAAGACAGCTAGTGCGATCCGGAGGGCAACAGTCCCTGTCATGAAGCGAACGATTAGAGTGAAGGAGGGTTCTGGTAGTCGGTGACTCCAACGTAGCGAGGGTTTAGGCAGGCGTTTTAACGACAGTGAAGGCGGACAGGCGGGTGCAGGTGGAGGACCAGTCACGGAAGTACATGGCAGATACAATGGCCAAAGCCCAGGAGGTGGTAGGGGACAACATGGATGGCGAACACCTTGGCATTATCGACGCTGTTCTAAACGATGTGCTGAAGCGGAGGAGTCAGAATCTCGAAAAGCAGTTAGAAGTAAGGATGCGCAGGCTTAGGGCCCTCTAGGAGTGTGCATGTGACCATATGCACAATCCCAGAGGTCAGAGGCACTTTATCGAAATGGAAAGTGGGGTCGTTGTGGCTAACCGTATAATTCGGTTTATGAGTCGACGACTAGGATACGGGGTAACGAAAGTTAACAAGTAAGTGTACGAGGCCAGCTCCCACCCTTTTGCAAAGGATGGCATTCACTACGGTTGTGCCACTGGCAAGAGGGTGGGTAGCAGGACAGGTCGCCAGGCAACAGCATTTTTTGGGGGACCCAGAGCTCTGAGGGAACCAGTGTAGACAAGGAAGAACCAAGATCAAATAGACGATGGAACCCTAGGAGCACGAATAGTCACAAGCGCCAGGGCCAAGTTAATTCAGATATAGGTTTCATTAACAAGCAAGGCGGCAGGAATAGACTGAAATGGCAGAAAATAGAAGACAGTTAAGGCAAGGGGTTTGGTTTAGTTTACAGGGGTTTAACGTCCCAAAGCGACTCAGGCTGTGAGAGACGCCGTAGTGAAGGGCTCCGGGAATTTCGACCACCTGGGGTTCTTTAACGTTCACTGACATCGCACATTACACGGGCCTCTAGAATTTTGCCTCCATCGAAATTCAACCGCCGCGGACGGGATCAACCCCGCGTCTTTCGGGCCAGGAGCCGAGAGCCATAACCACTCAGCCAACGCGGCGGCTTTAATGCAGAAAGAATTAATGGTGTATGGTTTAGTTGAAACGCACGTTAGAGACATGGAGCAAACGTCCTGTAACCCAAACTACGCATGGGAATATTGCAATAGAACGGGGGACAGAAGGAAGAAGGGTAGAATTGAGGCATTAATTCATAAAGTATTAATTTTCAAAGGGTTAAATTGAGATGGAAGGAACATTTATAGCTAAAAGGAAAAAGTGGCAGTTGAGCAAACACTCCTTGGCTTTGTATACCTGTGGACAGGAGCTAAAGCCAAAAAGGAAAACAGGGAAATGTTAGATTGTATTGCAAGCGATATTAATGAGCTAGGAGGACAGGGCGAGATAATTATATTATTCGACACGAATCCACGCATAGAAGACCTGGATGGGTACACAGATTCGACAGGAGGCATGCGGCTGGATATTTGTGACAGGCATGATTTAGTTGTGTGAAACTGTACCGAGAAGTGTGATGGGCTCATAACATGAGAGGCAGGAAGTCTGCACTCGACGATAGATTATGCGGTTATGTCACAGAGGTTGTATAATAGGTCAGGGGTAATGAGCATAGATGAACATAATTCCAGAAGTCTATGTAGTGACCACAAACGTATCAAGTTGAGTTTCAGAAGAGAAACTAATGCAGGACTGAAGCGAGATGAACAATAAGAGGGGAATTTTTACTCAGAAAAGCAGTTGGAAGCAGCCAAACAAGCTGAGAATGTAATTTTTGAGGCTAATGAAACAGAATGGACTTATACCTAATTAATTCGATTACTATAGCTAGAGCTAGCTAAGGTGCGAATCAAGTCAAAAGGGAAAAGACCCAAACCGAAGAAATGGTGGGATGAGGAGGTCAAGAATGCGATAGAGAAATGTCAGGAAGCGTCCAGGGAACAGAGATATTCCAAAAAGAGCGGGGAACCAGCCGCTGAAGTGGACAGAAAATGGAATACCTTCATAACGTGTAGAAGCACAGCATCCTATTTGTTTAATGAGAAAATTATAGGAAAGGGTGCCAAATGAATGTCAATGGTAATAAAAAGGATAGAAAAGGCAGCTCAGAAATTCTGGAAACGTCTAAATACAAAGACGGCTGCGTTTTTATGGAGGAAAAACGGTAAGGCGCCCGTGTGCTGTGCGATGTCAGTGCACGTTAAAGATCCCCAGGTGGTCGAAATTATTCCGGAGCCCTCCACTACGGCACCTCCTTCTTCCTTTCTTCTTTCACTCCCCCTTTATCCCTTCCATTGCGGCGCGGTTCAGGTGTCCAACGATATATGAGACAGATACTGCGCCATTTCCTTTCCCCCAAAACCAATTATTATTATTATTATTATTAAATACAATGAGTAATAAGACTAAGCAAGAACGAAGGTTTTATGTTACAGATCAGGTTTTGGACTTGATGAGAAGCAATCAAACATATAGGAACGAGGATGACAGAAGAATTTAAAGAAAGAGATTGTGCACATAATTTATCGAAGGAGGATAGACCGGTTACTCTAATTGGTTCACTTGCAAAGAGAGTGGGAAAGGGCAGAGAAGGTTTCTAGTGGCACACCAACAGGACCAGACAGTATTCCGATTATGTTAATAATGAAGCTAGGACAAAATCCAAGCAAACATTAACACAATGAGTGAATAAAATGATATTGGATGGCAAAGTCTCCGATGAATGGCGACTTAGTAGAATGAACATGATATATAAGGGAAGGAGGGACAAAGCTGATGTAACTACCGTCCCATAACAGCGACATCTGTGGATTACAGGTTGGTTATGCAGATTATAAAGGACAGTTTGCAGGCTTAGGTGGAGAACGAGAGGGTGCTGGGGGAGCTGCAAAATGGGTTCCGGAACGAAAGGAGGTTGGAGGACAATTTATTTTCATGGCCGCAGTGTATAGAGATTGCTGAATAGGAAGACAGGCCCCTATGCCTAGCATTTCCGGACACTAGGGGAGCCTACGACAATGTTAATCAAGAATATATATATATCAGGTAACAGAGTGCATATAAAATGGGAAAAAATGTATCAGGGCCTATAGAGGTACAGCGGAGGCTTAGGCAAGGATGTCGTCTGTCTCATTTGTAGTTCATTATGTGCCTGCAAGGGTTAGAGACCAAGCTAAAGAGGAGCGGACTATGCTTCCACCCCTCTTTTTCAAGCAAGGAGAATGGATTAAACAGTCATTACCGGGACTAATATACGCGGATGATATTGCGCTAATGGCTGAAAACCGGTAATATTTGCAGAAGTTGATAGACATTTGGGGTACAGACGGAGACAGAATAGGTTTCAAGCTTAGTAGAGAAAAATCTGTAGTCATGAAATTTAATGATGACGGCGGCCCGCATAGAATACAGGAGTTCACGCTAGAAGTAGTGGATGAATACAAGTATCTTGCAGTGGGGATAAATAACAGTGCTCAGTATCTGACGCAGCATGAAAGATATGTAATAAATAAAGCTACTAGGAATGCAGCTGTCATAAAAATAGGGCACTGTAGAATTTCAGTAGGTGTGAAGTGATAAGAAGAATCTGCAAAGGGGTGATGGTTTTTACTGACTTTCGGTAATGTGGTCCTGGGCATAAGACCAGATGTTCAAGCAAGGTTAGAAATCAAAAAACGCGACGTAGGGAGGCTAGCTTTGGGAGCACATGGGAATACACAAAATCAATGGGTACAGGGTAATATGGGATGGGCGTCGTTCGAGAGCGGAGAAGCTAGCAGTAAGATAGCATTTGAGGAGCGATTGAGAAAAATGGCGGAAAAAGAATGGAATAGGAAAGTTTTGAGATGCCTGTACATAAGGAATGTTGACACGAAATTGAGAAATCGAACTATAAAAATGACAAGCAAATATCTGGACAGCAGTAGAGTGACAACTCAACCATGATCGGTTAAGAAAAAAGTTAAAGAAACAGAGAGAGCTCTGTGGAAAACAGGAATGCTGACGAAATAGGCCGTGGAAATATACAGGATCTTTAAGGAGGAAATTCCCAAAGAAAATGTATATGATAATTTTAGGGGAAGCTCTTTGTTGTTTGAGACCAGGACGGGAGTTTTGCGGACTAAGACATATAGAGTCAGGTACCACGAGATCGACAGGTTGTGCGTTGCGTGCGGAGAGCAGGCGAAAACGGCGGAACACTTGATACCTTTCTGTAAAAGGCTCCACTTTACAGTGGAAAGCAGCGGGGCTGATTTATCCAAGGCACTGGGGTTGAAGGTCAGTGAAGGTTATGTAGATTTTAAGCTGGCAGAGGAACCAAGCGAAGGTTGTCTGATTGGTGGCTAAAATCAAGTCAGGAGCAAAATTTCACAAGTCATGGCTGGGTGGCTTTAACCACCTGCCGATTTAAAGGGTTCAGCCTTATCCATCCGTCCGTCCGTCCATCCAGTGCTTCTCCAAGCATGTGCGTCGTCACCGTGGAGGGGGAGCATCTATCCCCTGAGGAGTATATATCCACGGACTGGACCTACGTAGCCCACTGCAACGAACACGGCTCCGTCGCTTCGTTATCTTCGAAACGTACACCCAAGCCATCGCTTACGGCGTCGCTTTCCGCGTCCGCACAGCACACCACGTCCCAATAGCTATCTTCCTCCACATCTTCACATAAGCTACCTCGCCGCGCTCCGTCGCTGCCACGCCTCCCTCTTGGAGCTTTAAATTCATCAGTGGCCCTCGCGGGGGCCTCAATCTGTGTGCCTGGGGCGAGAACGCTTTTCGCAGAACCATCACTTCAAGCCTTGGTGTCAGAGTAGGCTCAGACACCGCAGAGAACCGCCTTCGCGTGAATTTCGTTCAGAACACCCCCACCTTTAGCACTCCAAACCGGAACCACTACATCACTTATGCGAAGGTCCGGCAATCATCCTGGATCCTACAAAGTAATCAGTTGCCACCTATTAGGCCCCGCCATGCGCATAATTCTTACAAATATGAATGTGGAATTTCTGATGTCAATGTGATATAATCCCGGTGAGTCATCACAAATTAATTACAAAAGCAAAGTCTGTTGTGTTTTAGCATCATACCGGCGTCATAAATTCTTGACAAGTGTTTCCACTTACTTTTTTGCACCAGAATGACATCAAAATTTTGTGATGAAGAGTTTCTGATGATCAGCATCAGAAACCCTTGATGAGATTTTGATTCAATCGTTTTAGCATCAGACCAGCATCACAAGTTCTTGCTGGGATTTAGCAATAACCTAATTATCATCAGACGAACATAAAACTTTCTTGATGAATTTTAGCATTCACTTTATTGCATCAAGCTGACATCATAGAGTTTCTGTGTACACTTTACTCACTCGAAACACTTTTTCAGATCAACTTTAGATGCACGAAGACGTCACGTAAGGGGTACCACCCCATCACTGTTTGATGTTATTTTAAAAAGCATGGTTCGAATCGCCCTTGAAATTCTGAGTATATATATACCCTTCATTTCCGAAAAACTATTTCAATTAGACTCCTGAAGTTGATGCACTTCCTGAAAAATTCGGATCGACCTGGTAGTGCGCTCTATGTGCGCAAAAAAGAGAGCGACGCGAAGCGGTGGCGTGCGGACGTTCGATCCGTCGCTTAGTACTAGTGGGAACCCACCAAGCAAGCGAAGGCGGCAGGTCACGCGCACCTTCGACCTGCACAGCGGTCTCCGAGCTTTCGCACTCAAGCTTAGTAAATACGCGCGTAACTTGTTTTCTCTCTTGAAATTTTGTGAATGTGCCTCAAAGCCAGGCCAAGAGAAATATTTTCTCTACAACAGCGGTCTAGCGACAGAGACAAAATCAAAACGCGTATTCGTGGGGGAGGTGTGATTTCGTTGGGTGCCTGTCCATTCCTGCTTAGTACAAACTCACCGTAAACTGTCACTTAAACCTGGTTCTAAGTGAGCAAATATAATATGCAAGTAAGAATATGCGCTGCGAGTGTTTCTGCTCCGCGGCTCGACACGCACCTCTCCCTGCAGTACGCCCGCTCGCATAGTCCGCTCCAAATGTCGTTACACCTCTGTAACAGACAAGCAGATTGTTCTCATTATTTAAATGATACGGGTCTGCCTCATAGCTACAGCAAAGCAAATATTTTCTCGACGGCGGCGATGACCAATACGACACCGCGCTTGTTGAGGCGATCTCGGAGGAGAAGGTTTGTCACAAAACATGGACAAAGCGGGAACGGCTGTGTGTAGATCAGATTGGCTAATAGCGGGGGAACTTTCGGGTGACGAGTGAAATTTTCTGTTGGTGGAGATACGAGTGACGAGACAAGCGATATGGCAAATGCTTCGCGTGATGGTGTCGCTTGCCGCCGTTTCCTTCGCGTTCGCGTGCGTTTTTGCGTACATGGAACTCAGCCTTTATCTCTAAAAAGTAAGGATACCTTGTGACTAGCTAGGAGGTAGTACATGATAGTGTGCATTGGTTTATAAGCAAAGAAGTCACGAAAGTAGAACGAATTTATTCTACCTTGAACTTCGAGGCAAAAAAAAACTTAACACTAATATTAACCCATTAAACTACAACAAAAAGCAGTACTTTTTATAACTTTTTAGCCAAGCTCACAATCATGCTCTTAATGTACGAGTCATAGGCATTGCCTAGCCACAGCCACTGTAGTCTTTCAGTCTTCTAGCGGTCTCTAGGCGCAGCATTTTTGTGTGTGTCAGGCTTGTAGGTCTGAAAACGCTGTCTCCTAGTCACGAGGTTCGCTGCATTAGCGTGGTAGGATCGTCACAGCGTCAAACGTCCTGCACGTCCATGCGAAGTGGCTCACGGAGGCTTCGTGGGATGTACAGGCGCCAAAAGACTTAACACCAATGACGAAGAGCGTGGCTTGGACTGCCGTCAGTGCCACGAAGAGATAACCATCGGGTGCGTAATGCTCTGAGTAAGTTTACAGCCACACACTACAGGTGGTGTGCTGCGCGCTTTGACTGATTTTTCGCCTGAGCCCGGTCGCCGTGTAGACAGCTTGCTCGTTATGGGGGCGTTTCCCGCGTTTTGCTCGCAGATGCGGCATCGCACGCTCGTGAAACGCGTGGCAGTTCCCTTATCGCGGGATACTGAAATTGTGCGCTAAGCTGCCGTTGCTCGAGAGCCTTGTAAGTTTGGTCTACAGGCTGCCGATGTAGCAAACAAATTATGAGGTGGCGGCGCGCTTCCAAGTTAACACACACATGCCGAGACTTCAGGCAATCTGCATTCTTTGGACCATGTTCTATTCTCTTCATAATAAATTTCTTTATGTTGGCTATCCTGCGTTTATTTATAAGCTTCGATAGCTCCACCATATTCTGTCTGTAGGAGTGGATGTTTGGTGCTTTGGCGTTTCTCAATCAGATCTTTCGTCTCTGGATATAGCTTTTCCGGTATTCTGTCGAACCATCCTGCCCCCTACTTCTACGGCGCACTCCGTAACAATAGCTGTGAGATTATCGTTCATTGTTTGAACATGCAGAGATGCTACAACAGAAGTTGAAATCTGTGTTGTAATGTTTTTACGAAGAGGTTGGGTTTCTCTTATCTCTGTCCACCATTGCTGCTAATTTCAATATCCCAAAATCGCAACCATCGTGGTCTGATTCGAGAAGAGTCGTGTTTCCGCACGCTCTAGCCGGAGTGGTTACGTCCATGGTCAATGAACAATTAAAGTGTCAACTTTACCCTTCATCGTTTGCACGAAGTGGACAGCTTATGCCTTACGTCACCTGTCAGCCATTGCTGCATACTTTTATAATGTCATGGCGACCGTCCTGGACTCCTTCAAAAAGAGACTTGCGCTTCCACCAGCTACAGCAGCGATATATACGTCCACTGCCAGCACACCGCTTTAACAAGCATCGACTACATTTCACTCTTTACACGAAGGAGTTGGCTCACGCCTTACCTGTAATCACTGCTGCTTACTTGGAAATTCTCGAAATGGCAAGCATAGTTGCCACCTTCGGTAACAGACGCTTTTCGGTCAGCTAAAGCAGGACTGGACACACCCTTCACTAATGAACAAAGTTATCGAATTTAAACATTAGTTCTTATGTCTACAGCACGGGAAAGGC
The DNA here is from genome assembly GCF_052857255.1 of Amblyomma americanum. Classification (NCBI taxonomy): domain Eukaryota; kingdom Metazoa; phylum Arthropoda; class Arachnida; order Ixodida; family Ixodidae; genus Amblyomma; species Amblyomma americanum. The sequence continues at coordinate 79,084,452 of NC_135499.1, forward strand.
AATACAAGCCCGGCATTATTGCTAACTATAAAGTTACCCCAATGGCGACGACCGTCACCTGCATCAAAAAGAGGCATGCGTTTTCACTTCCTCCAGCGGGGTTAGTTACATCTATCGCCAATGCAGAAAATACAACCGGCACCAAATCTCCTATTCATATTTTACGAAGAGATCGAGACAATCCTTACATCTTCTAGCCATGCTGCTTTTTTCTAAAGTTCTCGAAATGGCGACGGCCGTAGCGTGTTTCGTGAAGAGACGCATTTCCACTTGTTTTAGCAGACATGGCTGCGTCCATAGGCAATGCGCGATCTAAAAGACGCATCGACTCTACATTTCACTATCCACATAGATATCACAGTCCCTCATTTCTGCCAGCATTTTTGGTCACTTTAAAGTTACCAGAATGGCGACGATAGAGTCCTCTTTCCAGAAGAGACTTTCGTTTCAACAAGCTACGTAAGGGATGGATACGCCACGCCACCTACAACAGGTGTTCACTTCTTACCTTTTACTCTTTAAAGAAACCGGTCGCCTGTGTCTTATGTCTGCCCTCCATTCACGCAGTCACGCCATCACGCAATCACCAGGGCTCGCAGTCAAGAGCGTTGTGGCCTGCTTCGAGAAGAGACGTGTTTCCACATTCTGTAGCCGGGATGGCTACGCCCGTGGCCAATAAACGATGAAGGCGTCTTGCTCTGTTTGCACGAGGTAGTGGGGTGATGCCTTACGTTGTCCGCCACTGCTGCAAACTTTGATAATCTCATACCCGCCGCCATGGCCTCCTACGAGAAGATTCCTACGCTTCCAGTTGCAGCAGCAGAGATAGCCAATATCCAAGAAGAATGCGTTGCCTACAACAGGCATCGAATGTACCTCTCAATGTTAACACGAAGAGGTCGGGTACGTCTCATGTCAGTGCAACATTGCTGCCAACTTTGATCGCAGAATGGCGACCTTCCCGGCCTCCTTTGTAATCTACTTGCGCTTCACGAGCTCGAGCAGAGATTGCTAAGCCAACTGCCAACAGACCACCTTAACAGGCATCGAGTACAATTCACCTCTTACAGGAAGAGGCGGGCTCAAGCCTTACCTCTGCCCAGCATTGCTCCTTACTTTGGGGTTCTCGGGCAACGATCATGACCAGGTTGACAAGAGACTTGAGCTTCCACTTTTTATGGCAGGAATGGCTATGTCACACCAACAACAACAGGTATCGACTATACTATCAGCAAAATATGAAACGTGAAAAAGACAACTGAGGCAGAAAAAAAAAATAAGAAGCTCTTAGCAAAGGAAACCTCGCTCATATTGGTTAGCCTCCAATGTGCGAAGACGATTGTCCGGAAGTGTTAACCAACGTTGCTTATATTTCTTTTCTAGGGGCTAATATGCTGACGTATTTTTGATGGAACCTCAGTTTATTCTACGCGTATCGTTCGTTGCTGATAGTGCCTTTCAATGTTTATAAGGGAAGGTCCGGTCACGTTTTAAGTCTAACGACAACAGCTCCTTAACTAAAAATCTCGAAATCGCAACCATTGTGGTTTAATTCGAAAAGAGAAGAATTTTTACAGCCAGAAGGCTACGTACGTAACCAATGAGTAATGAAGGCATCAAATTTGCCGTTGACTATCTTCACGAACAGGCCGGTTGATGCTTTCGTCGGTCATGGACAGCTGTATGCTTTGATAATCTCATACCCACTGTCGTGGCCTTCTTATGAGGAGAGACTTGTGTTTCCATTAGCTCCAGCATAGATGGCTAAGTCCACTGCCAACATCCCACTTTAATAGGCATCGTCTACATTTCGTTCTTTGCAGGAGGTGGTCAGCGCATACCTTACCTCTGTCCACCACTCCTGCCAACATTGAACAGAATGGCAATGATAATGAATAGCTTCGACAAGAGACACGCTTCCACCAGCTCAAGCAGGAGTGGATACGTCAGTTACCAAAGAACCGCTTATAAAAAGCATCAACTTTATGCTTCATTTTGTCATGAGGTGCTCGAGACACGCCTTAAGGGCAGTTCACAAGGAAGCGATTCGGCGAATAAAGCGAACAGAGGCGCGGTGCTGTGAAGAGTTTCGCGAGCTTTCGTTTCACATGTGTCGCCGCTGCGTGTTTCCCACAGCTGCGAAAACCAATGCTGCTGGCAAAAGATATGCTCTTGCAGCCGGTTTTACTCATCTTAAAACATCAAAAAGCATATATATATATAACCATTATACGGTCATTTCTTTTTCTAGTTTATTAAACTAAATATAAACATTACGTTATAAGCATTCAACTACACTTTATGTAATTCACTTTTCAAATAAAAGCATACCAACACAAACACTGGTTCATGCGCATGATTTCTTGCACGAGGCTTCTACTGGTCACGTGGCAACGCCAGGCCGTCATTGGTTGAGATGCGGTGCTGCCGCGTCGCCACTGTGAAATTTTCCAATCTGCCCAAACCTTGCCGCTCTAGCCGCTGGACGGAGTCTGTATGCGCCGCGGCGGCGGGATTCGCGAGCGGTTTGCTTGCATGTTAAACAGGCTTTAAAGGCCCAACATTACTCCTCGCCACAAAGTACTGGAAGGGCAACGTCCGCCGCCTCTTTCAAGCATAGACATGCGTTTCCAATTGATCGAGTAGAGAAGGCTACATCGCCAATGGACGATGCACAACAGCCATCGACTCTAGCTTACACTTTCCCAAAACAGCTCCAACATGCCCAATCTCTGCACAGCAATTCTTCTTGCTCAACACTTCCCGTAATGGCCACGATCGTTGCTCCCTTTGGCAGGAGACTTGCATTTACACTTGCTCTGGCAGGGAAGGCTACGTTACACCCCCAACAACAGGCAACAACTATACCTTTCACAGTTCATATGAAAGGGTCGCGTCACGTCTTACGTTTGTTCATCATTGCTGTTTTCAAAATTTCCCAGACAGGCGACGATCGCGGCCTGCTTCGAGGAGTGACATCGTTTCCATTTGCACCAGCAGACATAGCTACGTAACGCTGCCTACAACAGGCAACGACTGTACCTCTCAGCATTTAAACAAAGAGGTCACTGTCATCTCTCATGTGTTCCTATCATTACTCCTTATTTTGAAGGTCACGGAATTGCGACCATCGCCACCTGCATCGAGAATAGATGCACCTCCCCTTGCTCTGGCAGACATTCCTGCGACCATTGTATGCGCACGACATAGAACACACTCTACACGTCTCTGTCCGCATAAAGCTCGAGATTCCTTATGTCTTCCGAGCATTCCGGGTCGCTTTCAAATTTCGGAAAATGGCGAAGATCATGTAATGTTTCGAGAACAGACTTCCGCTTCCACATGTTGTGGCAGACATGGCTACGTCACGAGGCCTACAACAGGCGTTGACTTCTATCTTCCACTATTTACACCAAGGGGTCGGTCGGGTCCGCTTGCGTCTCTCCATCATTACTGCGTATTTCAAGACCTCGCTATCGTAACGATGGTGGCCTGATTCGAAAAGAGACGCGCTTTTACTCGCTGTAGCCGGGTGGATATGTTCGTCACTAATTAGCAAAGAAGCCATCAACTTTGCCCTTCACTGTTTTCATGAAGACACCCGGGAGATGCCTCACGTCTTTCCAGCATTGCTGATAACTTTGACCGCAGAATGGTGACCGTCGTGGCCATCTTCGAGAAGAGCCTTGCGCTTCCACAAGCTTCTGAATAGATATCTACAGCCACTGCCAGGAGACCATTTTAACACGCGTTGACAGCATTTCACTCTTTACGCGAAGAGGTTCTGTCATTCTCTGACTCTGTCCATTGTTTCTGTTTACTTTGGCGATCTCGGAACGGCAATGATCGTGACCAGCCTCGATAAAGGACTTTTACCAGCCTTACCGCGCTTCTACCAGCCCGAGGAGGAGTGGCTAAGTTCATCACCAATGAACCACTTACAACAAGCATCCACTTAACTCTTCATTGTTTACATGACCTGCACAGGGCACGCCTTACAAGCGCAACATTCATTCTTCCTATCCAGTTTTCCTAATGGCGGTAACCATCGCAAGCTTCGAGAAGAGGCTTGCGTTTCCACTTCGTCCAACAAGGATAGCGACGTCCTTCGCCATTGCACAACATACAACAGGCATCAACTCTATCTTTCATATTCGACGAACAGCTCGGGACACGCGTTACATGTGGCAGCATTGATGGCTTCTATAAGGTTCCCCAAATGGCGACCACTATTTCACACTTCGCGAAGAGAGACAAGTTTTTCCTTGCTCAAGCTGGCATAAGTAGCGGCGGCCATCGAAAATGCACGAGCTACAACAGGCGTCGACTCCCCTTTCCTGTCCATTTAGAGCTCGGGATTTTTTATCTCTACCCAGCATTTCTGGTCTCTAAACTTCTCAGAAAGGCGACGATCGTGACCTCCTTCAAGAAGACACTTCCGTTTAAACATCCTACAGCAGCGAGGGCTACGTCACACCACCTACATCTGAAGTGGACATCTGAATTTAATGTTTTTACGAAGAGGTTGGCTTTGTCTTATCTCTGTCCACCTTTGCTGCTTATCGCAATATCTGGAAATCGAAGCCATCGTGGCCTGATGCGAGAACAGTCGTGTTTCCTCACGCTGAAGCCGGGACGGCTACGTCCATGGCCAATGAACAATTAAGGCGTCAATTTACCCTTCACCATTTGCACGAAGTCGGCTGGTGATGCAACGTCTGCCAGCCATTTCTGCATACTTTTATAGTGTCATGGTGACCGTCCTGGACTCCTTCGAGAAGAGACTTGCGCTTCCACCGGCTACAGCAGCGATATACACGTCCACTGCCAGCACACCGTTTTAACAGGCATCTACTGCATTTCACTCTTTACAGCAAGAGGTTGCTTCACGCCTTACCTGTGTGCATCACTGCTGCATAATTTGAAGTTCTCGGTATGGCAACAACAGATGCCAGCTTCGATAAGAGACGCGATTCGGCGAGCTAGAACAGAAGTGGCTACGTCCTTCACCAATGAACAGTGTTATCGAATTTAAACTTTCGTGCTTTGATGAAGACTGCGGGAAGGTCAATCCAAGCCCATAATTTCTGCTAGATATGAAGTTACCCGAATGGCGACGACCGTCGCCTACTTCGAGAAGAGAGTTGCGTTTCCACTTGCTGCAGTGGAGAGAGCTACGTCTATCGTCAATGCAGAACATACAACAGGCATCAAATGTATAATTCATATTCTACGAAGAGCTCGAGACAATCCTTATATCTTCTAGCATTGCTGCTTTCTCTTAAGTTCTCGAAATGGCGACGACCGTGGCCTGTTTCGAGAAGAGACACGCGTTTACACTTGTTCTGGCAGACATGGCGGCATTCATATGCAATCCGCAATCTACAACGCGCATCAACTCTACCTTTCTTTATCCACATAGAGATCGGAATCCCTTATTTCTGCCAGCATTTGTGGTCACTTTAATGTTAGCAGAATGGAGACGATCGTGTCCACTTTCCGGAAGAGACTTTTGTTTCAACAGGCTACGTAAGGGATGGCTACGTCAGGCTACCTACAACAGGCGTTGACTTCTTATCCTTTTCTGTTTACACAAAGCGGTCGGGTACGTCTTATGTCTGTCCACCATTGCTGCTTATTTGAAGACCTCACCATCACGAGCGTTGTGGCCTGCTTTCTTCCAGAAGAGACGTGTTTCCACATTCTCTAGCCGGGATGGCTACGCCCGTGGCCAATAAACAATAAAGACTACCTGCACTGTTTGCACGAGGTAGTGAGGTGATGCCTTACGTCGTCCACCACTGCTGCATACTTTGATAATCTCATTCCCACCGTCACGGCCTCCTTCGAGAAGAGTCCTGCGTTTACAGTTGCAGCAGCAGAGATAGCTAATATTCAATAATAATGCGGTGCCTACAACATGCATCGAATGCACTTCTCAATGTTTACACAGAAAGGTCGGGTACGTCATGCCAGTCCAGGATTGCTTCGATGGTTTGGCGTTTCTTATTCAGAACTTTTGTCTCCCAGGAGAGCTTGCTGATATCTTGTCAAACCACCGTACCGCCTACCCATGCATCGCTGACAGGAAAGACCGATGGGAGATTATCTTTCATAGCTTAAACACAAAAGTCTTCGTCCTCAGAGAAAGCCGAATCTCTGTTCGAAATCAATACCCTGAATTACTCTGTTTTTTATCTTACTGTTAACTTGTGAACGGGCCTCTGCTTCACTATTTACTTCTGTTATCTCGTCCATTCTGATAATTTGAGACCTATCTTGTGCTCGCTACAACGCACTTTCCCAAGCGCATCCACATCCTGGACGATGGAAGGGTGGGCGGATACTGTGAAGTCTATTGCCTTTTTTTGTCTTATCATTGAAGATCTTTTATGTGCGCTTTCTTTTCTCTTGTTTGCGGAAGAAGGTATTCATGATCTGGAAATTATTAGCCTGCAAAATCTTCTAGTATCTGCACCCTGCTATTCCTAGAGCCTATGACATATTCGCCTATTACTTGGCCTCCAGCTTGCTTCTCTACTACCTTGGCAATGTCGTCAACCATAAGTACAGTGCACTATGTTTCTGCTTTGCTCATTGGCGATTCTGCGTCTTCATAGACGCTTTCGACAATTTGGTCATCATGGCTGAATGTAGGCCGGTAAGCCTGTACCACCCTCAGTTTCTACCTTTTATTTAGCGTAATTACGCTAGCTGCCATCCTCTTGTTAATAGGATATAAATCGTCTTTGTAGCCACTAACATCCCGACTGATGAGGAATTACACACCTAGATCTCATCTGTCCGCTAATACACCATAGCATAGGCATTCCCAGCCTTTAGCAATGCATGCGTCTAATTTGCCCTCCCAACTTCGCTTTTCCCTATGACATCCCACTTAATACTGTCTATTTCCTCTAACAGCACTGCTAGGATAGCCTCACTAGATAAAGTTCTAGATGAAACTTTGCAGAGTTTTGTTTCCCGTGGTGGCCTGGCCAAAGCCAGAGATTCTTAGCATCTTTAGCGGTGTCTCAGTTCTCCCCGCCGCCTTGGTCAGTTGCTCCTCAGTCCGGTGGAAGTGAGGGCCAAATGTTAATCACCTTCATATTCATCATCAGCCTGACTGCCTACACTGCTGGAAAAAGGCCTCTCCAATGTATCTTCATTTAACCCTGTCTTTTCCTAGCAGCACCAACCCTATGCCTGCAAACTTCTTAATCTAATCCACCCATCTAACCTTCTGCCGCCCCTGCTACGCTTGCCTTCTCTAGCAATCCACTCCGTTACCCTTAAACACATGTGCTTATCTTGCCTTCGCATTACATGGACGCCCAATCCCATTTCTTTCTCTTGACTTCGAATAGGATGCCAGTAACCGGCGTTTGTTCTCTCACCCACTATGGCCGTATCCTGTCTCTTAACGTTAGACCTCTCATTTTTCTTCCTATGGCTCACTGCGTAGTCGTTAACTTAAGATGAACCCTTTTCGTTAACCTCCACGTTTATTCGCCGCAGCTGAATACCGGTAAGATACAGCTTTTGTACACTCTTTTCTCGAGGGATATTGGTAAACTGCCATTCATGATCTGAGAGAAACTGCTAAATGGCGCTCCTCCCAATTCTTATCCTTCTAGTTACCTCCCTCCCATGATCTGGATCCGCTGTCGCTACCTGCCCTAAGTAGACATTTTCCTTTACAACTTCCAGCACCTCGCTGGGAACTGTGAACTGCTTTTCCCATGCTAGACTGTTGAACATTACATTGCTTTTTTGCATATTAATTTCTTCCTCTCTAACTCACTGATCACGATTTGCAGTACACCTTTTGAGTGACTCAGCAAGACAACGTAAGCAGCGAATATGCAGATTATTTAACTTCATTAACTCTTATCCCCATCTGTTGTCAATTCACTCCTCGGAATCCCTCCTGTAAACAGGCAGTGAGTAGCATTGGCGAGATTGTGTCTCCTTGCCATACTACCTTCTATATTGGGATTTTATCGCTTACCTTATGAAGGACTATGGTAGCTGTGCAGTTGCTATTTTCTAGTATTGTGACAAAAGGCTCTTCTACAATTCTACACCTTGATTTCGCGATACCTGTATGACCGCTGAGGTTTCCACTGGGTCCAATGCTTTCTCCTAATCAATGGAGGTTATATATAGAGTTTGGTTATATTCTGCGCTTTTGTCTATCACCTGATTGGTAGTGTGAATATGATCTATTGTCTAATATCCTTTAAAAAAGCCTGCCTGATGATTTGGTGAATTAAAATGTAATTCCACCCTGACTCAATTAGCGACCACTTTAGTAAATACAATGTAGTCAACGAACATTAAGCTGATCAGTTTGTAATTTTTCAAGTCCTTGGCGTCTCCTTCCTTCAGAAGTAAGATAATATTTGCGTTCATCCAATCTTCCGGTACGGTCAAGGTCATGAGGCATTGCTTACAAATGGTGCCTAGCTTTTCTAACTGCTTTTCATTTCTGCATTGCTTTTAAGGCTTTCTTAACTTCCGCTTTCGTTACTGGCGGTATGACGTATTGCTGTGCGATACTGTCTGTCTCATTATCCTTCTGATTACATTGGTTACTCTATAGATTTGTGTAGAATTCTAATTATAATATAAGTATCTTCCCCGAAGTGCTAATGACATTTCTTTAATTGTCTCTTAATGCATATATCTGGTTTTTACCTGTGCCTAGTTTCCTCTTCACCGCTTTTAAGCGGCCTACGTTCTTTAGAGCACGCTCAGTTGTCTTCATAATAAACTTCTTCCTTCGGCTACATTGCGCTATTTATTAACTTCGATAGCTCTGCTAGTTGTAGTTTATCTGTAGGGTTAGACGCCCTTATGCTTTGCCACCCACTTTTACTGCGCACTCCCCAGCGGTAGTGGTCAGATTATCGTTCATTCTATGAAAATTAAGATCGATTTACTCAGTTAAATGTGAATATCTGTTTTCACTGTAGCAATAAAAGGTTTCAGCTCCATCAAAACGCGGCCGCCGTGGTCGGGTTCGACCGCGCACGTTCAGTGTACTTTAAAGATCCCCAGGTGGTCGAAATTATTCCGGAGCCCCCACATAGATGCAGTGCCGCGTTTATGCCACGATGTTTTCAATGCCAACGCATACAGAGCACATACGTCACTACCGCCACGGAGCTTAAAGCGCGATTGACGTGTCCACTGCCTCATGGGGCCAGCGGAGACACGCCTCTGCAGTCGGGAATAGCGGACGTGTCTCGCGTAGGCTTTGCCGAAATTATGATCCTTTCTCCGAAGCATTTGTGGAAGCGCTGCAACATCATATGGCAACATTTCAACCACGAGGAGATCACCCTTGTTCCGGTGAGAACGTTTTCTGAAATTCAACGAGAATTTGAAATCTATGAGGATCGTGGGATTAGCTAATCCTAATAGATAGGCCTCGACTCAGCTGCCCGCTGAGGCTTCGCGGGCAAACTCTGTCGCAAACCATGACGACCCCGGCGGGATACGTCCCGGAGAGGATGCAAATCGTCACCATTCCATAGGCGAAAACTTCACTTTTCGACAAGGTTACGGAAGCGATTATCCAACGCAAGATAGAAGAGTGGGAACGGTCATCAGCCCATGATAACCACTGGGCACGGCAGAAAGGTAAAACCCCAGAGGCCGACATCACCCCCGCAGCTGATACGCCGCTGCAGCAGACGCCCCGCACGCAAATCAAGCTTTGGAAGCCTCCACTGCATCCCCGTGTGGACAAGCAAGATGCAGTCATCGCAATCAAGCCTAAAGGAACGCTGGATCTCAGCAAATGCATGGGAAGCAACGCGCTCGGAAACGCCTTTCACATGGCAGCTGGCGTAGTCAACGGCGCAGCCGAGCTCAGCGTTTGGCCGATATCGGAACAGAACATCATCGCCGTCGCAGTGTGAGACGGCCAAATAATCAGAAAGATTCTGGCAGTTCAACCACATGAACGGGGGGAGAAGGCACGTGCAATGTACTCCTACCTCCGCCCCTCCAAAGACACGTGCAAAGGAGTGATACAGGTGGACCCTAGGGTTTCTAACAAAGACATCACGAAAGCGTTTCGCTCGCCGGACGCTCCTGAATATAGTGAAGTGAAAGTTATGAATGAAAGCGGTGTTAGCACCTTAGATTTTGTGGCTCTCATAGCGAAATTCTTGTCTTCTCTGTTCATCGAGTTCGGCGGCGAAGTGTACGCCCAGAAAGAATGGATATGTATTGGCAGTTGCATAGCGCCTGGGCTCAGTGACTTGTTCCTGGCCAGAGGAGACCAACTGCTTTATGAAACCATGAAGCCACTCGATATCGTTATATGTTTCAGGTATGTAGATGACTTCTTAGCCTGCTCTCGTCAGAGAGGCGTGACGGAAAGCTTCATACAGGACATCCTGGAGCAATTTGAAACAGCGCTCCGTGGACTGGAGTTTACGCATGAAGACCCGAAGAGCGGAACCCTGCGGTACCTCGACATCTCCATCTCAGAGGGGCAACATTTATGCTGGCAATTTAAATGTAGAAGTGAGAAGGGGCTGTTGCCGTTTGATTCGGCGCATTCGAAGCTCATAAAGCGCTGAATTGCGATGTCTTCCTTCACCCAGGCTGTGAAAAAAATCCTTTCATCCCAAAGTTAGTGACAGCATCAACTTGCAAGCTCAAGGCCTGAAAGCAGCGGGCTATCCCATACAGATGCTTGTATCAGTGGCTGATAGTGTTCTAAAGACAGTCGTAAAAGGGAAACAAAAGGACAAAAAAGAGCGAGACAAAAATAGGAGGCCGGTTGCATTGCCTTACGTACATGCCGTCTCGCATAGGCTTAAGAAATTTGCAGAAAGGCATAATGTGGCAGTTGCGTTCTCTGCGCCAAACAAACTGAGAAGTTTGTGTGCTAAAGTTAACAATCCACAGCCAAGGAATAGTGAGAGCACGTGTGGGGTCAAGCACGGACCAAGTTTGTGGCACGTAACTCCAGAGTTGTGTACAGTATACCGTTATGTGGCAGGGCATATGTGTGCCAGACGGGACGATGCCTGAATGGACCACTCCGGGAGCGTCGCAAGGTATGCGGCTTGGCTCCTGCATCGGGTAACCTAGCGGCGCATTTTTGCAAGTGCAAAAACTGTAAGCCATTGCTTGATAGCACCACTGTCAACCTGCGATCCCAAGATAAAATGCAAAGGGAGCCATATGAAGCATTTTGCATGACGTCTGAGAAGGAAGGCAATTGCGTAAGCGACCCTTCGGTAGCGCTGACGAAGCGAGAGATTAACTTTTTAAGGAAGTTAAAAGACTGACACCGCTACGCATGTCTGTCAGCAGAAGATTAGAGAACTCATCTCCATGAAGGTGCTTGTTTTTGTGTCCCTTCTTTATTCATCTTAACAGTTCATATAAAACGAATTTCCTACGCAATAAAATCAGTTGATAGTTAGCGCCCTATCTGTGTCAACCTTGAGTAGCGCAGTAACAATCTTGTAGATTACAAACCATCTGGGCACATTTGAAGATCTTCTTATATATAGCCGCCCCAAACAGCACAGCGTAGCCTTCAACGCGATCATTCTTAAAGCACTAAGACAAGCCCAAAAAGATCCCCGAATTGTAGCTGCCAACTTTAATTCTTCTAGCCCCCTATGGGGTACCCGAGGGAAGAACGGAAAGGCTGAAAACTAGCATCCGCCATCGCTGACATGGCCCAGAGCCTACTCACGGACCGGCAGCACCCGACGCGAGTCGGCAACCGCATAACGCGGGATACTTCTCCGGACCTCACGCTCGTTCGCAATGCTTGCAACTATAAGAGGCTGAATACGGAAGACACCACAGGCAGCGATCACTACTTTCGGCAGACCATCTTCTAAATCAACAAGCTCAGCAAACCACGAGAGCAAGCCAGAAATAAAGACTGGGAGACATTCAGGAAGGACACCAAACTAGCTATATCGGAACAAATAACCAGTGACGAATATTGGGCGACCTCCCTTCTCGACCTCAGAGGAAAGCTCGAAAAAACCCTTGCCACCACGGAGGACCACCCAGATGCTAACAAACACCTCCTAGACCATTGGGAAGCCGGACGTGGTCTTATAAAACGGCGGAAGAAAGGAGGCACAATCAGGAACACAGAATTCGAATAGCCAAGCTTACTGTTCAAGCGGACCAATACGCATAACACATCGCTCGCACCAATTGGCGAACAAAGTGCGGATCCCTCAAAGTCCGCCTAGACACCAGGGCTACGTGGTAGCTTCTCCGAGGCTTAATTGATCCTCTGAAAGCGAAGAGTGAACGAGACAGAAATTTTCATCGAGCCCTACACAGCTTACAATGCACGAATCACAAAATCGTCGATGAACTCACGTTTCGGTATATCAGCACCGCGAGAGACCCACAACCTTGCATTAAGGATTACCGGGAAGAACCAAACGAACACCTAGATAGAGACTTTACTTTAGAAGAAACCATCTATAGCAGCACTAGCAGATATACGCCGAGGAACAGCCCCGGAAAAGTCAAAATTACGGTCGGACTGATGGCTAACCTCGCCACGGAGGCTCTGCAGGAACTCACGGACTACATAAACGAATGCTGGCACACTTACACCATTGCACAAACATCGAAACAGCCAATTTAGAATTTATACCGAAACCCGGCAAGAAAATCAGCATCGAGAACCTCTGCCTCATGTCCCTCACGTCGTGCGAAGGCAAACTCATGGAAAAGGCAGTCCACGCGCGTCTCTCGAACTGTCTAGAGGAGAAAGAACTACTTCCACGCACGATGTTTGGATTCAGGGCACACTTCTCCACCCATGATGTGCTGCTGCAACTCTAACGCGAAGTCATTGATCTTGTACGCAGAAACAGTAACCGAGCGCTTCTAACCCTCGACGTCAAGGCATCCTTTGACAACATCAAGCACTCTATGATCCTCAACAACCTGCATAGCACGAACTGTGGCCAGCGTGTCTACTCGTATATCTGCGATTTCCTTACGGAGAGAACCGTCAACATAAGCACCGGCAGAAAAACGACGCAAGACGGACACGAGAGGCACTACGCAAGGGGCAGTACTGTGTCCACTTCTCTTCAACGTTACTCTCCTAATTCTCCCACCCGTTCTCAATTAGGCACAAGGGATACGCTACGCCGTGTACGCTTATGATATAACCATCTGGCCAACCACGGGAAGCACTGGAATGATTGATCAACAACTGCAAACAGCGGCAACAACAGTTCAGAATTATGCACGAGCGTGTAGACTTACGTGCTCTACCGAAAAATCTGAACTCACAGTCATCCGTCAACTGAAGAATCAAGACAACATCGACATCCACGTTGACAACCCACCCATCAAGGAATTTGAGACCCTCTAGATTCTAGGTCTGCACATAAATATAAACAGCAACAACTTCCTCACCCTTTAGAAACTACGGCTCTTGAGCGAGCAAGTTGGCAGGCTGCTCACCAGGATAACACAGGAATCACGGATGCGAGAAGATACTCTGTGACTGCTGCAGGCTTTCGTCGCAAGCCGCGCCATCTACGCAGCACCCTACACTCCGGCAAAAGAAGCTTGACATCAAGAACCTCGACGTCTTAATCAGGACAGCCTACAACAACGCTTCGAGCCTCCCTCTTGCGATATCGACGGACCGGTTCTTACGACAGAGCGTAACAACACGATAGATGACCAGATAGAGGCACACCTCAATGCGCAGGTTGTACGGCTCTCCACTACTCGAACTAGCCGACATGTCCTCAGTGATGTAAACATTAATTGCCCCCGACAGCTAGACACCACAAACGACATCCCAGCCTCATGGAGAGGACAATTCAAGGCAGCTCTGCTACCCAGGAATATCCACCCCGATTTTCACCAATCAAGGGGACAAGGCTGAAGCCAAGCTATAAAAATGAAAAACGGTTGGCGTGAGGGCGTTTTCTATGTAGATGCTGCGGGTCACGAGCAGATAATGACAGCTGCCGCATTAGTGCACCAAAATAAAACAATGGGCGCACTAATACTGGCTTGCAAGGACACACTGGCTGCGGAAGAGTGGCGATTGCTCCAGCTGCAACACGCACTGCCTCGGAATACATTCATGCGGATTCACAGACAGCGTTTCGCAATTGCCTAAGGGGCCTGATCGCACCGCTAGCAGCTAAAATCCCGCGAGGGAGCTGCACCCGTGGCTACCAACCAACACATAAACACTTGATATGGCTACCAGGTCACCAGGGCATACCAGGGAACGAGAGCGCACATGCTTCAGGCCGAGAATTTCTCCCCCGGGCACCAAGCACAGATGTCGTGGAGCCTCCTAACCCACTACAAACCTACATCGATATACTTCAGATCTCAAGATTATTACTTCGGGTCCACCCTCCGCCGGCTAAGACACTACACAAAGGGAAGAAACTACACTTCCGAAATCTACAGACCAACTCTTACGACAACCAACCTAGAGTATAGGCAATAGATCCGGAGTCATTTGACTCACAATGTAAATTCGGCAAGGAGAAGGCGGACCTGTATCAAATGGTATGGACCGGACAGCGAAATCAGGCGGTAACTATTTGCAACCAGCCAACGCTGGAGGGATGGGAGGCAGCTCTGACCAGGTCGGAAAAAAGGAGTAAAAAACAACTGATCGAAAGACCTCGGATAGCGGCCTACGCCAGTGGTGTTCCGGACAGAGAGCTCCACACGCGTCTACATTCTCCTAAACAATTTCATTAAAATCTTTTCACCACCACCACCAGAGGCAAGTTATGAGCTTTTCCTTCGCTATCGAAACTCCCCCGCTATTTATCGGTTTCGGCACAGCTGCGGCTCCGCGACGTCACGTGGTTTTCCTCGGTTAAAAGCCATATGAAGCACACCTTGAATAAGCTGCGGAAGGGAGTAGTAAAGCTTTTGCTTTCAAAGCCCGAGCAGTCAGGGGAAAAATGCCTACTTGATGGCGCCTCAGCAGGCCCGGAGTAGTTACTCGTGGAAGACAAGTATCTGAGGGCTTGAGGAGGTGGTGTTGAGAGCAGTGCCATCATAACCAGTCAAGCCTTAAATGTCGCAAATACGCCGGTGTTCAGTGGTGCGCCGGGAGCTTTTGACTCTCGGACCCGGTGGATTGTAATCAGCCGCGCTCGCAGAGGTACTGGAGACAAATGTTAAGAAAATGCCCGAGGTCTGGTGGCGATGTCGGTACTCGAACTGAGCGGCGACAGGTGGTTGTATATGGGCGACGACGTCGGCGTATATAGGCGAGGCGGTGAAAAGTGGTAATGGATAAGCGGGCGGAAGGGCCTCGGCAATCTCATTTTGGATAGCATGCCGAAGAGGTGGAGCCAAATGTGGAGGTCGCACTGGACAGCAAGAAAGAAGGGAGTGCTAATGCTCCACTTCGCGAACAAAGTCGTTGATTGGCTGCAGCAGCGACGAGGTGTCAGCGGCTGTCGTCGGTCAGGCAAGCGATTCAACCTGACGGGGGCGCTTACGAATCAGTATATTCTGCTTGCGCACCTCCTCGATGCTGTCGCAAAAAGTGACGTTCTCAGCATCGGGGCGTAAGTGGCGCATTAACAGCATCTCAAAGCCGTCACCGTCGTTGCCCTTCAAGATGCGTGTTTTGTCTCACCTTCGGACACTTTCAGGTTGACAGGTTTCCTTATGTTAAGGATATCTTCGATGTAGATTGTGAACCTTTCGCCTAACTGCTGAGAGGTACTGAGATAGTTACCCGGCACATCGGTCAAATGTTATGTATTTATTTATTTATTGTACCCCGAAGGGTGAGAAGCATTAAGAGGGGGAGTTGAAAAATCAAGAATAAAATTTGAAAAATACAGCAGAGAGACAAATTTAAATAACGCCTGAGTATACAATATTACATACGGATTTGTGAAACATCTCGTAATTATTAAGGTCGGCAATATCTGCGGGAAGGCGATTACAGTCGCGTGAGGTACGCGGCAAGAATGAAAGAGAAGTATATTTGGTATTACTAGAATCAAAACTGATTTTATGAGGACGGTCAGTACGATGGGATACATAAAATGGCTGGGAGTTGAGGCGACCGCGCAGTATGGGGCGATGGTACAGTTTGTGTAAGAAACCGATACGAGACACTTTGCGACGAAGTGACAGCAATGGAAGAGAAAGATTAGATTTCATTGAAGTTATGTTGTGTTTGCAGTGCGGTTGTAATTGTTGAGAAAGAAACACACAGAGTTTTTTTAACCATCTCAAAAGCAGTAATATGCATGTCATAAGTAGAATCCAAGACTGATGATGTATACTCCAGTTTGGAGCGAAATATTGTTTTATATTGCAAACTTTTCAAAAAAATGCGACGTAAGTCCCCTAGCATGCGATTAGCATTGTTGATTACGTGTTCCATGTGAAGAGACCAGCTTAGGTTATCAGTAATGTGAACGCCACGGTATTTAAATGGTGTTACAGACTCTAAAGAAACGTTATCGATGTGATACTAAGACGACCGGGACGGTAGATTTTATTGAAACACGCATCAATTTGAATTTCTTAATATTTAGTTGCCTTGACTATTTCTTGCAGCAGTTAACTACAGTGGTAAGGTCAGACTCAAATAAGCAGCTGTCATTAGCATGGATTATTTATCTAAAAATAACGCAATCAGCCGCAAAAAAGGATATGAGAGAAATATAGACGGAAGATCATTGATGTAGGTTAAGAACAAAAGAGTCCCAACGACAGAGCCTTGAGGAACGCCTGAATGCACTTCAGTAAAACCGGAATTAAAACCGCTGGCGGTAACAAACTGTGAGCGATTATGGAGAAAACACCCAATCCATTTCAGTAGTTTAGGATTAATATTAAGGTTATTTAGTTT
Organism: Amblyomma americanum; assembly: GCF_052857255.1. Lineage (NCBI taxonomy): Eukaryota > Metazoa > Arthropoda > Arachnida > Ixodida > Ixodidae > Amblyomma > Amblyomma americanum. The sequence goes on from NC_135499.1 coordinate 79,101,343, forward strand.
CAATTAGAGGATTCTGTAACATTGCTTGTCGAAAGCTTAACTACATTCTAGGACTACACCGTCCCCTAGTGATGATTGGTCAAGGATACGGTGTAATGCATGAGCAAGACATATTAGTTGAGTTTCGCATGAGTAAATTTTTTGAAAGCCGTTTTGTGCCAATGAAAAGAAACGTTTGATTCAAGAAAATTAACAAGGTTCATAGATATTTTATTTTCAAACATTTTGCAATATGTGCTAATTAGAGAGATGGGACGATATGTGAGGGGAGTTGTTCTGATACCCGACTAGTAGATGGAATCACCTTCCCAATTTTCTATCCTTTCGGTAGAATATATTGGTCATTATATTGTTGGAATATTTTTGTTAGCATAATGGAAACATAGGCTGAAGTGTTTGTCAAAAACATAGCATTAATAAGATCACAAGCTGGAGCAGAATGAAGAGTGAGGTTATCAATAGATTTCATGACACCAAAATTATCAAATATTATTGGCGACATAGTAGCATAATGGTGATTATGAGTTGTAGGCATGTGTGCAGCAGATAAACAGAGTTCTCGCCAAATGAATGGTTAAGACTTGCAGCAACAAGGTCTGAAAAAATTAATAGGGTCACCAGAAGAGCCGGTGAGGACGATATTTTTATTAGCCGTGGGATAATTTTCTAAAATTTGTTGTGAGCATAGATGAAAGAATCTCTGAGTGAAAGTATTTGTTTGCGTCTTTATTTGCCCTCACGTATGCCTCGGATACCGCCGAGTACCAAGCCCAACGTTTCTCTAGTGAGAGAACACAGCGATAGAATAAGGTCGCTTCTTTTTATTGTATAAGCACTTGATATGATTGCTATATCAGGAAGCATTAGTGTGGTTGATGATGCGTTGAAGAGTGAACCGTTCAATGGGCTGATTTACTTTGGACGAAAATATGTTTCAGTTAGATTGAACAGTTCGGTCCTCGAAGCCATCAAGAAAAATGTCTATAAAAGAAGAGAGTTCAGTGTTTATTGCCTGAAATTTGGCTCGCTTATAATGGCGTATCATCTAGTACAAGAATCGGAGATGCGGGAAAACCTGTAGTGAGAGACTTAATGATATCGTGATGTTCATTGAAGAAGGTGGGAGAGAAAGATGGTGGGTGTTAGCAGACCCCTATTATGATTTTTGGTGATTAAGCGTTTTTGCTACCCATACCATTTCTGAGTCAGTCCGAACGTAATCACGGGGTAAAGTCATATCGTTTGAAATCGCTAGCAGCACGCCTCCGCCTCTGTCTTCCACAATCACAACGAAACAATGCAAAAAGATGAGTGCTAAGAAGTATATCTGAATCAGGGACATGCGGGTTAGCCAGGTTTCTGTTAGAGCAGTAGTTTTTGCCGAACGCGTGTCGATAGCTGATGATAACGACTTATATTTGTTAAGAACACATCGAAGGTTAGTGAAAACTACTTATACAAAGGCTTTAGATGCCCGCGCACTACTTTTAACATGGGCCTAGGAAATGCTGGGTTCGCAATTAGCAGCGGGGCAGCCAGAGCCTGTCCTGCGTGTAGAAATGTTCAAGATAGCGCCCGTGGCCGAGTCATAAAAGTAGCAGCTGTCACCAATATGCAACTTATTGTAGCGCAATTTGTGTTTTGGGGCACCGGGTTGGCGTTCAGCAAATTCAAGAAGCTTTTTGCGAGCGACTCTTGTTGCAGTTGCAAAGTCTTCAGTAAGGGTGATTTTAGTGTCCTTCAATCTGTTACGTGAAGCGAGAATGGCGTATTTTGTTTCCCAATTTAAAAATTTACCTACGACGGGGCGACATTTATTCGGCTTGAAAACTCCCAAGCAATGCACTCGTTCGAATGCATCACGAAGAAGGGGATAAGTTAGACATTTGTTAATAACAGAAGTTAGTTTCACTTTTGTCTCTTGCCATGTGTCATCAGAATCTGGAATGCCGTAGAGTATTAAGTTGTTGCATCTATTCGTGTTTGCAAACTGCTATCTCAGAACGTTCTTCAGTTTCGGTTTGTATTCCTTTGTTGACACCGCTTAAAAAACACGAACAACACATAGAAGACGACGTCACAGGCGCGGACACATCATGACTGACTTCGTCTAGCTTTTTGTAATTTTCTTCTAGTATACCTAGACGATTCCGTATAGCCGTGGGTTTGTATGCTGGACACTTCATGACTGACTTCGTCTAGCTTTTTGTAATTTTATTCTAGTACATCTAGATGATTCTATATAGCCGTGATTTTGGATTGACAGCGCCTGAGACGACGGGAGCGGCACCGAAACCAGCCCGGTGTCACCCGCACTGAGCAGAGACCTCCGCCACGATAGCAATGCTCAGAGGATCACGTTCCTTTTTGTATTTTCACGAATGTGGGCCTTCTTTATAGTAGCAACATACCTCCACGCGATGCCGTGATGCCTTTCTTTCTACGGATGATTGGCAGCATTTACCAGCCGCTGAAGTTGGGAAAACCATGTTTGGGCCGGCCGTCATCACTACCCTGAGCGCCTACTGACTCCGGCCGGTGTCGCCAGCCTTGCTGTTCGTCACCCGCGGCCGTACGCAAATGATCACGACCCGTGGGACCTTAATCGGACCCCCTCGTGCTCACTGGGCTTCTTGATGGTCGCCGCGCCAGGTTCTCCGGCCCGTGACTGGGCCTGGCCGCATCGGTGATTCTGCTCTAGACACTGTCACATGTCGTAACGACGAGCCTCCGTTCGGGCTCCTACAGAAACAACCACTTTGCTCCGAATACTGGCTTCTCGGTGTCACTCCACGCACCACGCTACCGACTTCTGATCTGGACGTCATTAAATTACAGCACCATGGTTTTGACGCGATAGCTTCAAGGACACTGGGTCGCAAATAAGCGGCTTCTTAACGGCGTCGGTGTCGTTGGCCATGGAAATAATTTATTAAAAGAAGTCCCCACCGCTGATATGAAATAAGAACTTGACATCTTGGATTTATAACTGACGTCACCAACCAACCAACCAACCGACCAACCGACCAACCAGCCAACCAGCCAGCCAACCAGCCAATGAGCCAGCCAGCCAGAGAGCGAATCATTAAATCAATCAATCAATCGATCACCAATTCAATATAATAGTGTCGTCACCAATCAATCAGTAATAAGGTTTCTATATCGAATAACTGCGGGCCGCCATCTTGAATTGCTCAGTCTTAAAAAATTTCACACCGAAGGGTGGTGGTAGCAGACTCCAGGTAATTGGGAAACGTGCTGAGAACTAACGCTCTTAAAATCCACATGGCAGCGACTTAGGGAGCAGATGGGCAACCTAGATAACGTGACCGCATCACATCGTCATAATATGCCCGCCGAATTTCTTGCAAACTGCCCACAGTGGTACGTGGCGGTTAAATTAATGGATGCGAGATGATGCTCGAGATTTGCAACCAGGGGCTCAAAATGCCCACAGGTGGCAGCATCTTCATTGCAGGACAGTGGTGCATCGCTTCAAAGCTGCGCCAAACCGCCAGGAATAGTATGCGGACTAAGAGGAATCTGAAGATGAAGTAGAGAATGACCTGTTCCGCATATATGGGCATTGACCCATTAAGGCTATCGCGTCATACCTTTAAAGAACACCTTAAGTGTCCGGTTTTGTATCAAGCATTTCCGTTCCCGCCTTCACAAGAGAGCGTTAAGGCTCCCATTCGGCGGAAAACACAGCGGCACCGGCGGTGTGTTGACAAATTGTGGATTGCCTGAAAAGGCAGTGACGCCAAATGTGCACCGGCAAATTTTAAAATTGAATAAAAAGATCACGTGTAGGCTAATAAAAACGGTTCAACTTAACGAAAGCGTAGCGAGCTGTGGAAAGAAAAATGTTAGGCGCTACGTTAAGAGTGTCTGAGGAATAAAACGTGGGTTAATGACATTCTAATTTGAATCAAGAGGAAGAAATGGGTTTGGCAGGGTATGTAATACGAAAGTAAGATATTCGATGTTCCTTAAGGGCGACACACTGCATTCCAAGAGGCGCGAAGCGTAGCAGGGTCTAATCTGATTAACAAACGTCAGAGCATGAGTACCTCTAACCCAAAGACAGATTAGAACTGACAAATATACCAAAGCTAAACAATAAGTGCTAGGTAACCTACATAAGGATATTTAATATGAACAAAATCAGGAATGTTCGTAAGTACAGAGCTACCCTCAAAGCGATGAAAAGAAAACTAGGTATAGGCGAAAATATGAAGCATGCGTTGAACGACAAAAAAACACAATGTCATTACCAATATAGAAATCATAGTTAAATGTAGCCAAAGAAGTCTATACAGATCTACAAGTAGCTAATGCAATCAGGACGGTAACGAGACAGACAGTAGAGCTGAGCAATAGGTTATCGCGTGACGAAATAAAGAGGAAGTAAGGAATGACGAAATAAAGAGGAAGTAAAGAAAGCCTTAAGGGGGGGGGGGCAATGCAGAGGGGAAAAGCAGCTGAGGAGGATCAGGTAACCACGGATCTGTTGAAGGACGGAGTGTAGATTGTTTAAAAAAATTAGCCATGCTATACACGCAATGCTTTATGACCTCGAGCGTACGAGAAGCTTGGAAGGACGCTAACATAATGTAACGTGAAGATGTGCACACCAAAAGGGAAAAATATATTTACAGGGAAACAGCTTACAGCCACGCAGCCGAACAACCGGGCACGCGAAGCCCAGCAGCAGAAACGCACTTCGTCCTCTTCGCGTTCCAAGCGCGAGCGCACCAAGCACGAGCGTTCCAAGCACAAGCACCACCGTAGCATAACTCCCGGCGGCAAAAGCACCGTCCCGGTGCTAAGTGGATGATGTAGCAGGCGTGTGGTACGGTTTGAGACGGACTACATGAACGACGTCAGTCAAAGGGCTAGTGGACGACGTCGGAGCATGAAGAGGTGTAATCTCGTAGGTCACGTCGGTCACCTGACGGAGAACTCGATAAGGGCCACTGTACTGACGTAGAAGTTTCTCAGAGAGACCGACATGGCGAGAAGGAGACCAAAGGAGGACGAGTGAGCCCGGCGGATAGTGTACTGGGCGATGCCGGCGGTCGTAAACTGACTTCTGGTAGGTCTGAGATGCGGTGAGCCGGTCTCGGGCGATTTCACGGGCCATAGTTGCTCGGGAGATGGCGTCACGGGCATACTCTGTGGTCGAGGCAGTAGAACTCGGTAGTAATGTATCCAATGGCAGCGCAGGATGCCGACCAAACAGAAGGTAGAAAGGAGAATAGCCGGTGGTATCATGCCGCGACGAATTATAAGCAAATGTTACATAAGGCAAGGCAACGTCCCAATCGCGGTGGTCGGGCGAGACATACATGGATAGCATATCGGTCAGAGTCCTGTTGAGGCGCTCGGTAAGCCCGTTCGTCTGGGGATGGTAAGCTGTAGTGAGCTTATGCTGCGTGCCACAGGACCGGAGGATATCGTCAACTACTCGGGACAAAAAGTAGCGGCCGCGGTCCGTCAGCAATTGGTGTGGAGCGCCGTGGTGAAGGATTACGTTCTGCAATAGGAAGTCGGCGACATCGGTTGCGCAACTTGTTGGTAACGCACGCGGGATAGCGTACCGGGTCGCATAGTCGGTCGCGACAGCAATCCAACGGTTGCCGGAGCAGGACGTCGGGAAAGGTCCGAGAAGGTCGAGTCCAACACGGTAGAATGGTTCGAGAGGTACGTCAATAGGCTGTAGAAGGCCAGCAGGCAACGTTGATGGTCTCTTCCTGCGTTGACAGAGGTCGCAGGAGGCAACGTAACGCCGAACAGAGCTGTACAGACCAGACCAAAAGAAGCGGCGTCGGACACGATCGTATGTGCGGGAGACGCCGAGGTGGCCTGCGGTCGGTAGGTCGTGTAGTTCCGCTAGGACAGATGAACGGAGACGCTGGGGAACGACTAGCAGGAGCGGAGGTCCGTCAGGACGAAGGTTGCGGCGGTATAGGACGCCATCCTGAATGACGAACAGTTGCAATGAAGGATCTCGGCTGGCACAGTTGAAGCGATCAATGAGAATACGCAAGGAAGAGTCTTGTCGCTGCTCGTCCGCGATGTTAACCAGATCGGAGATAGCGAAGAGGCACGGGCCGAGGTCGTTGTCTCCAGGATCAGGCGGCTCTACAGGGTGCCGAGACAGGCAGTCGGCGTCTTGATGGAGACGCCCTGACTTGTAATGAACAGTGTAAGAATACTCTTGGAGGCGCAACGTCCAACGTCCGAGCCGGCCTGTGGGGTCTTTCAGTGAAGACAGCCAACAAAGGGCGTGGTGATCGGTCACTACGGAAAATGGACGGCCAAACAGGTACGGTCGGAACTTAGCTACGGTCCAAACAAGAGCTAGACACTCGCGCTCTGTAATTGAGTAATTTCGCTCAGCTGTAGAAAGGAGGCGGCTGGCATATGCAATAACGCGTTCTTGCCCTTGGTGACGTTGGGCTAGCACGGCGCCAATCCCATAACCGCAGGCGTCTGTGCGAACTTCAGTCGGAGCCGACGGATCAAAATGGGCCAGAATAGGTGGGGAGGTGAGTAAGTCGACTAGCGAAGAAAAGGCCTCCTCTTGGGCAGGGCCCCAGGTAAAAGGGGTGTCTTTGTTTAGAAGGTCGGTCAGGGGGCGAGCGGTGCCGGCAAAATTTTTGATGAAACGGCGGAAGTACGAGCAGAGGCCGACGAAGCTGCGCACATCCGTAGACGACTGGGGAATAGGGAAGTCCTTGACGGCTTTAACTTTAACAGGATCCGGGCGGACACCAGAAGCGTCGACTAGATGTCCGAGAATGGTGAGTTGGCGGCGACCGAATTGACATTTCGACGAATTGAGCTGTAGCCCGGCTCGACGGAAGACAGAAAGAATGCTCGCCAGTCTTTCGAGGTGCGTGGTAAACGTGGGCGAAAAAACCACAACATCGTCGAGGTAACATAGACATGTGGACCATTTAAAGCCGCGAAGCAAGGAGTCCATCAATCTTTCGAAGGTAGCTGGCGCATTACAGAGACCGAATGGCATAACTTTAAACTGATATAAGCCGTCCGGTGTGACGAATGCCGTCTTTTCGCGGTCATTGTCATCAACAGAGATTTGCCAATACCCGGACCGAAGGTCAATTGAAGAGAAAAATTTGGCTCCGTGAAGGCAGTCCAAAGCATCGTCTATTCTGGGGAGTGGATAGACGTCTTTTTTGTTATGTTGTTTAGGTGCCGGTAATCAACGCAAAAGCGCCAGCTGCCGTCCTTCTTTTTAACCAGCACAACTGGTGAGGCCCAAGGGCTCGACGAGGGCTCTATGATGTCTTTACTGAGCATCTTGTCCACCTCTTGCTGTATGATGGTGCGTTCTGTACTGGACACTCTGTAGGGTCGTCTGTGAATAGGAGCTGCGTCACCGGTGTTGATGCGATGCGTGACCACAGATGTTCGAGCCAAAGGGCGTTCATCGAAGTCAAAGATGTCGCGAAAAGACGACAGAAGATACCGTAGGTCGTGAGCTTGCCCTGGTAAGAGGTCAGCAGCAATCATTTTTGCATATTCATCAGGTGGTGGGACGTCAGAGTCGCGGCAGTTCGACGAGGGTGGGACGCTTCTCACCGCCGATACGACGCATTCGGCAGCAGGGCACAGCGTGGCGAGCGACATACCTTGTGGGAGCGGCTGAACGTAAGAGGCAAAGTTGAGAACCGGAAGGGACGCTTGATTTGCCGACATGGTGACAACTGTATGCGCAAGGGCAACACTGCGTGTAAAGGACACATCAGGAACCGGAGTAATGATGTAGTCACCATCGGGAACTGGCGGGACCGAGGAGAAACGGACATAAGTGGCGGCATCGGGGACCAGGCGGACAAAGTCGGCGGTGCACAGTCGGTGAACAATTGGATCCGGTGGCTCTGAAGGAACAGGTAGAGCGAGTTGAACGATGCTTGTGGCGCAATCTATAAGGGCGGAATGGTCGGTGAGAAAGTCAAGGCCGAGAATGATGTCATGAGGGCAGTGTTCGAGGACAGTGAAGAGCACAGAAGTATGGCGGCCGGCTATTGAAACACGAGCAGTACACATTCCGACGACAATAGACATACCGCCATCTGCAACACGGACCACAGTCGAGGGGGCAGGAGTGAGCACTTTCCTTAGGCGACGGCGAAGACGAGCATTCATGACTGAGACGTGCGCTCCAGTGTCGATCAGAGCGGTAACAGGGACCCCGTCCACGTCGACGTTAAGGATGTTCCGATGAGCATGAAGAGTTAAAGGAGGGTTTTCTGGTCGGGTCGTCAGAGCAGCATCACCCCCAGACGCTGCAGCCATCAGTTTTCCGACCGGGAGCGGGCATATGGGGCCGGCGACGAAGGGCGGCGAGGTCGGGGCGATGGAGATCGACGGCGCTGAGGTGACGACGAACGGTTGGTAAGCGGGGTCTGAGCGTTGTGGCCAGAAGAGGTCGTTTCCGAGGGCGAGGGAGAGCGGCGGGAATATGCAGAACCCGGCGGGTAGCGGCTGTAGGTCGAGGACGGACGGCTTCGGCAGTGTCGAGATATGTGGCCAACTCGGGAGCAGTTAAAGCAGATGGGCCTGTCATCAGGTGTTCTCCATTCATCTGGATTGCGGCTGCGTCGAGGGTAGTATGCACGTTCAGAACCGAGCTCCGGGGACATGCGGCGAGCATATGGGGCACTAACTGAGCAAACAGGTTGAATCCCAAGATTGGCAAATTCTTTGCGAACGACAGCCTGTATAAGGGATACTGCTGGAGTACTGTCTGTTGCGGGTGGATGAAACGCAACGGGGGACATTGCCTCTACTTCTTGGCGCACAAGTCGTGTCAGGCTCTCAGATGTCGGCAGACGGCTCGGTGGAGTCGAGTCTACACAGGACGACGTCGCAGTCGTATTCGGCAACCGCGTGAACTGCGGAGAAATTCGGCGGCTCTTCGCTTGTTCGAACCGGCGGCATTCCTTGATGATTGCGTCAACCGTTCCGCAGTCCTTGTATACAAGAAGGTTAAAGGCGTCATCTGCGATGCCTTTGAGCACGTGACCTACTTTGTCGCACTCTGACATAGTGGCGTCGACTTTCATGCAGAGAGCTAATATGTCCTGAATGTATGATACATAGGACTCTGTGGACGTTTGTGCACGGCATGCGAGCTCCTTCTTCGCAGCGAGCTGACGCCCGAATGGCTTACCAAACAGGTCACAAAGCTTGCGCTTGCAGAGATCCCAGCTGGTGAGTTCATCCTCGTGGGTCTCGAAACATACCCTGGCAGTGCCCGTCAGGTAGAAGATGACGTTGGCCAACTTTAGGGTCGGGTCCCACCTGTTGTGTGTGCTCACGCGCTCGTACATTGCGAGCCAGTCCTCCACGTCGACGCCGTCCGTTCCGTTGAAGGTCCCAGGATCTCTCGGATGGGCAATGATGAACGCCGGGTTGGCGGACGCCGACGGAGCGGCCCCTTCGCTGGTCATGGTTGAAGAGCCGGCGAGCTGACGACCGCTGCGAAGTTCCGTGCTTGCTGTGGCTGTACCCCGCACCTCACACCAATAATGTAACGTGAAGATGTGCACACCAAAAGGGAAAAATATATTTACAGGGAAACAGCTTACAGCCACGCAGCCGAACAACCGGGCACGCGAAGCCCAGCAGCAGAAACGCACTTCGTCCTCTTCGCGTTCCAAGCGCGAGCGCACCAAGCACGAGCGTTCCAAGCACAAGCACCACCGTAGCAATATATTAATCCACAAGATAAGAGACTTCATGGACTAGAAAAATTACAGACTGATCAGCTTGTGGTCCTTTGCATACGAGGTATTTAATAAGGTAATCGCTAATAAAGTTAGGACAACCTTGGACTTCGATCAACCAAATTCTCAAAAGGCCTTAGTAGAGGATACTTGAAAGTAGACGATATTGACGCTCACAATAAGATGATAGAAATGGCCAGAATATAATAACCCTGCACCAGGTCTGACTGGGTAGACAAAGCCATTTTCGAAAATAGGCTATTTGTGGCAAAATATATGGTTTTTCAGCCCAGTATTACCAGTGTTGGCGGACACCACAAAACCGTAGTGAATCGTTTACAGTTGCAAGGTAATTAAGTTTTCAACTATTAGCTTTCAGGTCGTAGTTGCAGTTAGAGCATTTCGTAGCTGGTCGTCTGGTAACAGCCGATATCAGTTTTTAGAGTTTAGAAACGTCGATTACCGCGTGGCCTGTGACGGAACAAAAGTTTTTTCAGCAGTTGTGAGAAAAGAAGGTGGTTTCGAAAGCCATGCTTTCGAAACCACATATATTTTCTCACAATGCAGAAAAATTTTGTCCCGTCACAGCACCGCGAGTAATCGCGCTTTCTAAACTCTAAAAACTGATATGGATATTACTGACGACAAGCTAGAAATGTCTAATCGCAACTAGGTGCCTCACCTTAATAATTAGAATATGATTATCTTTAATTAGTTACCCGTCATACTTATTAAGACAATTCACTATAAAGGTAATACTGTGTGACAAGAGCCATAATTTTACCGCAAAAACAAGATTTTTGAAAAAAATTTAAATTTACTTCATGTCTTCCCTATAACGCATGGTTTACAGACCTCATAGATTACTAGAAAGCATTTGACTCAGTCGAAACCTTAGCAGTCATGCAGGAATTGTGTCAGCAGAGTGTAGAGGAGGATTATGAAGAACTACTGGAAGATATCTATAATGGCGGCACCGCGACCATTGTCCGCCAAAATTAGCAATAAAATTAAGGTAAGCAAGAGTGCCACGCAGGGAGACATTATCACGTAAATCCTATTGAGCGCCTGTTTGAAAGAGGTATTCAGGTACTGGAATTTTAAACAGTTGGAGATAAGCGCCTTTCGAGGATACCTCATATCTGCTATTCGCAGACGACACTGCCTGGCTAGGTCACTCAGGCGATGAACTGCAAAGCATGAGGATGACTTAGACAGGCCAAGAAGAACGGTGGGTCTAACAGTTATTATCCAGAAGTGATGTTCAGCAGTCTCGCACAGGAATATGAGTTTACTATTTGCAGCTATGCTCTGGATTTGGCTAGAGACTGCTTCTACTAAGGGCATGTAGTGATTGCAGATCCCGATCACGAGGGGGAAATAACTAGAATCTCTGAGATTATGAATGACAGGAATCACCTTGATGCCTCGACAGTCACCACAGCTGATTATCGCATATTAAATTGTGTATATAGGTGTCATGTCTTATATATATATATATATATATATTATATATATATATATATATATATATATATATATATATATATATATATATATATATATATATGAAAGGAGCCAACAGTCACCGAAACCAAGGTGCATAGGGGAACGTTATTATTATTTTTTTATTATTATTAATGTGTTATGCTTATCAGTGGGATATTACTTAGATTAATAAATCGCTTAAAGAAAATTACTTATAAAGCAGCAGAAAAAACAACCATGCCGCCGGTGGGATCCGAACCCACGACCTCCGAATATCGCGTCCGGTGCTCTTACCAACTGAGCTACGGCGACGGCTGTCCAATCTGCTGCTCTCGTGGGTATTTATGTTTACTGGGTGTAAGCGACCCTTGAGAGTGTTCACCAGCGCCACCCTCGACCATAGCGGCGGACGTAGCACGTCCTGTAATACCGCGAGCGTGACGTAGAACGTCATATAACGGTGAGGGCGGAAACTGTGCGAGAGCCCTCTTATGCTACCTATGGCATCAAGACTGCCAGAACCGAGACCCTCGTTAAGCTATTAGCAGACAAGTTAAAGGAAATGAGGGGCCCGTTAGACAAATTTATGAAGGGAGCCAACAGTCACCGAAACCAAGGTGCATAGGGGAACGTTATTATTATTTTTTTTATTATTATTAATGTGTTATGCTTATCAGTGGGATAATATTACTTAGATTAATAAATCGCTTAAAGAAAATTATAAAGCAGCAGAAAAAACAACCATGCCGCCGGTGGGATCCGAACCCACGACCTCCGAATATCGCGTCCGGTGCTCTTACCAACTGAGCTACGGCGACGGCTGTCCAATCTGCTGCTCTCGTGGGTATTTATGTTTACTGGGTGTAAGCGAGCCTTGAGAGTGTTCACCAGCGCCACCCTCGACCATAGCGGCGGACGTAGCACGTCCTGTAATACCGCGAGCGTGACGTAGAACGTCATATAACGGTGAGGGCGGAAACTGTGCGAGAGCCCTCTTATGCTACCTATGGCATCAAGACTGCCAGATACTGGCTTGTCTGAAACACTCCACTTTGTTGAATTTATCAGGTTTCTTTATTGCACCTCTTTATAATGCCTCAATAACCGTGACGGTGTACGAAATAACTGAAAAGAAGTAATAATAAAAAGCCTTGTAAGCGGCAGTTTGCCAATACCTCTTAAGAAAAACTAAAAGCTCTACCTTACCGGTGCTCACCTATGAGGCGGAAACTTGCAAGATAACGAAAAGGGCTCAGGTTAAATTATGAACAACACAGTGTGCTAGGAAAAGGACAATGATATGTTTAACTTTAAGGGACCGTATCTGGGCAGAGTGGGTCAGAAAAGAAACGCCGGTTAATGTCGTTGTAGGCGAAATCAAGACGAAGAAATGGGCTTGGGCTGGGCATGTAATTCGAAGGCAAGGTAACCGACATCCATTAAGCGTGACGGAATGGCCACCAGAAAAAGGCACATTTTGCAGGGGTGGCAGAAAATTAGGCGGGCGGTTGAGATAAAGAAGCTTGAGGAGAAAAGGTGGCCCCGTCTGGCACAGAAAATGGATATAATTGGAGGGGAGGCAGTTATCCTGCAGTGGACGTAGTCATGAAGTTAATATCAATAATAATAATTCTTATTGCCCTTCTCTTTTTCGCTCTTAAATTTTCTTCACATCTAGATGAAGATAAAACATCACCTTAATTGTAAATATAAGGTAGCAACATAAAGAAAAGCTTATTATGAAATGTAAGACTAAGTTAACTGTAATAAAAGGAAAATTGGGTTTGGATGGAAATCGAACGAGTGTCTCTACAAGTGGAGAGAGGTAGAGGAGAGCCCTTGACAGGTGAACCCACCTATCTGGTGGATGGTTCACACACGCGCCGATGCCGATGCCGAGGCCACCGGACAGTTTCCACCGTCATGGCCCTCCAAATGCTATCGCATTAAAAGATATGAGTAAATAGAATTCAAAGATGCGGTGCGAAACCATGCTGCCTTCCAGAAGCCACAGCCGCCTTCTCGCTCTACCCCACATACCGAACTAGGGGGTAAGGGCGAAAAAATTTTAATGTTCAAAATTAGAGTTTGTTAGTAAGACGACCCCGCTCCATGGTTGTTATACTTAGTTCAGAACTCCGCATGACGAGGCCCCGTCTCGCGCCCACTTCACCAAATCACTTTAGGACTTCAGTGTGAACAGTTGAGGAGGGCATTCTCCCATGCCTTTCGGATAGGGGTAGGGAAAGGGGCGAGGACTCTGAGTACATGCCCACACCATATGAAAGATATTGCAGAGATCTCCACAGTGTGGTCAGCGCCCATTCATATTGGAATCAAAGTGTTTGACCATGGCAAGAAAGAGAGGAGTTCATGTCTGCAGACGCCGCAGAGTTCGCTCCTTCGCCTTAAGCAGCCCCTTGGCAGGGGCCCGGTAGAGGCGTTGGCTGTCCCAGTAATGGATTAAGATTTCGCGTGGTGTGTAAGCGCTCGGACGGCTCCATCAGCGGCCTCATTGCATCGTAGACCCAGGTGGCAAAGTGCCCAGATTATGTTGGTCGGAGTTGGATCATTGGCAGCCCGTCTTAAAATCTGGGAGGCAGGAGGTGCCATTTCCCTAACAAGATAGTGTTCACAGGCCTGACGAAAGTGTGATAACTGTTCTCGACTTTGTATCCGCGGCAGCGAGAGCTATTGCGACTTCTACCGCTTGCGTTGCATTTGGGGCCCGAAAAGATAGGCCATCGACAATCATTCCTTATGGACTACGGTTGCCGTGTAGAATCTCATGGGCGAGGGCCGTGTGATGTCCGCGTAGTAGACGACCTTTTTAGGCTCATATTGCCTCTCATCCGCGCCAGCCCGCGCTTGTTGTCTGCATTCGTGTGAAGTCGTATTTATGTAAAGCGGGAGCGGAGCGACCAAGAGTATATGGCGCAGCAGCAAACGGGACGTTATCCGTCCCCTCTGCTATGCATCTGTGTTGAATGTGTAACGAGTCTAGCAGGCGGCGCCCAGGAGCCCTCTACGAAGCCGCGTATATTAGTAAGTGGATGAAAGGGGAAGAGGAAAGGAAAATGCACGGGCCTGTGACTGGTGTTAAAACACCACAACCACTGCCGGCGTGCAGATGGAGAGAAGGATAGGTAGGGTTTCAGAAGAAGAAGGAAGAACGCGCGCGCAGGGGCGCGCGCGCTCCCTTCTCGCGTATATTAGTTCATGAGGTGGGCTTCCCGCAATTACTGATAGGATTTTGAGCATTCCCAATGCCCCCAGTTTGGCGTTGGAGGCATCCACCGAGAGGTCTAGTGCTCGCTTTGTCACCTTGCTGATGATGGTATCAATTTGTCCGCTCGCCAACCGGCACTCTGGACATACCTTCGCCGACCTTCACCATCCGGATAAAATATCTCGCATTTGGATTGGAGTAAAAGCACTTGCTGCAGTAAAAACACCAAGGTATAAATTGTGCGCAGATCCCACTGCTTTCTCAGAATTTATGCATCAGACGTCGTGCCTCATTTCTTTTACTTCTCATTAACTCGTTCTTTGGCAGCGATCTTGACGCACTATGGAAACAGAGGCATATAACGTAATAAATCATTGAAGGCTCACACAGCTCAGCCTAGAGGTTTGTGTTGTGTTGTGTTGGGTTTTGTGGCACATAGGTGGCTAATACCATCATGCGCCAAACGCAAGGTGTAGTAAATTGTCTTGTGCCGGATTTTTTATGACAAAAATGAAACGGTGATGTAAAGGACCTCATATGTTATTTCATACCATCTAGTGAACTAACCTCATATGTTATTTCATACCATCTAGTGAAGGTAAAAGGCAGAATGTTTTCGAAATGCCTAATAGTAAAGGCTTTAAAAAGGTCAGGTAACCTCAGCGGCCATCCTATCCAAAGGAAGGATGACGAGGCCCCCAACCAATTAAATATAGACCTCAGTCTTCTTCTCATGAATGAGAAAGTGGCTGAGATGTATCAAATAAAAGTGAGGCATTCACAGTTCAAAAAGGCAACAAATCTCTCGTAAAAAGTTTAAAACATAAGAAATGTCAACAATTGCAATATCGCTCAAGAGTAGTGCTGGGTTAAAATGAATGCAGTGATTATAAAATTCATTAAAGAAGTTCTTAGATTTTCGATGTGTAAACATGGAAATAACATATGGTTTAGTGTGAGCTCGTCTTCGCAT
This sequence comes from Amblyomma americanum, assembly GCF_052857255.1. Lineage (NCBI taxonomy): Eukaryota > Metazoa > Arthropoda > Arachnida > Ixodida > Ixodidae > Amblyomma > Amblyomma americanum. The sequence goes on from NC_135499.1 coordinate 79,116,797, forward strand.
CTTTCACAAACAAGTTTGTCTTCTTTAGTAAAAAAGTAGTTTTGCATCAGGTGTGTGTGTCATATGCGAAGGCGACATAAGATTACTTCAGTGTAACATTCCTCGTGTGTGCATGACTTCCAATCCCTCAAGGTGGGCTTTATGAAGTGGAGTTTGTTGTTCAGTTCATTATCCCACTCTTTCTGGCAATTGTTCTTTAATTTATATATCAACTTTACGCAGTCTATAAAAAGGTATGTTCCCATTTTTTATTTTAACATTTTGAGCTTTTACTCCTGATTAGTCTTCTCTCATGTTACCCTCTATGCCGACGTGGCTCGGGACCCAGCAGAACCTTATCATATGTTATTGCGTTGTGATATTTTTTGTGTTGTGTGTGACGTGGCTTACTAAGGGTTTAACTGCATATCTTGACTGCAGCGCTGTGAGTAGGCTGAGGGAATCTGTGTTTAGTATACAGTTTTTGTTGTTCTCAAGTACTATTTTGTCCACAGCCATACACACTGCATAACATTCAGCAGTAAAGATTGATACATAACTTGGCAATCTTACTATTTTTTTCTATTTCCCCTGCACTACGGCACTTCCAACGCGCATTGCTGTTCTAGAGCCATCTGTGTAAAAGTCCAATGTAGCTTGAATATTTCTCTTTCAGAGCCAAGTATTACTGTAGTAGGTGTTGATGTGGTGTTTGTCTTTTTGCGAAACTGTGTTAGCGTGAAGTCGCAAGCAGCGGGAAAGCAGTACCATGGTGGCAATGCATGGCGCCTGGGGGCCATTTTAGGTAGAGCATCTAGTATTCCGAGTTCATGACATGCACCTTCACAGCATAATAACAAAGGTTTGATCGATTGTGGTTTATTATTGAAAAGCCTTCTAGATGTGCACTTGGTAACTACGGGGCGACAAAGGTGTTTTGTTAAGGATCTTATTTTTGGTACATATGCGCAGGTAAGTATAGCTCTTCTGTTTGCAAATAGGCTGTCTATGGGGGATGTTGTGTATACACCAGTTAATAGACGAAGACCCACGCATGTACGGGATCCAGTTTTTTGAGGTATGATGGTCTTGCAGACACATACACAATGGATACATAGTCCAAAGTAGACTGTACTACAGAGCGGTAGATCTGTAAAATGCATAACCTGTAGGACACCTAGTGTTTTCGGGAGAGTACCTTCAGTATATTTAGAGATAGAGAAGCTTTCGTTTTGAGGGTGCTCATGTGGGGTAATGTGAGCTTTCTGTCAAAGTTATGCCTAGGAATTTATGGTCTTGTTTTACTTGTAGAATACTTTCATTCAAGTCCAGTGTGGAATCAAGCTGCATTCCTCTTTTCAGCCAGAAAAGGACAGCAACTTTTTTTGGGGGGGAAGAATTTAAATTCATTTTGGTCTGCCAAGGTCACTGTTTTGTTCAGTGTCAGTTGTATCTGTCTTTCGCATGTTGATAAGCTGGAGAATGTGCATGAAATTTGAAGGTCGTCAAGATATACGGAATACATGACGGACTTTGTAATTATTTGCGATATTGAGTTCATTTTTACAATAAAGAGTGTGGTACTTAGAATGCAACCCTTCGGTACGCCATTTTCTTGGATGAATTTTTTCGAAAGCGTGCAACCTAGACGTACACGAAAGGAACGGTCAGAAAGAAAGTCTTTTAAGCAGTTCACCATCCTGCCACGGATACTTAAATCTGCGAGGTCATGAAGAATCCCAAACCTCCAAGTGGTATAAGCTTTTTCCAAGTCAAAAAATACTGCCAGACAGTGCTGGTTGTGTATGAATGCTTCACGGACTGTGTTTTCAGGACGGACGAAATGGTCATTTGCACAGCATGCTTTTCAAATCCACATTGCTGGATATCAAGAAGTTTTCGCGATTCAAGGATGAACATTAACCTAATATTTAGCACACTTTCAAAACTTTTAGCAAGACAACTCGCAAGTGCTATTGTCCTGTAACTACAAGCCGATGTTGGCGGTTTTTCAGATTTTAGGAATGGTACAACAACGGCGTTTTTCCACGCCTCTTGTATTTTTCCAGACTGCCATATTTTAGTGAAGAATTTCAGAAGAGCTTCTGCGGCATTTTCAGATGTGAGCAAGCATTTCATTATGAATTTAGCCTGGTCCTGGTGGTGTCTGTTTGCCCGCTGACAGTATTGTAGGGATTTCTTGCGGTGTAATTAATTTATTTTAATGTTCATTTGCACTGCCTCTTGTCGGCAGTCGTTGTTTCTCAGTTGTGCTCTTGTACTTTATAAATGACTGTGTAGTGTGAGGAACTAGAAACTGTGGCGGAGTGTTCCCCTAGTTTGTCAGCCTGTTCGCTAATGCCTGTTTGTGTATCAGGAGCTGTTACGAAAGGAATTGTAAAAGGAGTAAAGCTGCCATTAAGCTTGCGCACTTGTTCCCACATTTGTTTTGATTTAACTGCACTATTTATGGACAACACACAGTTTTTCCATGAAGTTTTTTTCCGCATTTAGACGAATGTACCGTGCTTTTGTTCTAGCCTTTTTAAAAGTTATGAGGTTGTCCTGTGTGGGATATCTTCGGAAAGTGCCCAGGTTTTGTTTTCTTTCTTTTTTGCTTCCTTGCATTGTTGTGTGCACCAGACGTTGTTATTTTCTCGTTCAACTCTTGACGATTGAGGAATAGCTAGCCGTACAGCCGCAATGATACATGTTGTAAAAATTTCATATTGTTCGTCCACGCTAAGATTATCAGAAAATATTTTCTCCAGAAAGGCTTTTTCTTGAAATAGTGGCCAGTCCGCTATTTTCAGCTTCCACCAGCATGGTTTAGGTGGAATGATTAGGGTGGTGATGAAAAGTGAATTACTTCTGGAAAATGATCACATCCGTACGGGTTAGCAAAAACATCCCACTAAAAATCAGTAAAAAGGGATGGGGAGCTAAAAGGCAAGTCTCTACAACTCACCTTACCTGAGTGTGAAGAGCAATATAATGGTTTGCCTGAACTGAGCAAGCAGACGTTCTTGCACAGAATAAAATCGTCTAAAACCCGACCTCTAGTGTCTTTCTGTTCACTCTCCCAAAAAGAGCAGTGCGCATTAAAATCACCGAATTCCAGAAACGGCTCTAGTAGCTGCCTAAAAAGTTTCTCTAAATCTTGTTGTGCTTCAGTGAGATGTGGTCGGAGATATATAGATCATACGGTGATTGTTTTAAAGCTAAGGACGGTGACTGCAACGCCTTAACACTGTCCGGAACTTTATTTCATGGGTTGCAACACCGCTCCCAACTACAACACCAGCTCCTCCAGAGACCTTATTTGCCTGCTCATGGTCACGGCGAAAGACTGTACTTTTTAAAAATATTTTTATGAAAAGGTCCCAAGTTGGTCTCCTGCAGACAGAGCGCTACAGGAGATAGAGAATTTACGATATCTGTTGCATCTATGTACTTATATAGAATTCCACGGCAGTTCCAGTGGATAAGGAACGCTATGATGATTTTGGGGGGATGACATTGAGACCTTAGGGCCCTCCTTGTTGATGGCCTTTTATAAAGATTTTTTGTTTTTCCTGATCAAGAGAGTTCCGCCTCCGCAGCGGCGGAGGTGAGCTCTGACTTGTGTCCATTGGCACAAGGTAGGCGTTGGTGTACCGCGGGGAGCCCGCGGGCAGTGAGGTTGTGGGCTTCTCCCGAACGGGGAAGCCTTGCGGGCTGTCGACTTTGTGGCCGGCGGGCCCCTTTTCGGGGATGGCATAGCATCTTTCGCTGCCTCTGCCAGAGTCGCGGATGGCCCTGCCTCAGCCTCACTAGGTGTGAGCTGGGCAGCTGCTGAAGGCCGCTGTGGTGTGGCGTGCCTACGCACCACATCGGCGAAGTTTGTATGTACAGCGAAAGATAATGGGCCCTGAATCATAGCGTAACGCTTTCTTGCGTCTTTAAATATTATATTCTCTTTGGTGTTGTTGATAAATATTTCCTTTTCTTTTTTCCCTGCAGGGCACGACCTTGAATAAGCGGCGTGGTCGCCTTCGCAGTTTGCGCAGCGCGGCGCAGGATCGCAGTCGTTTGATTGGTGATCATTGGAAGCACATTTGGCGCAGGTATCGCGGGCGCGGCAGCTTTGGACCCGTGGCGAAACATCTGGCATTTGAAGGAGCATCGAGGGTTAGGAAGCAAGAAGAGTCTGAACGGAGACGGAGCGGTTCCTTCGAGGTACTCGATTAGAGGCAGCAGTTCGCAGTCGTCCCTCTGGTGGTGGGCAAGGTCGGATGTGGTGACAGCGCCGAGGAAAGCAGAATCGTCGTCGGACTCATCTGGTGGGCACGGAAAAGGAGCTCGGGAGAGACAGTCCGCATCGCTATGTTGCCGACCCGACTTATACACGATGGTGACGTCAAACTCTTGCAACCGAAGGCTCCACCGTGCAAGTCGCCCCGATGGATCTTTGAGGTTCGCAAGCCAGCACAAGGAGTGATGATCGCTGACGACTCGAAACGGGCGGCCGTACAGGTATGGACGAAATTTTGTGATTGCCCACACAACAGCGAGACACTCTTTTTCCGTTGTGGAATAATTCGCTTCGGAACGGGACAAAGTGCGACTTGCGTATGCGATCACGCGCTCCACACCGTCTTGCCACTGCACAATCACCGCACCGAGGCCCACATTGCTGGCATCTGTGTGCAGTTCCGTGTCGGCCTGCTCGTCGAAGTGGGCAAGGATAGGCGTAGATTGGAGGCGGGCCTTAAGCTCTCTGAAAGCTTTTTCCTGATCTTGGCCCCAGACAAAGGGTTCGGAGTGTTTTGTCAGGCGAGTCAGCCGCTCTGCGAGCTTGGAGAAGTTTTGAACGAACCTCCGATAATAGGCGCAAAGCCCCAGGAAACGCCGCAAGCTTCGTTTATCTGTTGGCTGGGGAAATGCAGCAACGGCGGCGGTCTTTTCTGGGTCGGGGCTAACGCCCTGAGCGCTCACAATGTGGCCAAGAAACTTGAGCTCCCGAAATGCGAAGTGGCACTTTTCAGGCTTGACAGACAGACCCGCAGAACGAATTGCTTCGAAGACGGCACGCAAACGTTTCAGGTGCTCATCGAACGTGTCGGAGAAAATCACGACGTCGTCGAGATAGACAAGGCAGGACTGCCACTTCAGGTCAGTTAGTACGGTGTCCATCATACGTTGGAACGTCACAGGGGCTGAACACAAGCCGAAAGGAAGCACCTTAAATTCGTACAGTCCGTCAGGAGTAACGAAGGCGGTCTTTTCTCGGTCACGTTCGTCGACCTCGATTTGCCAATAACCGCTACGAAGGTCGAGTGACGAAAAGTAGGTAGCATGGCGGAGGCGGTCTAATGAGTCATCAATGCGCGGCAGTGGATAGACATCTTTTTTGGTAACGTTATTGAGGCGTCTATAATCTACACAGAACCGTAGGCTGCCGTCCTTCTTTGCGACGAGGACAACAGGTGACGCCCAGGGGCTCGTCGATGGTTGATGACGTCGTCGTGGAGCATTTCGGCAACTTGGCGGCGGATAGCATCGCGTTCCTTCGACGAAGCACGATAAGGACGCTGGCATAGCGGTCTCTGGTCACTGTCGACGATAATACGGTGCTTAGTTATTGGCGTCTGGCGAACCTTGGATGTTGATGCAAAACAGTCGCGGAAAGAGTCAATAAGGCTTTCCACGCGGCGTTTCTGATTGGTCAGAAGGTCAGGGTTCACGTCGGTCCTAATGGCTGTTGCAGTGTCCTGTTCAGCTATTTCGGGAGCCGTTGTTGATAAGGCAGATTGGCCGGCATGTTCGCCAAGTTCTTCAAAATGGGCAATCACTGTGTTTTTCGTCAGATGTTGGGGTTCACAACTAATGTTGGTCGCTAAGAGCGTGGTACGCGCGTGAACAAGGTCGACAAGGGCGCGAGCAACGCATACTTGCCGAGACAGTAGCAGCGACATATTCGCTTCGGCAATGCCCCGAGTACCGGAGCTGGTATCACACTGGACTGTGACAAACTTGCTTGCTCTCGGCGGTATCGTTGTGTGGTCATCAGAGATGCGTAATGGTGCTCTGTGCGGCTCGGGGTCGGTATCAACGGCTCGCTGTGTCGAAAACGATACCAATTGCTCATGCAGGTTGATGACCGCCCCATACTCTTTAGGAAGTCCATGCCGAGAATCAATTCTTTAGAGCACTCTCGTAGCACGGCGAAGGAGCCAGTGAAAGTTGCACCGCGGATCTTTATACGGCTGGTGCAGACGCCAACCGGCGTTACCACATGGCAACCAGCTGTGCGTATCTGCGGCCCATGCCAAGGTGTTAGAACCTTTCTGAGGGTTGCGGCTAGGTTACTACTCATGACAGAAAAGTCGGCTCCGGTATCGACGAGTGCAGATACGTCATAGCCATCGGCGGCAACAAGAATTTCGGCGGCGGAAACAATTGTTTGAAAATTTGTGGGCGAGGTTTTTGGTGCCGTCGTCGATGGGGTCGTCGCTGAGGTCATCGGTGAGGTCGGCGGTGGGATCGTCTTTAAGGTCGGCGGGTGGGGTCGTCGCATAAAATCGTCGGATGGAGGCTGTTCACTGTCTGCGGCAGCGGCGGTCCTACCCCCAGAGGACGCCGTCTTCAGTTTTCACGACGTGGGTACGTACCTCTGAACTGGCCAGAGGATGACGGGCGGCCGGGCGAAGAGAACCACCTTGGGGATGGCGATCGGGACTGGCGTCGCTGCGAGGTCGAAGATTGCACGTTTTCAGCCAAGTACTGTTCGATATCCCGTGGTCTTTCACCGTAGCGTGGTCGAGGTGAGTCAGGTGAAAACCCCCTTAAACGCATCCTCCGGTAGGGGCAGTGGCGGAGGATATGGCCAGGCTCTCCGCAGTGGTAACAGAGCGGCCGATTGTTTGGCGTACGCCAAACGTGCGCTTTGCTCACGGGGGGCCTGAACTCCTGCGGCACGGAGGGTGCTGTTGCAATTGGCTCCTGCAGGTATTGCACAGGAGCGATGGGGGAAAAGGCTCGCATCGCTGGCCCGGGACTTCGTAGCGCCTCGCTGTACGTCATAACGGAGGGCGCCGGGTGTGGAGCTGGGGGTGGCTGCACAACTCGTCGGATTGCTTCAAAGCGAAGTTTCGCCAGTTCCTCGCTCACCAGGCTTCTTACAAGTTCCCGAAGGTCCTCGGCGGGCAGCGACGTAGGCGTGTACTGGGACTGGGAAGAGGCTGCTACAGTAGCCTGACGTCCGTAGTGGGTGCCCCGTTCCTGTAAAGAGCGCTCGATACCCATTGCCTCCTTGGTGAAGTCGGACACTGTTCGTGGCGGGTCACGGACCAGTCCGGCAAACAGCTGCTCTTTTACGCCACGCATTAAGTGTCGTACCTTCTGGGCTTCGGGCATAGCAGGGTCGGCCCGGTTGAACAGTCGCGTCATGTCCTCGATGAACATCGCGACGCCCTCGTTCGGCTGCTGTGATCTCGAGCGCAGGGCGATTTCCGCTTTCTCTTTTCTTTCGCTGCTGGTAAATGTCGCTAGCAGCTCTCGACGAAAAGCCTCCCAGGTGGTACAGGAAGCTTCGTGGTTCTCAAACCACGTTTTGGCCGAGTCCTGCAGCGCAAAGTAGACGTTGCGCAGCTTGCGCTCGCCGTCCCACTCATTGAAACCCGCCACTCGGTCAAAGCTGGCCAACCAGTCTTCGACGTCCTCGAACCTGTCCCCGTGGAACGGTGGCGGCGATCGAGGTGCGTGAAGGACAAATGGCGGGGCACTCCCGGAGTGCTGACTTGTCTGGCTAGCCGCGGTGGATGTCATGGCCCTTACCGGCGCTGTCAGTTGGCCGAACTCGGGTTGTAGGCCTCGCAGGCGGCGGCTCGCTTTGTGGACGGGTGTTGTGTCCAAGCGTCGCTGATCAGCGTCAGAGTTGCCCTCGGGGTGAGCGTTCATGGAACGATACCCAGCGGCTCCACCAAAATGTCGCCGACAAACGTAGGGCGGCACGAAAAAAAGGGCTTTTTTTAATCCGAAGGCCAGAAACCCAGCAGCGCGCGTTTGAACGGGAACGTCCTCTTCTTCGCTCCCAGACGAGCCCAGTAATGCCGCTCGGCCGCATGGCGGCGCTCGCAGAATGTGAGCAGTGTGGCAATATGGACGGAAGGAGACTTTTGTTCATCTTACCTCGATTAACTCGGGCAAGGTGCAGGAGGCGAAGGTCAGAACCATGTGCTTTGTCGGAATTTCTTTGTCTTCTTTACGGATTTTCATTATGTGTACATTAGTCACATTTTGATCTGACAATCCTTGGAGCATTTCTTCTTCGGTTAGTTGCAAGAAGTCATTGTCAGAAATGACACCGCGCACTGTGTTTAGAGATCTATGTGGGGTTACGGAGACAGAGATATCACCAAAATCTTCGATGCTTGCCAGCTTTGAAATCTTAATAATATCGAGCAGTACGAGCAAAAGATCACCACAAGATAGTTTTGTCAATTTATACATAGGGCTCAGGGAATCATTGAGAACTTTTGATGCTAGAAACGGTATGTATGTCTCGCTGTCTTTTTTTTTCGCTATGGATGATGTGATATTTTGGGGACGTAGTTTTCTTTTTAGTGAAAAACTGAGAGGTAACATCTTTCCACCCTCTCTTCAGAAGGCGATCATTTGAAAGGAGCGAGGCAGCCATAAAAATGTGTGGTCTGCGGCCATGGTGCCAGCCACGCACCATAGAGCCCAGCAAGGGGACGGGATAGGAGATTGAAAGTATGTGGTGCCCACGCCAGCTGTACACCACTGCTATAATCAAATACGGGCAACTCAGGGTAGTTACGCCTCAAAAAGTTAACCCTTGCCGCCTATGAAATGTGCAAGAAAAAAAACGAGAAAAGAGGAAGATACAGGAGAGTTGTATGAAAGAAGATACGAAAGTGAAAGATGGAGGGGAGAATAGGAAAAGGCGACTGCCGGTTTCGTCCGGTCGGGTCTGGCCGAAGGTGCCTTCTACAGGAAGCTGGGGCCAAAGTGGTGTGTTGCCTCCGCCGAGGGGCCTTTAAGGTCCAAACGCTCGGCATCGGCGCAACCACCAGGAACCCCTTTTCCCCGGACATGGCAATGCCACGCACGGCGAAGCGTGGGTGCTCGGGTCCATGATGATGCACTGTTCACCATCATCACCCCGCGGAGATGTCCCTGCCGAAGCTCGGGAACCCGTGGTGTCGCCACTCACCAACGATGGATGGATGGATAAATGGATGGATACGGCTGAACCCTTTAAATCGCCCCGCAGTGGGGCGCCTGCAGCTTGCAGGCGTCGCGACGGTGAGTGGCGACACCGCGGGTTCCCGAGCATCCGCAGGGTCATCCCCGCAAGGGGATGATGGTGAACTGTGCATCACCACGGACCTGAGCACCCGCGCCTCGCCGTGCGTGGCATCGCCGTGTCCAGGGAAAAGGGGATCCTGGTGGTTGAGCCGATGCCAAGCGTTTGGACCTTTAAGGCCCCTCGGCGGAGGCAACACACCACTTTGGCCCCAGCTTCCGAAAGGAAAACAAAGAAATCGCATCAAAACATCTTGTCCTCGCATTCAGCTCAAGCACACTGCCCGAGTCAATCGAAGTTGGTTACCTAAATATAAATGTCCGACACTACATCCCAAACCCGCGACGGTGTTTTAACTGCCAGCGATACGGCCATGGCGCACAGAGCTGTCGTGGTCGGAAAACATGTGCGAAATGCGCCTCGCAAGAGCACGTCTCTGAAAGCTGTGAAGCTGCAAACCTACACTGCGCAAACTGTCAAGGTAACCATCCCTCCTACTCAAGATCATGCCCCTCATGGAAGAATGAGAAAGAAATCATAACAATGAAGACAAAGCAAAATATAACTTTCAAGGAAGCACGACAACTCTTTTATGCAAAATACACATTCAGTTTCACAGCAAGAACAAGCTTCGCCGATGTGGTGCGCGGGGGCGCTGCACCACACCGCGTTCCGGATTCTGCCCAGGCAAAACCTCACACAGGGCCACCTAGACCCCTAGCAGGGTCAGCAAATGCTGCCCTGCCACCGCCCCAAACGGTCTCGCCGTCCCTTGAGTAGGCGGACGATCAGACCCCTCCTTCTCGGAGGAGGCCTGAAGTACGTACACGCGCGGTATCCCCGCAGGCCTCCAGCGCTTCCACCGAGGCGATGGATATATCATCTGGCACGCCCGTCCCGCACGGGCGGCACAGGTCACTTGACCGTCAAAACAAAGGAAGGACCCGAATCACGGGTCCTCCTGTAAAAGAAACCTAGGCTCCCACTTTTTCCTTAAAAAAAATGGCATTCCTAATACAATGGAACTGCCGTGGACTATTAAATAACTACAGTGACATAAAAGATCTGTTAGACACTTTTTCCCCTGTGGCTTTATGCCTTCAAGAAACAAACCTAGGTCCAAAACACAATAACTTTTTAAGGAAATACAAAGTCTTTAGTTGCGACAAAGAGCAAACTAGTAAACTCTCTGGAGGTGTTGCTATTGTAATTCAAGGCGGTGTTGCAACCAGAGAAATCAAACCTAAAACTAACTATGAAGCTGTTGCAGTAACTGTCCTACATTTCAAAACAATTACAATATGTTCTATATATCTCGGGCCACAGCAAACAGTTACACTAAATGACCAAGAAATACATTTTAAGCAGCTACCAGAGCCGTATCTGGTAGTTGGGGATTTTAATGCCCACTCTGATTTTGGGGGAAGCGAACAGACTGACAATAGAGATCGTGTTCTAGAAGATTTTATTTTTCACAACGACGTTTGCCTGTTAAATACAGGTAAACCCACATATTGCTCCCCAGCCTCAGGAAAAATGAGTTGCATAGACCTGTCCTTTAGTTCACCCTCCGTTTTTACTGATTTTAGTTGGAATGTTCTTGACAATCCGTACGGAAGCGATCATCTTCCTATAGTAATTAACTTGTCATCACCACCATCAATCATTCCAAATAAACCACGTCATTGGAAGCTCCACATAGTTGACTGGGATTTTTTCCAGGAAAATGCTACACTGGAGACAGTTTTTTCAGAAGATGTTAGAGTAGATGAACTAAATGAAATGTTTACGTCTTGCATAATTGCTACAGCACGTCTAGCCATTCCTCAGTCTTCAGGAGTGGTACGTCAAAACCACAAGGTTGGGTATAACCAAGACTGCAGAAAAGCCAAAAAACAGCAGAATAAAGCCTGGGGTATTTTTCGCAGGTATCCAACAGCCGATAATTTTATAAACTTTAAAAAAGCACGAGCAAAAACCCGGCATACCCTCCGCAATGCGGGGAAAACTTCATGGCAAAGCTACGTATCATCTATAAACAGTTCCATTACATCCAAAAAAATGTGGGAGCAGGTTCGTAAATTGAAGGGCGGATTCTGCCCTTTCACAATTCCCTTTCTAACAGCCCCTGGTGCACAGACAAGTATAGAAGAACAAGCAGACGTCCTAGGCGAACACGTCTCAAGTATTTCCAGCTCTTCACACTATACACAACAATTCATAAAATACAAAAAAAAACTATGGAGAAAGCAAGACTTCCTACAAGCGCATGCACAAACGAAGCATACAACAGTCTAATCACAATTCATGAAATAAGAAAAGTTCTGTCTGCAGGCAAACAGACTCCGCCTGGTCCTGATCAAATTCATTATGAAATGCTGGCACATCTTTCTCAGCAATCTGTAGAAGCACTTTTGAGATTTTTTAACAAAATATGGATTTCAGGAAAAATACCCCAAGCCTGGAAAAAGGCCGTTGTTGTACCATTCTTTAAACCGGCAAAACTACCAACCTCCCCTAGCAGTTACAGACCCATAGCCCTTACTAGCTGTCTCGCTAAATTCTTTGAAAGTGTTGTAAATATTAGGCTGATGTTAGTCCTTAGATCTCGTGAACTTCTTGATATCCACCAGTGTGGATTTAAAAATCTTGTTCAGCAACTAACCATCTGATCCGCCTTGAAAATACAGTCAGAGAAGCATTCATACATAGTCAACACTGCCTTGCAGTATTCTTTGATATGGAGAAGGCTTTTGATACCACCTGGAGGTTTGGGATCCTCCGCGACCTCGCGGACCTAGGGATCCGTAGAAGGATGCTGAACTGCCTAAAAGATTTTCTTTCCGACCGTTCATTCCAGGTACACTTAGGCTCCACCCTTTCCAAAAAATTCATTCTAGAGAACGGTGTACCCCAGGGATGTATTTTAAGTACTACCCTTTTTGTCGTAAAAATAAATTCTATAGCTAAAATAGTTCCAAAGTCAATTATGTTTTCGTTATATGTCAATGACCTTCAAAAAGCATGCACGTCTTCCAGCCTATCAACCTTTGAGCGACAGATTCAACTGACATTAAACAAACTTGCGATTTGGGCTGAAAGAAACGGGTTTAAGTTCTCAACACAAAAAAAACAGTTGCTGTTCTTTTTTCACTAAGAAGAGGTTTGCAGATTGACCCCACCTTGTGCTTAAATGAAATTACACTTTCAGTTAAGCAAGAACATAAATTTTTGGGCATAATATTTGACAAGAAACTCACATTCCTGCCACATATAAACACCATCAAAAAGAAAGCCTCCAAATCCCTGAATATAATAAAAGTACTGTCACGAAAACGCTGGGGATCTTATAGAACATGTCTTTTACAAATCTATAGGTCTGAAGTACGCTCTACTCTTGACTATGGATGCGTTTTGTATGGGTCCGCGAGGCCATCATATCTAAAACGACTGGACCCAGCGCATAACCTTGGTTTACGACTTTCAACTGGTGCATACAGAACATCCCCCATAAACAGTCTCTATGTCGAAATCAATGAACCCTCCCTTACAGAGAGAAGAACTATGCTCACATGCACATATTGACACAGGTGATAGAAGAGGAGGACGAAGGGAACTCAGGCGATAGAAGCAGAGGACGAAGAAAATCTTCTTCCTGCTCGTGCTCGCTCTACCGGCTGTGTAGCTCCTTGGTCCCCGAGTGCTTTTGGTCTACTATTCGTTACAAATCTGGTGGAGGCAGTGCTGGGTACGCTTCCAGACCCGCGCAGCCCACCTGTGATCACGGATCTCACCCCGGTCCACCAGCGCCGCGGCCGCCGCCTGCGAGGAGAGTCCTCAGAGTTCGGACCCCTTCCGGAAGCCACCAGGACGACACAGCCTCGGACGTCGGAGGAGCCAGCTGCCATGTCAACTGAGAGTAGGCTCCCAGCTCACATCCTGTGCCAGCAGCCACGAACACCCCCGTCTTTTCATGGCGACGTGTTCGAGGACGCCGAGGACTGGCTCGAGACATTCGAGCGTGTCGCCCGTTACAACGGGTGGAGCGATGAGCGGAAGCTCCACAACGTGTATTTCGCTCTCGAAGAGTCGGCGCGGACATGGTTCGAAAACCATGAGGCTTCGTTTCCATCCTGGGAGGCCTTCTGCCGCAACCTGCTCGCCACTTTTCCAAACGCCGACCGCCGGGAGCGCGCTGAAGCTGCGCTACACTCGCGCAACCAGCACCCGAACGAGTGTCCGCATGTTCTTTGAGGACATGACCCACCTTTTCAAGCGCGCGGACCCCTCTATGTCGGAAGACAAGAAGCTTCGCCATTTAATGCGTGGTGTCAAGCAGGAGCTATTCGCGGGACTCGTGCGCAGCCCACCGCGCACTGTGGCCGAGTTTCTCAGCGAGGCGGCCACCATGGAGAAGACTCTACAGCAACGAGCCCGCCAATACAATCGTGACGTCAACGCCTTCGGGCCAGACACCTGTTCTATGCATCTCGGAAGCGCCCCGGACGACTTACGCGAACTCATCCGTTCCGTCGTCCGGGAGGAACTCCAAGCCCTTCGGACGCCTTCTAACATGCCATCCTTCGCGTTGCTGACTGACGTCGTCCGCGACGAGGTGCGCCTCGCAGCCCAACAACAAGCATCTGAGGTACCCCTCCAGGTTGACGCAAGACCCACGTACGCGTCTGTACTCCGTCAAGCTCCGACGTCGGGCTACACCATCAATGCCGCGGCTCCATCAGTGCGGCCACCGGGTCCCCCTCGTGACCCCGCTCTGCCAGCCTACGAGCGGACGCGTAAGAGTCAAGTGTGGCGGGCCCCAGACTGTCGGCCCCTCTGTTATCATTGTGGCGAGGCGCGTCACCTCTATAGGGCGTGCCCGTACCGCCGCGTGGGCCTGCGGGGTTTCGCCCCGGACGACCCCTGCCCTCGCAATGGCGAAAGGCCACTTGAGATAGCCTCTCACCTATTGGAGCGGCAGAATCTCGTCACATCCGGTCGCCGCGGGACTCGATCACAGTCCCCAAGGCGCTACCGTTCTCCAAGTCCCCACGGAGCGCAAAGCTATTCCGGACGCCGTTCGCCCAGCCCACGACGGGAAAACTAATGCCGGCGGCCTCCGGAGGCAAGGCCGCTGCTGTAGGGAAATGTGAAGATCCTCCGCCACCATCACGCCGATACGCCATTTCGCTGGGGGCAGGTAGTGACAGCATCCGACACGCTACCTCAGATTTGTACGTAACAACTGATGGAGTCGACGTCTCCGCCTTACTCGACACCGGTGCCGATTACTCCGTAATGAGCCGTGCCCTCGCCCAAGAATTAAAGAAAGTTTTGACGCGATGGTCTGGGCCGAGCATTCGTACTGCTGGGAGTCACCTGATTACCCCTGCTGGCAAGTGTACTGCAAGGGTCGGCATCCGTGGTTTTCTGTACGTCTGTGAATTCGTGGTACTGTCCGAGTGTTCGAGGGACTTGATCCTGGGCCTCGACTTTCTGCAGACGAACGGCGCTGTCATTGATCTGAACGAAGCCCGGATCACGTTCTCGACGAAACAGGCCGTGGCGCATACCGACAGAGATCCGGGAATCAACGCTCTGCGTAAAGTCGACGATGACGTGATGGTGCCACCACGGTCTAGCGTCCTGGTTCTCGTGAGACATGACTTGTTCCACGATTACGAGGGTATCGCGGATAGCCACCTCCCGCTGCTGCTCGCGAAGGGAATAGCCGTCGCTCGAGGCCTCGTCCAGTTGCATAACGGTTGTACTAGTGTCCTACTCACGAACTTCGCCAACGAGGTTCAGCACCTCGCCAGGGACACGGCTGTTGCCTTACTTCACGAAGTTACTGTGTTGCCTGATTTATGCGCCGTCGGGGCCAGCCCTCAAGACGAGGCCGCACCATGCCACGCCCTGCAGACCGCGAAAATCAACACGGACTTGGCACCTGAGCAGAAGAATCTTCTGTCTGCTCTTCTAGCAGATTTTGCAGATTGCTTCGCCACCAGCTCCAGGGTCGGTCGTACACCTGTCGCCAAGCATCGCATCATCACAGACGAGGCCACGCCGCCTGTATGCCAGCGCCCATACCGTGTTTCTCCTAAGGAACGTGAAGCCATTAAAACGCAAGTCGATGAAATGCTTGCAGACGACGTTATTCAGCCGTCAACAAGCCCATGGGCGTCGCCCGTGGTCCTCGTTAAAAAGAAAGACGGCACCTTGAGATTCTGTGTTGATTACCGGAAACTAAACAACGTGACCAAAAAGGACGTATATCCGCTTCCCAGGATTGACGATGCCCTCGACCGATTTCGTGACGCCAGGTTCTTCTCCTCATTAGATCTCAAAAGCGGATACTGGCAGATAGAGGTGGACCAGAGAGACCGAGATAAGACGGCTTTCGTGACTCCAGACGATTTATACGAGTTCAAGGTGCTCCCGTTTGGTCTTTGCTCGGCGCCGGCCACGTTCCAGCGTATGATGGACACCGTTTTATCCGGTCTGAAGTGGCAGTCTTGCTTGGTGTACTTGGACGACGTCGTCATTTTCTCGCCTACCTTCGATCAACACTTGGACCGGCTGCGCATCGTGCTTCGAGCCCTTAAATGTGCGCAACTAACGATCAAGACCGAGAAATGTCATTTTGGTTTCAAGGAACTTCGCTTCCTTGGCCATGTTGTCAGCGCACAAGGCGTTCTCCCGGACCCCGACAAGACTGCTGCCGTCTCCAGTTTTCCGCGTCCAACCGACAAGAAGGCACTTCGACGTTTTCTGGGCCTCTGTTCTTACTACCGACGCTTTGTGCCCGATTTCTCCAGAATAGCTGACCCGTTGACAGCACTGACTAGAGAAGAAATACCCTTTCTGTGGGGAAGCGACCAAGAAGAAGCTTTTCAGGAGCTCCGCAACCGCCTACACAGCCCCCCGATACTCGCCCATTTCGATGAAGACGCCGCCACCGACATACACACCGATGCCAGCAATGTTGGCCTCGGGGCGGTACTTATCCAGTGGCAGGACGGCATGGAACGCGTTATCGCTTACGCGAGCCGAACACTTTCGCGATCGGAGGCGAACTATTCGACGACAGAGTAAGAATGCCTTGCGGTGATCTGGGCCATCAGCAAGTTTCGTCCATACCTGTACGGACGACCCTTCCGTGTTGTCAGCGACCATCACTCGTTATGCTGGCTGGCAAGCCTTAAAGATCCGTCCGGCCGGTTGGCTAGGTGGAGCCTCCGTTTGCAAGAGTACGACGTGACTGTCGTTTACAAGTCGGGCCGGCAGCACCAAGATGCGGATTGCTTATCACGCGCGCCCGTGGACCACGCTCCGCAAGAAATCACCGAAGATCTTCCTTTCATTTGTGCTCTTAGCCTATGCCATGTGGCTCAGCTTCAACGAACGGACCCGGAGCTAGCGCCGCTCATCGAGCACCTGGAAGGTCACAGTGGTCGGGTTCCGCGTGTTTTTCGTCGTGGCCTGCAATCCTTCACCATGCGAAATGGCGTTCTCTACAAGCGCAACTTTGGAAAGTCCACCGAAACATTTTTGCTCGTGGTGCCCACCCAGTTACGACCTGACATCTTGAGCGCTTGTCACGACGAGCCGTCCGCCGGCCACTTGGGAGTCAGTCGCACGCTGTCAAGGATTCGGGAGAAGTACTATTGGCCCAAATTACTTCCATCAGTGCAGACCTACGTGCGAACCTGCCGCGACTGCCAACGCCGGAAGTCTCCACCCATGAAACCAGCCGGATTTCTTCAGCCAATAGCGCCACCGAAGATCCCTTTTCAACAAGTTGGAATGGATCTCCTTGGCCCCTTCCCGAAGTCATCCACTGGAAAATGGTGGATCGCTGTTGCGACGGACTACGTGACACGTTATGCTGAGACCACGTCGCTTGCGAGCGGAACTGCTGCCGAAGTAGCCGAGTTTTTTGTCCACAGCATCGTCCTGCGTCATGGCGCCCCTGCGGTCATTATTACTGACCGTGGGGCAGCTTTCACAGCCCGCCTAACCCAGGCTGTGCTGAAACTGACGCACACCAGCTATAGACGTGCGACGGCGTACCACCCGCAGACCAATGGCTTGGTGGAACGGCTCAACAGAACTCTGGCCGACATGCTTTCCATGTACGTGGATATAGAGCATAAAACCTGGGACCAAATTCTGCCATACGCTACATTCGCTTACAATACGGCACTGCAGGAGACAACGCGGCTCACTCCCTTCCAGCTTGTCTTCGGCCGTCGAGTTACTACTACGCTGGATGCTATGCTGCCTGTTGACCCCCACTGCGAGAGTGACCCTGACCTCGACATCGCCACTTTTGTGCAGCGTGCGGAAGAAGCGCGGCAACTGGCAAGGCAGCGCATACACCGTCAACAGCAACTAGACGCTGGCCGCTACAACCAGGGACGGCGCTTCGTTGCCTACGAGCCAGGCGACTATGTGTGGATTTGGACGCCCGTTCGTCACCGCGGGCTGTCTGAAAAATTACTCCGTCGATACTTCGGCCCATACCGTGTCCTCCGCCGCATTAGCGACGTCACCTACGAAGTTCAACCCGCCACCCAAGCCAGCTCATCCCACAGACGCAAGCTTACCGACGTTGTGCACGTCGTTCGTATGAAGCCGTACCACGACCGACCACCCGATTGAACTTGAGGCTGACCGCTGTGCCCTGTTCTATGTTGTGATCCTCGTGCCTCACCCTACCACGCTCGCTTTCTGCTCGTCACTCTAGCGCACGATGGCCGCATCGGGGCGATGCTGCAGGGGAGGGAGCAATGACACAGGTGATAGAAGAGGAGAACGAAGGGAACTCAGGCGATAGAAGCAGAGGACGAAGAAAATCTTCTTCCTGCTCGTGGTCGCTCTACCGGCTGTGTAGCTCCTTGGTCCCCGAGTGCTTTTGGTGTACTATTCGTTACAATATGTCCTGAAAATCCGTTCCTTGCCGAAACACCTCTGTTATTCCATAGTTACAAACTGCACCTCCAGAACACTATTCAACAACAAACCCCAGTCAGTTAAACCTCTGCTGCTCCGCTTCGATGATTGTTGCCAAACTTTAGGAATACTAGATACCCTTCCAAATGTCGCCTCAGGGTATGACCCACTGCCCCCATGGTACAGCCTTCCCACTGTGTGTGACTTCACGTTAACACAATACCGAAAGAAACAAACGCCACACGAGCACATATTACATGAATACCGGGCAATACAAGAAAAATATGCGAACTACACAGAGTTTTCCACTGACGGCTCAAAAACGGCAGATTACGTCGGAAGTGCGGTAGTGCAAGGACACTGGCAAAAGATAGTAAGGCTACCAAACTGTGCATCCATTTTTACTGCGGAGTGTTATGCTGTTTCTGTAGCTGTAAGGAGAATAATAAATAACAGTTTGGAAAAGAGCATAATCTACACAGATTCGCTTAGTCTGCTAACAGCATTACATTCCAGAAATGCAGTCGTACCATTAGTAGGAAACATAGTACATAACATAGAAAAAGTTACAACACAGGGACGTATCATAAAATTCTGCTGGGTGCCGAGCCATGTTGGAATAGACGGCAATGAACGAGCCGACAAAAGTGCTGCACAAGCTCGCGGGCGTGAAATTGGAAAAGTCAGCGTGCCCCACAAAGACTACATGAAATTAATACACAGAAATCTGAAGGCTAAATGGCAGACAGCTTGGGATAATGAGATAACCAAGAAGCTGCATTTCGTAAAGCCTGTCCTCGGCGACGGGAAGACATGTACACACCAGAAACGTTTTACAGAAGTAATTTTATGTCGTCTCCGCATCGGACACACACACCTGACGCATATTTACTTACTAACCAATCAGGACAAGCCTCTTTTTGAAAGGTGTGGAGACGAGCTCACAAAACACCATATTTTATTATCATGCCCAAAACTCGAAAAACTAAGAAAGAAGTATTTTATTCAGTTTTACAACCAGTGCATCCCATTTCACCCTGCGCTGCTCTTAAGTGATTATGCAATTGTTGATATATCTTCTGTTTTTAACTTTTTAAGAGAAGCGGGTTTTCTTGATAAACTGTGAATTTCCCACTTGTCGTTGACACATCTCGGCCACTTTATCTCTCCTGAGAAGAAGGCCGAGGTGTCTATTTTATTGGTTGGTAGCCTCCAGATCCTTGACCTCTTAAGGACGGTTGGTGAGGTTATCCGACCTCCTTTCAAGCTTTTAATACTAGCCATTTATCAATCTAGTCTTCGCTCTCTATACTAGGTACAAGTAAATAACTTTTGAAACTTTCTACACCGCTTTTTTTCTAATCTGTAAATTCTGGCGAAAATATTTCCTATACCTTCAGCTTGGCGCATGATAGTCTTAGCTGCTTATGCGCCATTAAACCCAAAACAACACAACAGAACCTTTAAATCGGGCGGAAGCTCAAGCCACCTAGCCATGACATGATATTTTACTCTTATCTTGATTTTAGCCACTAATCAGATAACCGTCCCTTGGTTACTTCTAACCGCTTAAAATCTACTTTCCCTTCACTGTCCTTAAACCCCAATGCCTTGGATAAATCAGTCCCGCTGCTTTCCACTGTAGGGTGAAGCCCTTTACCGAAAAGTATCAAGTGGGCAGCCTTTCTTCATCCTCTCCGCACGCAACGCACAACGTGTCTATCTCGAGGTACCTGACTCTATATGTCTTAGTCCGCAAAACTCCCGTCCTGGCCTCAAACAACAAAGAGTTTCCCCTACAATTATCATAGATATTTTCTTTGGCAATTTCCTGCTTCAAAATTCTGTATGTTCCCAGTGCTGATTTGGTCAGCATCCCTGTTTTCCACAAAGCTCTCTCTGTTTCTTTAACCTTCCAGACGCCCCCCTGCGGGGAAGCCTACGGTTTACCAGCTTAAATATGACACAAGAGCTACTACTGCAGCTAGTTTGTATTCCGTCGTTGCGGTTTGTTTGTTACGGTTAGTTTCGTTTGGCTATGGTTTGTTGCGCATTGTATGACATTGCGGCCTTTTATGTCCATGTCTCTTCCGAAAATTAAAAAGTTGTTACGACTTCGTCGTGTTGTGCGTGTGGTCCCTGCATATATATGTATATATATATATATATATATATATATATATATATATATATATATATATATATATATATATATATATATATATATATATATATATATATATATATATATATATATATATATATGCATGCGTGTGTGTGTGTGTGTGTGTGTGTGTGTGCGCGCGTGTGTGCGTGTGTGTGTGTGTGTGTGTGTGTGTGTGAGTGCGTGCGTGCGTGCGTGCGTGCGCGCGCGCGCGCGTGTGTGTGTGTGTGTGTGTGTGTGTGTGTGTGTGTGTGTGTGTGTGTGTGTGTGTGTGTGTGTGTGTGTGTGTGTGTGTGTGTGTGTGTGTGTGTGTGTGTGTGTGTGTGTGTGTGTGTGTGTGTGTGTGTGTGTGTGTGTGTGTGTGTGTGTGTGTGTGTGTGTGTGTGTGTGTGTGTGTGTGTGTGTGTGTGTGTGTGTGTGTGTGTGTGTGTGTGTGTGTGTGTGTGTGTGTGTGTGTGTGTGTGTGTGTGTGTGTGTGTGTGTGTGTGTGTGTGTGTGTGTGTGTGTGTGTGTGTGTGTGTGTGTGTGTGTGTGTGTGTGTGTGTGTGTGTGTGTGTGTGTGTGTGTGTGTGTGTGTGTGTGTGTGTGTGTGTGTGTGTGTGTGTGTGTGTGTGTGTGTGTGTGTGTGTGTGTGTGTGTGTGTGTGTGTGTGTGTGTGTGTGTGTAGAGTTCCCGTGCACATTTTACGCTTTCCAATACCAAAAAGTTCACTATGAATACTCAGTCACTCGCAAACGCGTTGCCACCGTTTAAGAGATGCGGAAAAATTTTGCTAAGCTAAAACATTCCCTGATATTAGATTTACCTTATTAATGGGGCGATGACCCCACCGTCCTTCGGTTCTTCACTCAGTATTGCTACATTTGCATTCTATATCGGTGCTTTTTGAGATAATACTTGTACGGGACCGCATCGTGAGTGGTGGTGCTTTGGGCGTTGTAGGTGGCAAGCTCTTTACTTTGGCCTAACTCATGCAGACGAGAATACGAGGGTGGATCGTTATTATTGCACTGCGGTCAGCACTTTCCCGGCTTTCAGTTCGCTTCGTATTAGCTTCCTTTCGACATGGCCGCTGTCAGAAAAGCATCCTTTCTATGTCCAGACGCTCTTTGGCGAGGACAGTTATCTAGGACGGTAGTGTGCAAAGCGCAGCAATACGTCGAAAATGAGCAGCCAACTTTGCTTTTGATAGTCATCGCCAGCCTATTAAGCCCGCTTCAGAGCAAATGCCTTAACCCTTCACTTACACCGTCCTGTGCCAGCAGCGCCCACCTTATTCCACAAATATCCGAAGTTCATCAGCCCATCTGGCCTTCTCCTCTCGCTGCTACGTTTGTTCTCCCTTACAATACACGCCATTAAGCTTATTTACTATCGGTTAGCTTACCTCCGCGTTGCTAGCCTTACTTGACGCATGCAAATTGTTTTCTTTTTATGTACTAGGACATCATTATCACATGTTTCTTCCATGACTGCTGTTATTTGTTCCTGTTTCGTAATGTTACACCTATTGTCTTGTTTTTTATGGCTTGCAGAGCTGTTGTAAATTTAAGTTCAATCTTTTTCGTTAATCTGTAGGTTTATTTCCTCCAGATTATAACGGGTTAGATAGAGATTATGTATCCTTTTGACTTGAAGAATATAGGTAAAATTCTATTCTTCATGTGAGGGTGCCATACAATGCACTCTATATTTTAATTATTGTTCTAGTTAGGTCCTCCTCGTTGCCTTGATCGGTAGCCACTACCTGCCGTAAGATGATATATATCACGCCGACTTCAATACGACTCGCTTTGAAAACACCATTACTACCCGAACACCGGAGTGATGAGAATCGACCGGGTAGTAAGTTACAGATGACTCAGATAATCCGGAGGACGATCTGAGGAATGATTTTAATATACGGCCGCCATTCTACCGTACCTTTGTCGGTGTATACATGAAGAAACTTCAGCTGTTATTAATAAAACACGCAGGTGGATCCAAGTCTTTCTTGGAAATATTGCGCACCTGACGTGAGATTTCTTAAGTGCCACGGTATAGATACATTTAGTTAATGGCAGTTATACATTTCCACTATATTGCGCAAATAAGAGCTTCACTGTAATAGCGTGCCTCTGGCTACTATACTACCCAGTCTAGGGCAGCTGCCAATGCGTGGACTTTCGATATAAACATTATCTGCGAAACACTAGACTGTGGTCGAAGACCTTTACTCCCTACTCTATCCAGTCGGTTCAGTGAGATCAGTATTCTGCGTAGCCGGTTTTCTGATTTAACGTGTATTTAAAAAGATTTTTGAATGCATTCCTAAATTCCTGGACTTGAATATGGAGGCTCTAATATGAAGCTTTGTTGTGTTTGTTGTGTTGGGTTTAATGGTGCATAAGCATCTAAGGCTATCATGCGCCAAGCTCAAGGTGTATGAAAATTGTTTTCTGCGGAATTCTACAAACGTGAAAGACTGAGTGCTGTACAGGCCTAAAACTTCAGTTCGTACTTGTTGTTAATGAGAAAAATCTTTAAAAATGGCTATTAGCGAAGGCTTTAAAGATAGTCTGGTAACCTCAGCAACCATTCTTCCCGCGGCAAAGATCTCGAGGCGGCCATCAATCAAAAACAATAAAACCTCAATCATATTTTCAGAATGAGAAGGTGGCTGTGGTGTATCGCCATACGTAGCTGGGCGCATGGTTGGAATTCAGAGTTTTTCAAGGAGGCCTGCTTCGCTTAAGCAGCTAAAAATACTTCTTATATCAATACGTGCACCTTAATCTAAAATCAGTGTTGGGTGAAGAGGAATTTGTTTTTTGTTGCATAGAGTAAAATATTTTTGCTCAGTGATACAATTTCTGTGCATGAGAATAAGATGTGGTGTACTGTGATTTCATCTTCGCATTTTTCACAAATAGGTTTGTCTTCTTTTGCTAGTAGGAAATTGCGTTTAAAGGGCGTATGTCCAATACGGAGACGACATAATATTACCTCTATAAAACGTTCCTGGTGAACACAAGTTTTCAATTCTCCCAATACGGAATTTACCAAACGCAGTTTAATATTTACTTTATGGTTGCAGATTTCCTGCTAATTAGCCTTGAGATTTCTGTGCAATATTTGCATGCAATCTCAATGGGGTATGCTGATTTCTTGATTTCTTGACTGCGAGCTTGTGCAGCACATTGGTCGGCTTTTTCTTCACCATGTGCTCCAACATTGTTCGACATCCAGGAGAATTTTATTATATGTTCCTGTGCTCTGACTTTTTCTATGTTGCGTAATAAGTTTCCCAGTAAGTGCTTGGCTGCATTTCTGCATTGTAATGCCGTGAGCACGCTAAGTGAATCTGTGTATATTATGCTCTTTTGAATGCTATGTAAGGCGGGGGTTTATTTAAAACAGCTGGGAGGAAGGGAGCAGCGGCGAGAACAATCCGAGGGCAACCAGGTCGGGCACAGACACACGTGGCGATAGCAATACGGCTGACGCGCAGGGCCATCTTCTTCGTTTTCACGAGTCATCTTGATGCTTTGTCTGGGTCATCATCTTCTTCACAATCACCCCCGGGGCGAAGAGGAGCCATCCTGGCGACTTACGGCGACTGCAATATGGAGGGGTTGTAGTAAGGCTTGAGGCGCTAGATGTGAACTGTCTCGCGGCCGCGGCGGCGGAAATCGGGAGATGGCGTGAGGGGTTCGACGACGTAATTAACGGGAGATGTGCGCTCCAGGACACGGTAGGGGCCGTGATACTTGGCGAGAAATTTCGAGGAGAGTCCAGGAGTACTTGATGTATCCAGAGCCACACAAGCGCACCAGGAGAGAAGTGCGATGTGGTGTGAGCGTTGTCGTGGCGGAATTTCTGGCGAGACTGGGTGTCAGTTGTGAGTGACCGGGCGATTTGGCGACAATCTTCTGCGTGTTGCGCGGCTTCGGAAACAGGGGTATATTCGGAGGCGTCAGGTTGGTAAGGCAGAATGGTGTCTATGGTAGCAGATGGATGACGGCCGTAAAGAAGAAAGAAGGGAGAGAAGCCAGTAGTAGACTGCTGGGCGGTGTTGTAGGCGGAAGTCACATAATGGAGGATGAGATACCAATTCTAGTGGTTGGATGCGACGTAGATAGAGAGCATGTACCCGAGGGTGCGGTTAAATAGCTCGGTGAGGCCGCTGGTCTGCGGATGATAGGCGGAGGTGGTACGATGGATTATGTTGCACTGGCGGAGCAGGGCGGTGACGACATCGGACAAAAAGGCGCGTCCGCGGTCGCTAAGCGGTTCACGAGGTGCACCGTGACGAAGGGCGAAACGTTGCAAAAGGAAGGAGGCAACGTCTGTCGCTGTGGCAGACGGAAGAGCGGCGGTTTCGGCATATCTCGTGAGATGATCAACCGCAACGATGGCCCAACGGTTGCCGGCCGCTGTGTACGGAAGCGGGTCGTAGAAATCAAATCCGATACGGTCGAAAGGGCGTGGCGGGCAAGAGAGTGGCTGCAACACTCCAGCAGAACGATGAGGAGATGGCTTGCGACGTTGACAGGCGAGACAGGTGCGTACGTATTTAAGTACGAAGGTGTACATGCAGCGCCAGTAATAGCGCAGCCGGATGCGGGTGTATGTCTTGAAAACTCCCGCGTGACCGGATTGTGGGTCAGTGAGGAAATAGGCGCAAATGTTCGTGCGCAGGTGGTGAGGAAAAACGAGTAACCACTTGCGGCCGTCGGTGCTGTAGTTCCGGCGATTGAGGAGGTTATCGCGAATCACGACGTGGGAAGCATAGCGGCGGAGAGCACGGGATGGAGAAGCAGCCGTGGGGTTGGAGAGAAAGTCGAGAAGAGAAGCGATCCAGGGGTCAGTACGTTGCGCTGAGGGCATGTCGCTAATGTGAAGGGACGACGGAGAGACGTCAGAGGCTGGAAGTGGGCAGCGGGACAGGGCATCAGCGTCTTGATGCTTGCGGCCGAAACGATAGACCACGAAGATGTCATATTCTTGCAGACGAAGAGCCCACCTGGCAAGGCGGCCGGATGGGTCTTTCAAGGAAGAAAGCCAACAAAGCGCATGATGGTCCGTCACAACTTCAAAAGAGCGGCCATAGAGGTACGGGCGAATTTGGCAAGGGCCCATACGATGGACGCTCTTTTTCAATTACGGAGTAATTAGTTTCAGCCTTCGTAAGTGTGCGGCTTGCGTAGGCAACAACGTATTCATCAAAACTACAGATGCGCTGGGCGAGTACGGCGCCGAGGCCGACACCACTGGCGTCCGTGGGGACCTCGGTAAGAGCGGTCGAGTCGCAATGGTGCAGTATGGGCGACGCTGTGAGGAGGCGGCGCAAGGCGTTATACGCATCGTCGCACGCCGGAGACCACATCGATAAGTCGGAACTGCCGGACAGTTGTGTTGAAGGCACAGCAACCGAAGCAAAGTTCCGAATAAACCTCCGAAAGTAAGAGCACAGACCTAAGAAGCTGGGCAAGTCTTTGATGGAAGTGGGTTTCGGAAAGTCTGCGACAGCGCGAAGCTTACCTGGGTCGGGACGAAAGCCTTGCTTAGAGACAACGTGTCCTAAAATTGTCAGCTGACGCGCAGCAAAACGGCATTTCTTCAAGTTGAGCTGCAGGCCAGCGTCAGAAAGGCAGGTCAAAACGTGCTTCAGGCGGGATAGATGGGTTTCAAAGTCGGGGGAAAAGACGACAATGTCGTCGAGATAGCATAGACACATTTTCCACTTGAGTCCACGCACAATGGTGTCCATCATCCGTTCGGAGGTTGCAGGGGCATTACAAAGGCCGAATGGCATCACAGTAAATTCATACAATCCGTCGGGTGTCACAAAAGCAGTTTTGGGACGATCGGCCGCTTCTATGGGTACCTGCCAGTACCCAGAACGTAAATCTAGGGAGGAAAAGAGCTCCGCCCCTTGCAAACAGTCCAGAGCGTCATCTATGCGGGGGAGCGGATACACATCCTTGCGCGTTATCTTATTAAGGCGGCGGTGTTGGAGGCAAAGCATAGGTAGGCGGTCGAGGTCTGGCGACGACGTCCGCGTATGTCAGTGGAGCGGATATAGGGGGCGGCGTCTGGGCGACAACGTCCGCGTATGTCAGCTGAGCGGCGACGAGTGGTGGCGGACGGGCGGGCGGAAGAGCCTCGGCAACCTGCTCTTGGATGGCGTGTCGAAGGGCCGGAGCCAAATCTGGAGCTTGCCCTGTCGGGTTCGGCCGAAGAGAAAGCTGACGCGCCACTTCTTCCCAAACAAAGTCTTTGATTTGTTGCAGCAGCGATGAGGTGTCAGGTGCTGGTGTCAGTCCAGCAAGCGACTCAACCTGTCGAGGGTGCTGTCGAGTCAGGAGCCTCTGCTTCCGCAGCTCCTCGAAGCTTTGGCAGAGGGTGACGACTTCAGCAACGGTGCGCAAGTCGCGCGCTACCAGCATCTGAAAGGCGTCGTCGTCAACACCCTTCAAAATGTGTTTAATCTTGTCAGCTTCTGACATGTTAAGGTTGACACGCTTGCATAGGTCAATGACGTCTTCGATGTAACTGGTAAAGCTTTCGCCGACCTGCTGAGACCGTTCACGCAAGCGTTGTTCGGCGGGGAGTTTCCGAACAACAGAAGGTTGTCTTGAAAGCAGACCAGGTGCGAATGTCCACCTCGTGGTTCCGATACCACAGGTTAGCCACGCCGGTGAGATAAAAAAATACGTTATTTAGTTTGGTGGCATCGTCCCATTTGTTGAGCCTCACCCTCTCGTAAGAAGTGAGCCAATCTTCGACATCCTGCTCATCAGTCCCACTGATGATGGCCGGGTCCCGTTGGCGAAGGAAGCCGGAGCAGGTAACAGCTCGGCCCACTTGCACGGCTTGATGTTCAACGTCGTGAGGCATCGCAGGTGGCGGGAGAGTACGGTTGCGCAATTCCAGGGCTATTACCCGGCTCCTCCACCAAATGTAAGGCGGGGGTTTATTTAAAAGAGCTGGGAGGGAGGGAGCAGCGGCGAGAACAATCCGAGGGCAACCAGGTCGGGCAGAGACGCACGTGGCGATAGCAATACGGCTGACGCGCAAGGCCATCTTCTTCGTTTTCACGAGTCATCTGCTTTGTCTCCGTCATCATCTTCTTCCCAGCTATTATTTATTATTCTGCCTACAGCTATAGAGACCGCATAATATTCGGCAGTAAAACTGGATGCGCAGTTAGGGAGCCTAACTATTTTTTTTTGCCAGTTTCTTTCAACAACGACGCTTCCGACATATTCTGCTGTATTTGAGCCGTCAGTGTAAAATTCTGTCCAGTTGGCATATTTTGCTTGTAGTACGCGGTATTCCTGTAACTTGTGGTCGTGTGCTGTTCGTTTTTTTTTTTTGAAGTGTGTTAACGTGAGGTCACACACATTGGGAAGGCTGTACCAGGGCGGACAGTGGGTCGTGTCTTGAGGTGATATCAGGAAGGCGGTTCAGTATTTCCATGTTTTGGCAACTATCCTCGAAACGGAGAAGCAGAGGTCGTATGATTGCGGTTTAATGTTGAACAGGGTTCTGGAAGTGCACTTTTAACAATTGCATATCAAATAAGTTTCGGTAGAGATCTTATTTTTAGTGCATATGCGCCTGTGAGCATTCTTCTGCTGCCAGCTGGAGATGGTCATGTGTCTGCTAGAGATGTCCTGTATGCTCCGGTTGAAAAACGAAGACACAAGTTGTGAATTGGGTCCAGTCGTTTCAAGTATGACGGCCTGGCTGAACAATAAGCCATGAATTCATAATCTAAACGGGAGTGCACTAGAGAGCGATAAACATGCAAAAGACAAGTTCTATCAAAACCACAGCGTTTTTGTGAAAGTACGTTCAGTATGTTCAGGTTTCGAGATGCTTTTTTCTTTAAGTTGTTTATGTGAGGTATGAATGTGAACTTTTTATCAAAAGTTATGCCCAAGAACATGTTTTCCTGTTTTACGGGTAACACAACGTCATTCAGGTATAGGGTAGGGTCGCTCTGTAATCCTCGTTTGAGCGAGAAAAGCGGGGAAAATTTGAATCTATGTCTATCTGCCCAATTAGCCAATTTATTTATAGTCGTTTGTAACCGTCTCCCAAGTGTTCGTACGCTCCAGGATGTACATGCGATTTGCAGGTCGTCTACGTATACTGAACACATAATCGACTTGGGGATTATTTTTGCTATTGATTTCATTTTTACTAAGAAAAGTGTAATACTCAGAAGACACCCCTGAAGTACACCGTTCTCCTGGATGAAATTCACTGACAGGGTAGTACCTAGACGTACTTGGAATGAACGGTCTGCTAGAAAATCACTCAAACAGTTCAGAATCCTGCCCCGGATGTTTAGATCTGCTAGGTCACGAAGTATGCCGAACCTCCAAGTCGTGTCGTACGATTTCTCCATGTCAAAGAAGACCGCAAGACAATGCTGTTTGTGTACGAATGCCTCCCGCACGGTGTTTTCCAGACGGACCGTATGATCTATAGTGAAGCATGCTTTTATAAAACCTCACTGATGTATGTCAGGCAGTCAGTCAGTCAGTCAGTTTTTATTTGCAGGAAAATCACATCATCCTGCGGGTTGCAGACACTAAATACATGGTTGCCTGACGAGGTCTCTGCCCCCGTAACAAAATGAGCAACCTACAGCAGTACAGCTGAGAGCTGGTACAAAAAGAGAAGCATCGTTACAGATAGTACACGCATACATCCTATACAACATGGCTGTACTTAAGCACTATGGTCAGTTTTTTTTAAATCACATTGAAGATTCGCTCAAATATCACAAAAACGCGTAAAAAGAAGTCAACAATTGAAAACAAAATTTACATTTATCATTGTTACTTAACAATCTCCACGGAAAAGAAGATTTCCCGCAGTTCACGTTTGAACCTTTTTCTGTGTAAGCAGAAAGCTAAAATAGAAGCAGAGTTATTTAACATGTCTATTACCTGGTATTCCAGCTCTTGTTTTCCACATTTTGTTCTGACTTTTTTGTTTTTGCGTTTGGGGTTACGGATATCATGAGCCAAAACAGGTGTTTAAACACAATGGAGTTTCTTTTTATATACTCACTGTCCCAGTACTCATAAATAGTCCTTACTTGCTGGTAAAACAGGTTGCGTCGACAACGATATAATTGGGCCGGTGTGGTTCACAAAATTTCGGGGGGCACGTTTTTGCAGCAGTTGTAGCCTATCATAGTTCCCTTTTATCGTTGTTCCCCAGACCAAAATGACATATAAAGGTTTAGAATAGAACAGGGAGTAATATAGTGATTGCTTTAGCCAGAAAGGAAAAAGAGAAGCTGTTATTCTAATACATCCAACAGACTCGCGAGTACGGAGAGCAGATGATTAACATGAGGCGTCCAAGGCAACTGTTCACAAAACCATACCCCAAGGAAATTTTGCAAACCTATTTGTTGCAACTGTTCACAAAACCATACCCCAAGGAAATTTTGCAAACCTATTTGTTGTACGATGTGTCCTCTGTACTGTAAGTTAATTATTTTATATGCTTACTGATTGTCTTTAATATCATACACTTCGTTTTTATTGCATTCAACTGAAGTTTGTTTTGTTGCAATCATGTGGATAAATAATTTAAATGCAGATTGGCCGACTGTTCATTGTCATGCAGTGTTCTACCTGAAATGAATAAACTATTTTCGTCTGCAAATCATGGTTGTTGCGGGTGTTCTTTGTAGCTCCGTAATGTCATTCACGTACAAAAGGAAAAGTAACGGGCCTAACATCGAACCTTACAGGACACCTAGTTGAATGTCAAGTTGTTTGTAAGATGTACAGTCTACTTTAACAAACTCACGCCGAAACGATAAGTAGCTCTTGATAAAGTCGAGTATGATGGCCTCGAATCCCATGGCAATCTAAATTTATAGCTAGGATTTCGTGGTCAACGGCATTTAAAGCTTTGCGTAGATCGATAAATATTCCTAAGGTGTTGAGCTGATATCCAAAATTTCTGATTATTTGCTGCTTGACAACATGAAGAGCGTCTTGAGTTGCCTTATTCTTCTGAAAACCGTACTACGAGGGTGATATTATATCATTCTTGGTTGGATATTTTGACAACCGGTTATTGATTGACAATTCGTAAATCTTTGCAAACACCGGTAGCACTGAGATTGGTCGGTAATTTCGTAATATCGTCAGTTCTACCTCCTTTGTGTATTGGAATAACTTTGGCCAGCGTTATTTTATCCGGGAAGACTCCAGTAAAAAACTTGAGACAAATGAGATAGGCTAGGACAGGGCTGATTATTAATGACACTCGCTTTTAAGTGTATTATAGGACCATTGATTTCTCATTCAGTAACGGCTTCCAAAATGAATGAATTCACTCGACGAGATGGCCAGTAGTTCCCTCTTTGTTGAACAGACGGCTGGGGTACGGCTGCATTAATGAAATCCTCATTAATTTCATCTGCTGGCGTCTTGCCTACTATGGAGTCATGGGTCAGCCTTAACCGGTGATGGGTTTTTGCCAGTAAGGTAATTTACCTGCCTCAAGAACCTTGACGGACCCGTTCTTAACCTGGAAAACATTGTTTCATATTATGCAAGTTTGGCTTTCTTGATATTAGCGTTTAAATTATTGCGATATTGTTTAAATTCTTTGAACAAGTCGCCGTCTTTGCATTTTATGAATTGGTGGAACATACAATTTTTCTTCTAGATGAGTTTTAATAAGGCGGAGTCAATCCAGGGCTTTTTAATTTTCCGATTCCATTTTTTTTACACTCTCTCAGCGGAAATGCATCATTGTAGCAACTAAGAAAGACCCTAAGAAAAACCTCGTACGTAGAATTTGCATCCTGCTATAGGTACACATTTCAACAGTCAGCCCGCTCAACTAAAGAATAAAAATAGCTTAAGGAGGAGTCATTCACTACACTATCTTAAAGCCTGCTGCGTTTATAGTTCGTCGTTAGGGTGAGTTGTGTGGCAAATAATATGGGTCGATGGTCACTGATGTCGCATGATATTGCCCCAGCTTTATAATCTGACGCATTCAGATTTGAAACACATATATCTACAGAAGTAGAACTTTGTGACGTAATTCGGGTTGACTTGGTAATATCATTTTCGCAGCCATAAGGGGATAACAGATTCATCAAGTCGCGCGCAGAAGAGTCGTCAGCCAACGTGTCGATGTTTACATCTTCCAAGAGAGAGAACTGCTTATTAGCATTAATACAATAGGTTATTACATTTTCTAAATGCTCTATTAAATGCCGCTTGTATCCAGTCGGTGCTCTGTACAGGTCAGCAACTAAAAACGTGCTGGTTTTCTCCGTTAGGCACTCTGTATCCCTATTCATAACTGTGCACTCATCAACAATATGATATTCGTACTTTCATAGTAGATAAATAATCAGGCCACCACCTCTACCAGTTCTGTCTAATCGTATTGTCATGTAATCAGCAAAAGAAGGGAAAGGCTCATCTTTGCTTAACCATGTTTCTGTGAATATGAAAGCATCAAAATTAACTTGCAGGGATTTTAGCCAAATGTCCAGCTCATCTTGTTTGTTCCTCACGCTACGTACATTAAAGTGTAATGAGGAAAAACATTGGTGTAAATGACGAAGACTTGATTTTAGTGCGGACGATTCAGTAATAAAAGTGGCTGAGTTGAGCATCATACTGATTAAATGAAAAGCCCGGACCAACATAATGATGTCTAAGATTATTTGATGCGGGCGATATCATCTTTGTTTGCAATTCAAATAGCATCGGTCTGTTCATCTTTCCGTGCCAAAATTTTACCCGAGCTGAATCAGACTTTGTTGTTGTTAGCCTATCAAAAGATGGCACATACCCACACTGGGGGATCGGCCAAGAATCGGGTGGCTATTCACCTGAACGCAGTTAACAAAAAGGAAAAGCACGTGGTAGCGCAACACCGGTGAATTCTTCGTCATGAACAGAAAAGGGATGAGAGTTTTGATTTCAAAATTATAAGAATAATAATAAAGAGAGGGATTGAATAATAATTTCCATCAGGGCTTTGTCTTTTCCGCAAGGGTAGCACCAAGAAGTTGCTTGTTCTGTCGTGTTAAGTGTTCATTCACGTAAATGGTAGTGTTGCCCGTTCCCTCAAATTCCACATCTTCAGATGACAGCTTCTTTTTTTTTTTGATTGGCAAGGAACGTGTCGCGCTTGGTTAGCGTTATGAACCGTACAATAACGTTCTTAACCTCTCTGCGGGCCGTCGGCACCCGATGGGAGATGTCGATATCAGTATCAGTTACCGAATCACCCACAAGTTCACCGATCTTTTTTATCACTGTGGTCGAGTCGAGATCCTCAGGCGCACTCCTAATTTCCTGGTTATTACTTCGCTGATATCGTTCGAGCTCGTCGACTTTCTTTTCAAGTCTCTCGCTTTCTGCTTTGAGATGTTGATTCTGAGCCGTTAACACTTTTATTTCTTCAGCTAACGCCTGGATGTCGCCAGTAATCGCCTTACCTTCAGCACAGGTAACGGTACAGAAGCGCAGGCTATATTTGATTTCCCTCATTACAACCCGCATTTCCCTGCGGAAGTCAGAAAACACACTTGCGAGTTCCCTTTCTTCTTTCTTTGTCATCATGTGCCCGCGTGAAAAAGTAGTCAATATATATATATATATATATATATATATATATATATATATATATATATATATATATATATATATATATATGCTAGTCCGGCAGCAGGGCAACAAGTAAGGTAATTACTATAACGTGTCAAGGTCGTTTGTTGTTACCTGTAACGATATACAGGATCACTTAGTCGCCCTGCTCGCTGCGTGCACTGCTGCCGGACTGAAGAGCGAAGCAGGGATTCCAGGCTTATGTAGGCAGCCGGGGACGCTGCTCCGTCAGCGCAGGCAGAGATGAGGATGCGCAGTAGGACGCACTGGCGTCACGGTGACTAAAAGGCACAGGCCGTCTGCGTCGTTGATGGCCAGCCGTTGTGTTGGTCCGTCCTTCGATCCAGCCGTTGCGTTGATCGTCAAGAAGGTGACGAGGTTCAAGAACAAATGTTAGTCGGATGTTCACCACACTTTCAAATCATTTTGCTAGGCAGCTGGTGAGGACAATTGGCCTGTAACTGCCAGGACATGATGATGGTTTGCCAGGCTCCCAGAAATGTACTACGATAGCTTTCTTCCAAGCGTCGGGTATTTTCCCTGAAATCCAGACTTTGTTGAAGAATTTTAGAAGCGCCTCAACGGCGGCTTCAGATAGATGGGCAAGCATGGTGTAGTGTATATTTTCTGGGCCGACTGCTCTCTGTTTTCCTACAGACAAT
The DNA here is from genome assembly GCF_052857255.1 of Amblyomma americanum. Taxonomy (NCBI): domain Eukaryota; kingdom Metazoa; phylum Arthropoda; class Arachnida; order Ixodida; family Ixodidae; genus Amblyomma; species Amblyomma americanum. The sequence goes on from NC_135499.1 coordinate 79,150,535, forward strand.
ACTCTATTTAGTTCCTCTATTGTAATTTTCGTGCTACAATGTTCATTCATGCCTGCTCTTATGGGAATGTTTTGTTTTTCTGCTATGGTTTTGTATTTTTTAAAAGTTGCTGCGTAGTTGGAAGAACTGGAAACAGCAACGAAGTGCTCACCTAATATGATTGCCTATTCTTGTAATGTTGTTTGTGTACCTGAGGTGTACAAAAGTGGAAAAGTATAAGGAGAATAGTCACCACTGAATCTGCGGAACTCATCCCACAACTTCTTGGCCGGTAGTGAACTATTTATTTTAGATACATATTTCCTCCAGGACGTTTTTGCGGAATTTCTGCGAATACGATGTGCACTGGCGCGGGTCTTTTTATATAATAACAGGTTCTTTGCTTTGAGGTACCTCCGAAATACTCCCCATGCTTTGTTTTGTGCTTTTTTTTGCCAGTCCCCGCTCCTATGTCCTCCAAGCCTTGTAATTTTTTCTGATTTGTCCTGATGTTGGCGGCATCGCTATTTTTGCAGCAGAAATTACACAGGTGGTAAATTTTTCATTTATTTCATCAATGCTAAGTCTAAATCGGATTCTTTATGTAATGGTTCATTTGCGGTAAACACCGACCAGTCAGCTAGCTGGAGTTTCCAGCGCTGGGGTCGTGCTGAAATGACTTGGATTGAGGGTGATAATTTTAAAACTTTGCGTCACTTCCTCGGGGATAATTTAAACCATCACAAGTAATATCGATACGAACTGACGGTGATACAAGAGCTAAACCAAGTAAGCTCAATTTCCCCGAGCTATGAAAGCAATATGTGGTTTCTCCGGTGTTAATTTGACATATGTGGTTTGTAAGTATCAGGTCATCAATTATTCGGCCACTGATGTCTGTGCGCTCTCTAGCCCAAAAGAAGGAGTGCGCAATAAAATCCCCAACTACCACTTATGGTTCATCTAGTGGATGGAAAAGGCTTTCCAAATCGTGAATAGTAACTGTGAGGTGTGGTGGTATATATACAGAGCGTATTGTTAATTTTCTGTGTGTAACTACACTGAGTGCCACAACCTCAAAGTTTGTTTTCAATGGTATTTCTCATGTAGGGACGCCGCTTTGCGTTATAATTGCGACGCCACCTGAGAGCCTGTTCGCCTGTTCTCTATCTCGTAGAAAAATTTGGAATTTTTCAAGATGTTCTTGTGTTTTGGCGCTAGGTTTGTTTCCTGAATACCTAGACCTATAGGTGACGTTGACTTTAGTATGTCTGTAATGTCTGTGTAGTTCTTCAACATTCCTCTACACTTCCATTGAACCAAAAATGCCATATTTTAGTGTGTTGGGTGTTGGAGAAGATTAGCTTTCAGGGGGCATTATTCTCGGTTTTCCTTATCTCTCCAGAGAGTTACGCCGCCCCTGCAACACAGAAGTGCTGTGGGTGGTATCCATCGCCTCCCTGGAGGCGCTGGACTCCCGTGAATCTACGTGTGTACGAGTGGTAGGCCTCACCCGGTTGGAAAAAGCCTTGTTGGCTCCCGACTCGGAAGTCGGCAGGCGCTCTCTCGGAGTTGGCGGGGCAGCTTTCGCTGCCTTTGCCAGGTGGGTGGATAGCTCTGCCACGTTCGCACACGGTGAGGCCTGGGCAGGCGTTGAAAACCGGTGTGGTGCACCACCCGAACCCAGCGCATCGGCGAAGTTCAAATTGGGAGCTAGGAAAAATTTGCTGGCTGTGACGCGTCGCCTTGCTTCTTTGAATGTGATGTTATGATTTGTTTTGAGAGTTATTATTTCCTTTTCTACTTTCAATTTTGAGCAAGATCGTGAGTAGACTGGGTGATCCTCGTAACAGTTTGCACAGTGTGTAGGAGCAGTGCATTAATCAGGGATGTGATCGCTTGAGGAGCATCTTGCACATTTTCCTTGACCACGGCAGCTCTCTGAGCCATGGCCTAATCGTTAGCACCTGAAGCAGCGGCGTGGGTTAGGGATGATTGTTCAGACTGATATCTATGTGTAGCCTGCGTCTATTGAGTCAGGCAGTGTGCGGGAGGCAAAGATGAGAACTAGGTGCTTAGCAGAGATTTCCTTGTTTTTTTTTCGGTTTTTCATTCTGTGGACATTTGGTACATGCTGTTCCCTTTGCCCTTCTAATATTTCTTCCCCTGTCAGGTAGATGAGGTCATTGTCTTTATTACGCCGCGCACAGTATTAGGCGACCTGTGGGGTCTTACAGTGACTGGTGTTTCTCCAAACGCGGTAATGTTTGAGAGTTTGGGCAGTTGAACTTTATCGTGTATCTCAAGTAATAGGTCACGAGTGGCTAACTTCGTCGCCTTGTAGCCAGGGCTCAAAGTTTCTGTGAGTCTCTGTTCAACGAGAAAAAGAGACATCATTAGTGCTGTTTTTTTCGTTTGATCTCCTGTGCACTATGTGGAATTTGGCAAGAGGTTATTTCTTTTTGTTCAGAAATTGTGATGTCACATCTTCGGTCCGCCTTTTTATTTAAGATGGCGATCATTTTGTGATGGGGAAGGAGCTATAAAGTGTGGTTGTTGTTCGGCCGCGGGGCCAACCGCCCACCATGGAGCCCAACAAGGGGACGGGACAAGAACTTGGGAGCAAGTCCTGCCCACGCCAGATGTACACCGCCGCTATAACCTAATCTGAAGTAACTCAGACTAGTTACTCACGCAGGGTGTTGGGACTTTGAGGTTTTCCCGTAACCCTCGCCACCCGTTTTGTGACAGAGCGTCGCCAGCTCTCTAGTCGGTAGCGAAGACTCCGAGTCAGGCGTCGATGAGAACAACAAAAGGGATTTTATATATTATGTACAGAGAATTATACAGGACGAGATCGGCACGGAGGCCGAGAACTAACAGCAAACGCGACTGTTCTCGCACGGCGACGTCCGGCGAGGCTCCAACGCGTCACACATCACACTCATCACGAGCTCGGAAGATCGGAGTCCGGAGTCTGTCCAGGCGGCAGCGTTGGGGCTTATATAGCCCGAGAAACAGTCGTCACGCAAACGAACCAATAATAAGCGAGCACTTGACAGCCGTCCGAGAGGTCCAACCGGCGACCGCGCTGGCCACCCGCTTCAAGTTTTCCGCGCGCGGTGACTCCCAGGGGGAAAGGGAAGCGGCGCCTGGCTGTCTAGCAATGTTGCAACACGTTTGGACATGTCGCTTGCCGATGCTTCTCCATAGGGCGCCGCTGTCTGGCGGCGCAGCATCATAGCTTGCCAAAGGAGCGTTAGGGCGCTTTTGCCTTGCGGCGCAGCACCGGGCTTGTTCTAGGGCGTTCGCAGGAGAAATTGTGCATCTGGTAAATGTTGAGTACGGGCTGGTTGTCTGGGCACAACAAGGGTTAACCCTCGCCGCCAGGAAGGAGGAAAAGTAATTAAGAGAGGAGACGACAGGAGAGTTATGAAGGGATAGCAAAGAGAAAGATGAAGGGGAGGACAGGAAAAGGCGAATGCCGATTGCCCCCGATTGAGTCATGCCGCAGGTGCCGTCTACAGGAAGCTGGGGCCAAAGTGGTATGTTGCCTCCGCCGAGGGGCCTTAAATGTCCAAACGCTCGGCACGAGCTTTTGGCACCACCAGGAACCCCTTTTCCTCGGACACGGCGATGCCACGGATGACTAAGCGCGGGTGCTCGGGCCCGTGGTGATGCCCCTGAGGATGCTCGGGAACCCGTGGTGTCGCCACTCACCAACGCCTGCAAGCTGCAGAGTCCCCCTGCTGGGATCTAATTAGAAGCTCGCATGTTACTTGACGACATGCATGAGTAGAATTAGGATACACACTCCTGAATAGTGTTAAGCCTTTGATTAACAGAAAATTTAAAACATTTAACGGCAGCAATAACATGGAAAAATGTTCGTCCAAAAGTTTATCAAACCTCTGTGCATGTGGCATTGACCCCCCCCCCCCCCCCCCTTACCGCGAAAGCAAAAATCGTCTCAATGTGGAATGGGTTATGTACATGGAGGGAAGAAAGAAAAAAATTGGCTGCGGTGTAGCTCTGCTAAACACTAGTTGAATTGCGAGAGCTTCGTTTCCTCGGCCCGTCGTCTACAAAGCGTCTCATTCCGACGCTCTCGAGAACTCAAACCGGTCTCTTCTGGAGTTGAAGAGTCACTACGGGACGTGTCAGGACTTCTTCGTTACGACGCTTCTTCGTTACGACGCTTCTCGAGTCGTGCGGTGCGATCTTCTGGCGTCTTTTGAGCGCGTTCTCTTCCTCGCTTGGTTCTGTCGTTGTTGCGACACTTCCGCGCTCTGCATAGCTTCTACAATAACCTGAGGCGAAGCGCATATATATATATATATATATATATATATATATATATATATATATATATATATATATATATATATATATATATATATATATATATATATATATGTATGTGTGTGTGTGTGTGTGTGTGTGTGTGTGTGTGTGTGTGTGTGTGTGTGTGTGTGTGTGTGTGTGTACCCCGCGAGAGGCGAGACCTCCTCTCCCTCTACCGCAGTGGAGCATATCTGGTGTAGCTAGCGGCGACGACAGCAGTGTCGACGGCGGCGCCATCTGTTGGAGCGCGGCTGCGGTGTTGCTAGGCAACGGCGGCGCAATGTCGTTCTTCGCCGACAGCACGCTCCATACGGCTGAAGTGCGCGACGAGCCGAAATGGCTCGTTGGCTGGCGTAGTAAACCTTTTGCTTTAAAAAGCGAAAAATTGGGGTGAGGTGAACGACACATCCGCGCTAGTTGACAGCTGAGGAGAGACATGTTCGCACGTGGGGTAAGGAGGTAAAGACACGAAACACATCGTGCACACAGCTCTCAGTCACGCGAAAATAATGGTTTTAGGTGCACTACGTGGACGACTTCAGGCCTTTGACGCTTAGGGCCGATGACCACAGTTCCATGGGGAACAACTTCGTAGTTGGCTCTGTTCAGGCGGCGCAGGAGTTTGCACGAGCCGAAATATCTATGGATAAGCGTTTCGCACAGCCCGTTGCGGCGCACAGGTGTGCACACCCATGCCTGGTCACCCGGCTCGTAGTGAATTTCCGTTGCCGAAGGTTATAGTGCCAAGCATCGACAGACTGCTGGTCATTGATATGCAAGCTGGCAACTGACGGGCTTGCTCTGCTTGTTCCATGATGTTGCCTGCTTCAGGGGGTGCCTTTGCATCGCCGTACAGCAGCATCGCGTCCAACATGATGCGGACCTCGTTGCCATAGCCGATACGGAACGGGGTAACCTGGTGGTTTCCTGCGTCGCTGCATTATCTGCGAAGGTGACGTACGGCAAGATCTCATCCCATGTTTAATGTTCAACATCAACGTAAATCGACATCATATCCGCTAAGTTTTAGTTCAGCCGTTCCGTTAGACCATTGGTTTGGGGATGATACGCTGTTGGTCGATGAGCAGCATGGCTAAGCGTTAAGCCATCACGTAAGAGCCGGGCTGTATGTGCCTTGCCTCAGTTAGTAATAATGGTCGATGGGGCGCCGTGTCTGAGCACGAAGTACCTCGCGCAAGGGCCACCGTTTCAGCGTAACGGGTCAGGTAGTCTGTGGCGACTACGATCCACTTGTGGCCGGTCGACGAGATAGGGAATGGCCCCAGAATGTCCATGCCGACTCGGTCGAATGGTATTTGAGGCGGCTCGATGCACTGATTGTGAAGCAGTCCAGGAGCCTTAAGCGCCGGTTTTTACCGCCGCTCGCATTGCCAGCATGTCTGTACATAACGCTTGACGGCTGAAGTGAGCTGCGGCTAGTAATAGTTGCCTCGGATTCAGGATAAAGCGCGCGTAACACAAAGGTGGCCGGAAGTCAGTTCATCATGGCAGGCAAGGAGGACGCCATCCCGTAAAGCAGACGGTATGACGAGCAGGTAAGTTGTGGGACTGGAAGTAGAATTCTTTTTATAAACCACCGCGCTGCAACTCGGCTACTGATCCGGAGTTCCCGGGTTCGAACCCGACCACGGCGGCTGCCTTTTATGCAAGAAAAAGGCTAAATCGCCCGTGTGCTGTGCGATGTCCGTGCACATTAAAGATCCCCAGGTGGTCGAAATTATTCCGGAGCCCTCCACTACGGCACCTCTTTCTTCCTTTCTTCTTCCACTCTCTCCTTTATCCCTTGCCTTACGGCGCGTTTTAGGTGTCCAACGATATATGAGACCGATACTGCGCCATTTCCTTAGCAAAAAAAAGAACAATTATAATAATATAAGCACCCCGCTGCGGAGGCAGAACGATCATAGCCCACGAGCCAGGTACCGTGGTATCTCAGGGTGCCCACCTTCTAGATGTTCTATGAGCATACGCAGCTTGGCGTCGGCACGCTGTCTGGAAACGAGCTCAGATGTGCTGACCGCTCCAAGGAAGCTATCGTCGTCGATGTTGTCTTGTGGAGGAGGTTCGACGGGAGTGCGTGACAGGCGATCAGCTTCGGTGTTTTTCCGGCCGGACTTATAGGTGACGGTGAAATCGAATTCCTGCAGCCGTAATGCCCAACGTGCGACGCGGCCGAAAGGACCCTTTTAATTTACCGGCCATCACCATGAGTGGTGGTCGGTGACGGCATAAAACGGTCAGCCATACAGGTATAGGCGGAACTTAGCGGCGGCCCAGACTACCGCTAAACATTCTTTTCTGGTGGCAGAGTACAACTCAGCGCGGCACAGTGCGCGGCTGGCGTAGGCAATTACTTTGTCGACATCGTCTTGCCGCAGGACTAGAACGGCTCCAAGACCGACGTTGCTCGCATACGTGTGTACCTCCGTGTTGGCATCTTCGTCGAAATATGCTAGGATTGGCGGCGAATATTCATTAATAATTATCCGAGACTGCGTTCCTTAATTTCTGAATTTCAATATGGAGCCTATCATTAGAATCTCGAACGTTACTTGACATGCACGAGTGCAAGCTGGATACACACGCCTCAGAAGCTCTAAGCCTGTAATTAACAGAAAATGTAACAGCTTTAAATGCAGCAGTAACATAAAAAAGGTTCATCCAAAACATCATTAAACATCTGTGCTACAGTGGGTTGTATTGAATAGCAATCGACTGAATAGGATGGGTGGTAGCGCACTGGGAACAGATACTGCGGATTTCAGACTGAGACACCATATGTTTTTAGTGCACCCAGATTTGTTTTCGCATCAAAATTGAGAAGCCTGCTGGCAGTATTTAAAACTGCAAAGTAAATTGAAACATACAGAATACCATGGCAGCATTCGTGTGAAGGAGGAAGCCGCAGAATACATTGGTCGTCAGAAGAAATGCATCGTTGACAACGTAACATACCTGATGGGTGAAGAAACATCTGAAAAGCACTCTGCCCTTGCCGCTGACGCCCCGCCTACTAAAGGAGGAATATGTCAGCGACACTTTTGTAGCAGAGATTGTTGGCTATGCGGACCTTTGCCTGTTCAAGATTAGGGGATGAATCGGGAGATTGCCGTCGTGGCACGAGGGGCTTTTCCCGATCCGAGGCTGTCATACAAAAGAGAGAAAGCTCAATTCTTGTAGGGGCCAGCCCACATGTCCTGCGCTCGGCATGAAGAAACGTCACGACGCGTAATGCTTTATAAGGCGCAAGATGTGTGCGTGTTTCAAATGCATACAAAGGGCACAATTACACTCGCACTGACTCTATAAACTGACTGAAGTAGCATGCTTGGCTAACAACCAGGCAAACCTCGTCTGTATTTATTAAAATCACTGCTCCTCTATAAACCGAATGACGTCAATTACACGCCGTTTTGGACCCTTCTTTTGTAGAAAAAGTGAAACACATTTGTACTAATGACTTCTTAAACGCGCCTTAAATGTGGCAAGTATCAGGGCCTCAGTCTAAAATACGTATTACAAGCTTGCAATACAATTAAAATAAGGCAGTAATCATTCATTGACATGTACGCAAGCGCAGCCGTCCATGTACAGAAGGAAGCGAGACAGCTTTCTCAGAAACATCGCAGGTAAAAAAAGATCATCCTGATCCGGGTTTCGAACCCTAACCACCGCTTTAACGGAGCAGTCACTCTAACAACGGGAATAACATAGTTGAGTAGGGTGAGAGCGACTGGTTTCGGTGAAGCAGTGGTTCCGGGTTCGAACACCGCATTAGGACGATTTTTTTTACGATCTTTCAAAGAATGTTGTAAATCTTTCCTTCGTAGCCGAGTGGCGGCGCTTGGGTAGATGCCATAGAGATATTACCCCCTCATTATAATTTTACTCCTTCTTAGCGAATTCCTCTAAATCGTTTCACCATGACTGGGACAGATTTGAAAAGTAATTCAAGAACCATAATGAGGCAGTGGAAAGGAAAAAAAGGCTCAAAAGGTAAACAAGTTTTCGAATTTTATTTTTGCTTATTATCGGTTGTGTTAGTCTTTACACCAATGCTTGTTAAAACTCAGAACGGGAAGTAGACATAAGAGCGGAGCAGAAAAATACGCTGCATGGTTTGTTTTATTATTCGATATTTTTCAGCACCCAAAAACATTGTGCACCGGTGCAGAGCTATCCGCTTGCCGTATTTGCCGGCTGTTGAGAGTCGATCATGAGTCCCAGTCTTTCAAAACGGTTAAGTTGCCTTGAGAACCTGAGGCAAGTGCACACGCGGCATACGATGCATCTCTCGCCCCATCTCTTGGCGCTGCGGCGCACCTCGCCGCGCGCTCGTATTTCTTGAGGCTGCCGCCTGATGTCAGGGCCCCTGCGACTCGTCAACCAGCTTCGGTTGCTCTTACGCATAGGCTGTGTTAACCGGCGACATTAACCGGTGATGCTAATTGGTCATTTTAACTCAGTCGATGTCGTCCGTTCAGCAGCCTACTCTGCGCTGCGAAGCTATCATAAAAGGAGTCATTTAATCGCACTCAACCAAAGCTGCTTCGCGGCCGAGGTGTAGCATGCCCGCCACACCACGGAAGGGGACGCTTTTCGAGTCGCGGCTCGACCATTTTTATTCTCAGTGCAACTGCATTTCTTCAGTGACCCCCTCCCTTCTCCCGATCAATGATAATTACCGTCGCACTGCTGGGCCCAGGATTTTTGCCACAATGGGACCTGTAAAGCTATGGCGTGAGAACGATGCGGAGACGTGCTGCATGACGTGGGATATGAACGGCACGGCTCCGTCACCGGTGAACTCGAAAGGAACTACCAAGCTCTGTGCCCGTGTTGCAGTCGCCTAACCCAATCAAAGAATGCTCAGGACACTGAAAATGAATTCAAAACTTGCGGGGTGATAGAAGCGATTGTGGCGAAGGGAATAAGTCATTCTGAATTTTTGCTCTCCCGCTGTGGTTCTAATTTTCCTTCGTTTTGTGTGACTCGGCCCTTGCTGCTCATATAACGCAGGTGATTTCACATCTCTTAAAATGCCGTCTGTCATTATGTGTGGTGCGTTTGGAAGCGGGCAAATTCTGGTGAAGACGATATCTAAAGCACGGCAGGATACGCTTGCAGCATTAGCTGCGGTTTTGAAGGCTGCGCCTACGCACAGCCCAATGGTCTAAACGAGCGGCCTGCGAGGCTGTTCTGTTCACGCCGCCGCGGGTTTGTGGAACATGCACAGACAATAGAAATGCTAGAACAATTATTTTATTTTGACTACATATCTTGGACAAAGAACACTTTCCACCGCTCTTGAGATGCGTTGAGTCGCCTTGCGAAACCTGCACATTGATTTGCTCACATTTGATCACCTTATCGTGACAACGAACGCCACATGAAGGCACGCGTGACAGGCGACATACCGAAATAACTTTTTTCTAGAAAAGCATATGAGAGGCCTCAGTGTGAACGAAAAAAATAAATGCCGCTCTTTTTTTTGCGCCTGGCTGGCAGAAGAGGGATACATTGTTTTGTTGCTGGAGCACTGAAATGAGAATTTTGTGCCACAGCACTCAAAAGAACGGCAAAAAAAAAACGGTGTTATCGCTTCGAGCCACCGAAAGAAAAGAAATGCCTTCGCCGGATCGCCGTAGGATTTAAAGCCAAAAAAGCAACTTCGCTTCTCGTGGTCAGAAAAAAAGTGCGAAAGACAGAAGCAATACCCATAAAATGACTACTATCAGTTAGCATAAACCTTCCACGAAATTCACAATCACCTCATTCCAATGAGGCTTGAATAATAAAAAACAGCAGAACAAATCATTTAAATTCGTTGTCTCAATATTGGAGAGAGCGAGGAATGATGCTTTCAGAGCCTGGTCACAGCTTTCCCAATCAAACAAGGCGAAAACACCGCGACCGTTAAAGACGTCCACCATTTTCTGGGATTTAATGCTCGGAAGCGTGTCTTGCCGCATACAGTTCGTAGGGAGGCGAATGTATTATACAAGCTTTGAATTCTAGGCGAACTTTTCCTGCTAGCGCCAATGCGAGCAAGTCTGAAGACATGGTGTTGATGTCTGCTTGTTGGCCAACGGGTTCAGAAGCGGCGTGGGCCGCAGTTGTGCGGCCTCGGAACGGAAACATGGTCATGCGTCTCACAGAGGACACTGCGGTCGGCGGAATATGCGGATTCCGTGTACATTTTCAAGCAACCATCGTCAGGGCTGAACAATGGGGGCCCGATGACACTCAAGGGCTCCGATGCGACGCCAGGTATCCAGCTATGCACATGGACTGACTCTGTGGCCGGGAACAGTCGGCACAGGTCGAGCATCAAGCGTGGCGATTGTCCTGCCGCTATCCCCGCCGACGCGACGCAGAGCCGCCGCAGGCGTGGTGCGTTCCTCGGTCCTCGGGTGAGCAAGGATAGATCCAAGGGAATGGCCCTGCTCTCCAATTTCAGGCTCTCCAGCTGCTGCATCACCTGTAACGGGCATTGCAAGAATTCCAGTGGGGAGTACTGCGGGAGCTGTCGCGCGTGGTAAGCGAAGGTTTGGCGTCAACGCTGTTCGAAGAGGAAAAGCTGCGGAAGGCATAGCACGTCTTACAAACAGAGACGCTTCCTAAAACGACAAGTTTGTGATTTTTTAGGATAGGAGACGTCGCAGTAACTCACTTCTTAATTGACACCTCGACAGTGCGTTAACGGAATGGACGAAGGAGGGAGAGAAACATGAAAGAAAGAGGTTCCGTAATGGAGGGCTTGGAGACGTTTCGGTGACCTGGGGTTTATTAACGCGTACTGAAATCGGACAGTCCAAGGGTGCCTTTTGCGTGTCGCCCTCAGCGAAAGGCGACCTCGTTTGATGCACGCCAGCCGCAGAGTCCCCCGTGTGCTTTACGATATCAGTGCAAGTTAAAAATCTCTGAGGTCCGATATTTATCCAAAGTCCTCCGTTAAGGCTCCCCTTTCAAAAATTCTCTTTCACTCCCCCTGCGCAGTTCACGTGCCCACAAAGATGTGAAGCGGTAAATGAATTTTACGTTTTCTGACAATCAGTTTTCCTTTTCTTAGAGTGGTTGAAGTGTGCGCCCAACGCTTGATGACAGCCGCCACTACGCATTGCCAAGAAACATTGTGTAAGAGATAACGCTCTAATTTGAGGCAAAATATTTATATCACATAAAGCTCAGGATTCTGTCAGGTCATGTTAATATGGCTATATTCTGGTGGCCTCTGGAAATGCCACGGCCAAATACAATTCATTTTCAGATGCTTGCACGCTCATATAATTGGGGGTAAATTCTCGAGATTTTGGATCATTATTCAGGGGATAAACGTAGCGCTAAATTAAAAGCAAGGACCAAGAACGCTGTTTGTGCCCATCTAGCTCAGAACTTGTATTTTTTTGCGCAACCTTTTTTTATCTCTGATATTTTTACGCACCAATTTAAATCAACTGCGTTTGAGTACTTGCAAGTAGATATTCCATATTAATTTCGCTATCTTTATTACCATACTTCATTAGTGGCACAAAAATGCGTCATTTCGAAATTTAGCGTATCAAACCTGATCAGTTTGATGAAAACGAGAGAACGTGCGCTACTCGCGTTTTAAACACTCGGAAAGCTAGGAAATACAGCTGCATGCTTACATTTGTTTGGTATAGTGTACACATATATGCGTCAAGCATTAGCTGTTATATTTTTGACACACGTACATCTGTCTAGACTGCGCATAAAAAAGGGGTGGATTTGATGGAGGCAAAACGTAGAATGCCCGCGCGCTGTGAGATGCCAGCACTTGATTAAGAGCCGCGGGTGGTTGAAATTGTCAGGAGCTCTCCACTCTAGCGTCCCTCATAGCCTGAGTGGCTTTTGAATTTTAAACCAGTTGAAACGAAAACAAAAAAAAAAAATTGGAGGAGAGGTATTCTGTAGATTTACTACGCTAGTGACACAGCACAAACACTACAGTGCTAGTCTGGACAAGTTTCCAACAGTCCTTACCTCTGCAACAGCCGCTATTGTATCATGAGTCGCGAAGACCCCGAGTCCAAGGTTCCGGAGTCTGAGTTCCCGAAACACGCAGCCCCTGAGGAAGTGCAGATTGCGGATGTGCGGCAGATCGCACAAGGTAAGACTCCTCAGAGGGCACAGTTGGCGCAGCCCCTCGAACACCTCTTCGGTGCACGTGGAAGGTTCGTTGCAGAAGACGCAAGTCAGAGGCCGCGCATTGAGAGCACCACGCACGTCTAGCTCCTGCAGCCTGAAGGGCGCCCTGGCGAGCTGTTCGAAGTGGCCGCGGTGACGAAGGGCGCATGACGGCAGGGTCAGTGCGCGTAGGCGGATAAGGCCGGCGTCAGCCAGAACGGAGCAGCATTCGAAGTTCGCTTCAAAATGAAAGCCAGCGAGATTCAGCTCTCTCAGATTGATGCATCCTCTGAGGAAGCGGAGGAAGATCAGGGCATCGTTGGAACTTGCGGAACACATCTGGGCCGCTGTCTCTAGTGGGGAACATTTCAGCGTCAACGCTCGCGTGTTAGGGTGCAAGTGGTAACGAGCCGCGGCTTCGAGAGTTGCAGGCACGTCGTCTTTGATCACAATAAAGATGTTCGAAAAATCTCTCTGTACTAGGTGTGCCGTCCTCCTGTCCAGGACCACGCAGTTCGTGGATGGCCTTGGATTATTCCTCACGACTACGCTCGGACAAATGCGCAGGCTTGCCTTGAAGAGGTTGAAAACATTTTCGGGCGCGGGAGCTAGACCGTATGCGTCCACAGGCTCTGTTCTGCCCGTTTCGTGGGCTACCACGGTGCGACGGTCGTCGGTGAAGGTGAATGTTTCAAACTTCCCTGCTGTGCCGTAGTGGTAGCTTTCGAGCACACTGTACGCGCTTGTTCCAACCGTTCCCCCAAACGTCATTTCGTGGTAGTGCAATTTGCGAAGACTGGAACAACGCTCGAGAATGGAGCACAACGTAAGGTGGTTGTCCATACTCTGTGACATCTCTACGTACATGCCGCGCAGGGTTTCAGGCATTTGTGGCGGCATGTCGTCGTTCTGACGCTTCCATAAAAAACCTTCGTCCGTCGGGTCGACTCCACTTAAGACGATAGACCATTCGAGGAACTGCAGACAACGGAGCCTATCTTGAAGGAGGCGAAGCACAGCTGTCGGCAACAGACGGGTGTTCGCGCAGCGTAGAGTGGTCAAATTGACGCAGCTGTGGACGCACCTTTCCATCGTTCTTGAGTCGGCTGCCAGGAAGTCATTCACGTCGAGTTCCGATATCGCCACCGCCCGGCTATCGTCAAGGTAGTCTCGAAGAGTGCGTGCCGAGCAGTTTGGGAGAAACTTTGTGGTTCGCACAACGCACGGGTCTCCAGCCAGACTTGACAACTTGCGCGAAGTTTTTTCGACGGCCATCAGGTCTTCGGGCCCCAGCAACCGCAAGATGTAGCTGATTATCTCCGTCGGCAGAGACTGAAGGGGGAAGCTTTCTTCGCAAGATGCCATGACGGCCACCGTGAGGGCTTGAGTGGTTTCAGCGATACTCGCTTCCGCGGATGCCGATATCACGAAACAGGCCCGGTTGTCTCAAAACTCGTCGCGTCTTCGAAAAAAACCGGCGCTGCGCCTAAGCAATCGCGTCCGCGCGCGGTAAAATAAAACAAAAACAGCGGGGAAGGACCTCCGCAGAGGGCGTAGCTTTGCGTACTGCTGCAACTCAGCTCGCCGGCGCGGCGCCGCGGGGGGGCATGGCCGCGCGCGGCGTCGATTCTTCTCGAATGTTGGAAAGTTTTGCTTTGTGTCGACGGAAAGGGGGTGAACTTGTGCGCACCAAAGTGATACTCTCCCCCCTTCGCTCCGACACTGATGACTCACGTGCCGCGAACGACCTAGATTGTTCTAGAAGGCGGTTTCCGCGCTCGACCAATGGGATCGCGCGCCCGGCGCAAGGAGAAGGAGTTTGTGTAGTTGAAGCTGCGTGTATGTGCGCGCCAGCCCTGGTGCGAACAAACAGACGCGGACTGCGCCTATAAATGAGGGGCTTCAACCGCTGTCTTTTACCATGGGTATAGTGATGCTAGAATACCTATCTAGTGGCGCGAACGGAGGCGCGCGGCAGGCAGCATAGCAGCTGAGGCAAAAGGCCTCTCCACGCCGCAAGGGGCGCTACTGCGCCTTTTACTAGCCCCCCGCTGCTGCTGCCGGGCTGCTTCTTACATTCGGAACGGCTCTCTGGGTGCTGAACTGGCTGAAACGAAGTGTTTTGTCTGCGTTCTACGTTTCGGTTTGGCTCCTCGAGCTGTAAACTGTGAGTGATCCGGAGAAGATCGTCTTGCGTGTGTGAAGTTCGTGCTATAAAGACACTACAGAGAGGCACGATGCCGAAAAGGAAAACGAACTCCCATTGCTTTGCCCCGGGCTACAGTGAACAAGAATCTATCCGAGTGGCGCGAACGGAAGGGCGCGGGCGTGCCGTTTGGCGTAGAAACCACCGGGTGGCGCCACTGCAACTTTTTCTAGCGGCGTCGTCGCTGGAGTTAGTGTGTGTTTCTCCGAGTCGTTGTTCCGGTGTGGTGTACTAATAAGCCTGTAGCTAATAAACATGCATGCCATTTGCTTCAACTAGCTTCAACGTAACCTCATAGGCACCTTTTTTTTTTTCCCTTTTGAGCATTTCGGCGATGATGAAAAATCGCGTCGTCGTATGCCGTCTGCTACCGAGAACGGGCGCCGGGCAATGAGAGAGGCTCACAGATTTGCCGGTGGATGTTAGTTGTCTAGGTGCATCTTTTGCCAGGCTGATATTGTTTACCTGCGATTATAGTTTGGTGCCATGGGCTTTAACGTCCTAAAGCAAATCAGGCTATTAGGGACGCCGTAGTGGAGGGCTCTGGATATTTCGACCAACCGGGTTCTTTAACGTGCACTGACATCGCGTACAGTACACGGGCCTCTAGCATATCGCCTCCATCAAAATGCGATCGGCGCGGCCGGGATTGAACCGGTGTCTTTTGAGTCAGCATCCGAGCGCAATAACCACTGAGCCACCGCGGCGACTTAATTATAGAGAACTACACCTCTCAATCATTTCTGTGCGCGCGCCTACGTGTGATCTAGTCTTATAAGGAAATCAGTTTTTTCCTGAGACGGTTAAGCGGCCTCAGAAACGCATTTTGTTCAGAAAATTTTACCCATGACTGAAAATATTTCCAACCCAATTTTCGGAAAATTTTACTTGCAGTGTATGCATGACCATAGCCTCCTTTATACTTTCTGTGCCTGTCAACGCGCCGCGCGAACCATACAGCGGCGCCGTCGGGTAAAGTTGCGCGGCGCTGCCGCTCCCGCTGCTGAGGGCGCCACTGACGTAGGTGTCGAGGCGCACTGGTGCGAATGCCGGCGCGAGGATGGGAGCGCTGTTATTCGCTCGCGGGATAACTGCTACTAAGCATGAATCGTACAAACTCGTTATATTTACTCGTAAAGCAGACATCCTCTAAGCATAACAAGTGATCACGTTAGTTGTTAGCCAGTAACACCAACGCTATGACATGTTATGTGAGGCAGTTTCAAGATACGTGGGCATGGCTCGAAAAACTACATGACTGCTCCGCTAGCGTAAGTGGTTATAGTACAGTTACAATGCTAGTCTACGCTGCGCTAAAACAAAACTTAAGAAGAAAGGCACCAACATTTATTTACACATTTCACAACAGCCGCTGTGCTACAAGAGTAGCTACTTTTACAGCTTCATTACTTTTCGTGAGAGTGGCTTCTGCCGAAACAGCGGCTTATACAAATCATTCTTGTCTTTTATCGAACAGGCGTAGTTCACCAGCAGCGGTCTGATGAATCTAGTTGCCACAAGTAGAGAAAAATGTTCACGGTGACTGCTGTCACTGAAAGGGCACTTCAGCAGCCTTGATTTACAGATGGCTGGAACAGCTGCATCTGTCAGGTTCTTCAGTGGATTTTCAAGTCGTGGGTTTTATTTTAAGCTTGTCTCCACAAACAGCCGCAGCGTGTCTAAGACAGAGTAATTCGTCAGATGGGTAAAGCAGCCCACCACGGTCCTGTTCTCGCGTGAACTGCTCGAGTGGGTTACCAGTAGGTGGCTTGGTTGTGAGTAAACAGCACTGCTCACATTCCATATGTTCACTTATCACACGAGCAATGTAGCCACCTACATAGAACGTGGCCGACAGCTGCAATGTAGGTAGAGAAGCAGGGACATGCTGCACGTCTAAGCGTCCCAAGATTTCCAAAGCAGCCTTTGGAAGCTCATCGATCCTCCCAAGTGCACATAGCCCTGCAGTCCTAAGTCCAGTGCTGTGGTGACTCTCATGATATAGCACGTTGCTGTGTTCAGATGTCGCGGCAATTCCCGTCTTCAAGACTTTTTCTAGTCCTGAGAGTACTGACCGCACGTCAAGTTGGTCGTTGCATCCCAGTGACCGCCTCAGGGTTCCAAACAGCGCTTCAATCGGGTCACTGCTGAATTTCCGCGTTAGTACAAAACAGAACTTCTCCTCAGCTAACAGATAGCGAATGCAGCAAGCAGTCGAGTATGTTGTGAGCAGAAGGGCCTCGTACGTTTCGGCTGTGAAAAAGGCACGAGGATAAGTTGCATCTTTCTTCAGTTGGTCGATATATAGCGGAAATGTAACTTCCAGCCATTCCAGCCTAGAATCATTTTTGTCGTCAAAGTGCCTGACGTCAGGGAAATTTTGCTCGATATGTTGGTACTTGTTGCTGGTGTCGTGCAGTAGGAACCACCGATGGATGTTCTTCATAAAGAGTATTGTGGGTCCCGCATAGGCAAATGATGAATGGCAGCTTTGTCCTGCGTGCTCTTTCAAAAACTCCAGAGCAGATGTAACGCCTGGAGAAAAAACTTCGACAGCTCGTTTGACGTTCATTTTTTCAATATTGTTCGGAAAAACATGTTTTCTGGTTAGGCTCCTCACAGGTTTTACAATCCAATCTTTCTGCATCTCGTAGAGTTTCTTCAAGTGAGATGACGAAACCTCGCCTTTCTTTCCAAGGTCGCCTGCAAGGAACTGAGAGCGGATGTTTTTCAAGACGTGGCAATAATCAAAGCTTAAAAAAAGCAGCCGATCAGGATTACACGGATGCTGTATCCTGTACGTGAGGAATCCGCCGCAGAGGTCCTTCATGGCACTCACGTTTACTTTATGGTTGTCGCTCACAAGGCGCACCACCTTGAAGCCTGCCTCTTCAACCTTAGTGAGAACATATCGCATCAATTTGGACAGCTGTGCGCCATTCAGTCCTTTCGTAAAAAAGTACGATGCTGGTATTCTGTATGAAGTAGACAGGCCGTTAATTACAAAACAAAGCAAGGAATTTGCCAGTACCGGCGCACTGTCAAGATCGGTGGCCACACCCATGTCCACATGGCCTACGAAGCTATCTTGCTGCTTGTTGTACTGCAACCTTGGCTTTATTCGCATCTCGTCGACGATGAGAGAACATACTCTGGACTGCGGCGATTCAAGCTTGTCAAGCTCTGCTTTCAGCCGGGCTTGTACCAAGCGACTAAAACCTGTCTCTCCAGAGGTACTTCCAATGAAGTTTTGTAGTGTGTTCCTACTTGGAAGCTTCAACAATTTTTCCTTTCGGACGTGCTCATAGGCCTTTGTAGAAAGATGCCTAAGTACAATGCAGTGTCGCACTACATCTTCAGACCATGTTGGCATTTTTCGCTTGAAATTGACAACTTGGTTGAGCAGGAAAACTGCAGCAATGTTTTTTTCTTCCGCTTGTTCCCGGATATATGTTATATCTCCAAAATTACTGTCTTCTTTAAGCCTTTTCAGCTCCATTTTATATTTATCTACCGTGGTGCGAAGCCTCTCTATTTGCTTTTTTAAGTCTCTCTCCTTCCTCTTCCACTTGATTCTTTCCACTGCCAGCCAGTAGGAAGATCTGATGTCAGCTTGCGTTGTTTTGTCGGCGCGGACAAGTTCTTCTTCATGCTTTGTACAAGTGGCTCTTGATTGGTGTTGCGTCACTTCAAAATAGTTGACACTTGTAGTTGGAGCGGCTTCAGAGACCTCACTGTCAGCATCAGACGCCGGCATTTCCACGTTCGTGCTTTCGTCATGCTTCATGAGTTTTTTCGCTGGCTCATCTTGGCTATGGTGGGGCTGAAAAGCTGCTCTTTTTCTTCCGCTTACACTGTGCCTCTCCTTCAATACTCGAGGTTGCAAGTACGACGGGTAGTCACTGAACACTGATGGTACAACTCCCTTTTTCAGACGGCGCCGTTTGCCCTCTGCGAAGTCAGAGATTTTGAAATGTTTGCTGCATACCCTTGAATAGTTGGAAGTGCAGTTAGGTACCCAGTCATCTCTTCGTATTGCTTTCAGCCATTGCTCACGCTGTGCAGCTTCGACGGGGATCTCATGAAAAGAAACGCCGGGCTCCTTCTTTTTACTGTCCGACCGGCACAATGGTACGCAGCAGTACGCCATTGGGAGCTGTAAGAAGAACAATTTCGGTATCAGCTGTTACATTAATTGATTCATCGCGTCCTGCAAACAATTTTTTTTTCTAACTTGAAAAACAAGGAAAACAAACATACGCGTTGCATCTTTCGGTTTCGCTCACTCCAAAGCAATGGTCATAATAGGTAAAGCTTGTGTTTTTATTTTATCAAAGAATTTCACAATTAGCCGATACATTGCAAAAAAAATACTGCCCTGGAGCACATGTAGCATACCACACAGACGAGCTAACCAGGAAAGAAATTAGCACCGCAGACCAAAGAATACTAGCGCACATTTAATATTATTGCCTTACTGGCGCGTAATAAACAGTTTATGGTGCTGTCGTTATTTTTCACAGGCCTCAATGCGGCTGAATACGAGTTTGGCGGTTTCCGATGCAAGAGAGGGACACAACGATTGAACATTTTAAACTAATATAGCTTTCCATCGTTCGGTTAAGCTCACTTTAAAGTAGCCACCATAACAATAGGTAAATCTTCTGTTTCTATTTTTTCACAAAATTTCACAATTAGCGTATGTTGTAAAAAAAAATGCGCAGGAGTACATCCAACATACTACGCAGACGAGCTAGGCAGAGAAGCAATTAGCATTGGTGGTAGTGGAATTTTTATTAAAAATAATACAAAAAGGAGCATTTGCAGTCCAAAAAAAAAAACACGTGCACATCCCGAATTACTATTGCAGTACTGACGCGTGATAAACGCAGTTTTTTGTGCCGCCACTATTTTTCACAAGCCTTAATGCAGCTGAACACTACGCAGCGATAGCCGGAAGGATAAATCAAAGCTGGCACTCACCACTTGGTGCAATGCTGTATTCCTGCGGCATCGGAAGGCACAGAAAAGTGGAAGTAAGACCTTGCACACTGCAAAAAAGCCCACGTAACGACGACAGAGCAACAGCACGTGGCACGCGGCTATCCGGGCTGCTGTGGGCAGGCTGTGGGTGCCCCAACGTCGCTGTCGCCATCTCTCGGCAGCCAGCGGCGTAACTTCTCAAAGGAGGAGGAGCGGCGACGACGGCCGCGGAGCGCGGAGTTGACAGGCACAGAAAGTATAAAGGAGGCTATGGCATGACATAAGCCAGGTTGATAAATAATACACGGGAGGCGAGCATTATACATTTAGTGGCAAGTGCGGACATGTAAAAGAAAAACTGAAGCAAATATTGGTTTGATGGCAGGCCCATTATTGGTGTAACCAGCCTAAATTAGGTTACATAGAAATTTCATCCGTGGAAACAAGGCTGGGCTTAATTGCAGCTACCCTAACAGGGTGCTTCGCAAATCTAAGTGCATAGACTCATTTTCAGGGACTTTGAAGCTTGGCATTTCCGGTTGTTGCTGCTATTGATGCTTTTCATAAAGAAGTGAAGGCGGGTTGTTATGTAAAAAGCAGTGAGCTCGGCTGCAACATTCTCACAGTGGTCTGGAGAGCCATGTCGAAGCTCTGTTTTTGCCTTAACCACATCTACAATATCAATGATACTGTCTGCATGTAGTTCTATAGGAGGCTAAAACATGTGAAAGCATTTTCTAGGTCAGCTACAAATTTGTACAAGGCGGCAGCGGGATACAGAAGACCCCCGTTGCCTTTCATGCGAATGAACTGGGCTAGGTTTAAGTGCCCAGCCGCCTCTTTGGTCAACAAAACCAAATTGAGGCAGCTTTCACAGCCCATCTTCAGGACTCATTTCCCGGCCACATAACCAGCTATATAAAATATTAGCCGGCTGTCACTTGATGCCACAGTGAAAGGGAATGGTCTGGGGGCAATTTCGGGAACACCGCATTTGCTGCATCTATGTTGCCTGCATCTAGCAGTTTATCAACAATTTCCTGCCTGCTACTATGGGAGCTTTGCTGGCCAGCATCTGCATCCAAAAGGGAACAGCACGGATTTCTCGTGAAGAATGTCAAGTTTGTTGTCTCTTCGTATCGATGTTGTTGCGAAGAGCACGCTGGCGTCACTGTCGCAATTTATCCGGCACCAGGTCTTTGAGGGAAGCATCACTCCTCGAAGCATGTTAACTCTGAAGGGCTCGCACTCGGTGGGGCCTGCAGCTTCATTTAGAGCGTTCAGCTCGGAAATCGAAACATCGGTTACAGGCTGACGAAGCGCTTCCTGCGTGACATCTGCACTTTCATTCGGTGCGTCCTGTCGCTTGCTGTTGCTCCATGGCCTTCTTTCTGGCCTCCGTTTCGCTCTTCGGGCAGAAAGGTAAGACGGACAGTCAGGCAGGCGGGTAGGCACCGCACCATGTGCCATTGATGGCTTCCCACGGGGAAGTTGCACTTCGGAGCCATTTATCATGTGTATGTCGTCCCGCAATATGCACTCGGGCTCAAAGTGGCGCTCACAGACCGCAGAGGACTCAGTGAAAGGTTTGTCATCTCTTCGCAGATTGAGCTCCCAGTTCTTAAGTTCGTCGTCCGTGGGAGCGGCGAACAAAGACGCCTTAGGAGCTCCTGGATAACCGCTCCGACAGCCCGGGGCAAAGCTTGGGAGTCCGTCTTCCTTTTCGGCATCGTGCCTCTCTGTAGCGTCCTTATAGCACGAACTTCACACACGCAAGACGATTTTCTACGGATCACTCACAGTTTACAGCTCGAGGAGCCACGCCGAAACGTAGAACGCAGACAAAACACTTCGTTTCAGCCAGTTCAGCACCCAGAGAGCCGTTCCGAATGCGAGAAGCAACCCGGCAGCGGCAGCACGTGGCTAGTAAAAGGCGCAGTAGCGCCCCTTGCGGCGAGGAGAGACGTTTTGCCTCAGCCGCTACGCTGCCGCGCGCCTCCGTTCGCGCCGCTAGATAGGTATTCTAGTTCACTATACCCGGCGCAAAGACGCTGGCGCGGTTGCGGGCACAGAGACTGACGCGACGGCGGGCGCGCGCCGCTTCATCCCTGGCGTGACGTCACATATCACGTGATGCAGCGATGGTGGCGCCGCCGCCGCGTCGCGCGCGACGGCGCGAACCGAAGCGTGGAGGCCACCGCCGGGAGGCGACCGACGGCGCGA
Source organism: Amblyomma americanum (assembly GCF_052857255.1). Lineage (NCBI taxonomy): Eukaryota > Metazoa > Arthropoda > Arachnida > Ixodida > Ixodidae > Amblyomma > Amblyomma americanum. The sequence continues at coordinate 79,172,442 of NC_135499.1, forward strand.
TATGAGGCCCCATCTGCAGCCTGTGTGACGTCATCACGTGACGTCATGTCACGTGACCACACTTCAGGGTCAATGGTGGCCACCGCCGGGCGTCGCGCGAAGGCCCGAAACCTACGTTAATATGCTTCGCATAATAAAACCAACGTCCCAAAAGTGTACTCTAGGGCCATTACTGCTTCGTAATATCACACCGCATCATGACATACACCACAGACTGTTCTCGGCTTCATCACGGTGGCATTTCTTTTGGCTTTTGTTCTGGTTACTTTTTCGTGCTTTCCCACGTTTACGAAAACCTCTTTTAGCCTTACGCGAGAAATTTGTTCTTCTCTGCCCCCAGTATTCGATAACTTTTCATCACGAGAACCTATTCTGGTGTATCTTCGAACGTCATCAAGCCGAATTAATTGGCGCTGAATTCATTCTCAAGGGCATCAGTTGCATCTCAAAAAATATTCAAGGAATATGTGGTTATCAGGTCAGAGTGAAACGTTTCTGTAAAATAGGTGTAAATAAAAACCGAAAAAGTAAGAAATAAATTTTTTCAAAATTAGTTACACTAGATCGATATGGTTTTCACAGAGATGGAAAGGAAAGCGAGGGCATTTTTATTAAAGAAATTTTTTATCGTCACATTTGTCGTGTTTACAACGCAAAGGTGCATCTTTGGTGTGTCAGTCGGCTATAAAATGGAAATTCAGCGCTAGAAGTCGAAGAAAAAAATCGCAATAGAATTTATCGTTTTTCATAAAAAAATTCAAACCTTTCTCTGCGTTTTTGTGAAAACTGCATGGTGCATCTTAAAATACCGCTCGAATTACTTCATTTTTATTATTTCTGTGACATATGAATGTAACAAACCACGCACCCGTTATTCCCCGATGACTCCGCTAGCTTATAACCAAGACTGTAACCATCTTTCTCCGTAGCATTGCTTCAATTTCAGTTATAGAAATCGCGATCAGCAACGGTGGTAACGAACAGACCTGTCTGAATTATTTGTAAATGTCGATCACCGGCCTGTTATGCAGAGCTTCCCACGTAAATTTCACTTTATTGCTCCGGAACATTTCTTGATGTAACTAAAGTATTTTATCAGCGAAGCTGCCCTCTACGGGATATTGCGGTATATGGATGTTTAACGTCCCAAAACGACTCACGCTATGAGGGACGCCTTTGTAAAGGGAGCCGGAAATATCGACCACCTGGTGTTCTTAAGCGTGCGTCGACATCGCACAATACATGGGCCTCTAGAAGTTCGCCTCCATCGAATTTCGACCGCAACGGCCGGGATCGAACCCGCATCTTTCGGGTCAGCAGCCGAGCGCCGTAACCACTGAGCCGCCGAGGCGCTACATTCGGGTATTACACAGGTGCTCACGACTTATGGAATCGCCGCATTACTGATATCCTGGAAGGTTAAAGCGAACCACCTGTTCGTCGTGCTCACTAATGTATATATTATACGATATATACAATGTATATATTATACAATCACGAGGGTGGAGTCTAAACCAGCTTCTGTGGCCCGTCTTATCATTGGGGCATAAATATATTCTATATTAAAGACGAAACGTTCATGCCGCCGCGGTGGCTGAGTGGTTATGGCGCTCGGCTGCTGGCCCGAAAGACGCGGGTTCGATCCCGGCCGCGGCGGTCGAATTTTGATCGAGGCGGAGTTCTACAGGCCCGTGTGCTGTGCGATGTCAGTGCACGCAAAAGAACCCCAGGATGTCGAAATTTCCGGAGCCCTTCACTACGGCGTCCCTCATAGTCTGAGTCGCTTTCGGACGTTAAACCCTTATAAACCAAACCGAAGAACCATCCTCTGACCTCCTACCGGCTCTGAAGATAATTCTGAATATGTACAGAAAAACTTAGATCGAAGTACAAAACCAGCACAGGGGGCCTTCTGCTACGAAATTATGCGGCCATTATTTATCTAAGAGGGCACTGTGCTTGCTGCACCCTTTTTGTCTAAATAAATAAAGATGTGTCAACAGCCGCAGTAAGTAACATTCATGCATCGCCATAATGGCCAAGAAGTGCTCTGTGAAGCATTTCCGAACAAGTTTGTCGAAATGAACCTTTTTCTCGCTTTTGGGAACATTCGAATGTAGAGAAATAAATTGCTTGCAAACGTTCAAGGTCCTGTCAAATGTAGCGACGCTCAAAGAAGCATCATAATGTGCTTCTGCGTTCTTTCATTTTATTTTTGCTCCTCATTTTTTTTAAATTTGTGGTTCTTCGGTTCGCTATTTCTTTCTTTAGTTATTTCTTCAAAAAAGTCCTTTCCTACTGACTTCAGGAAACATGAGCTGCCGGTGGTGCAACTGCAGGACCAACGCAAACTGAGCGGACAATAACCAATTTTTGTGCAAACTTTCGTTTCACCCTCAAAGGGCACTACAACAGCTCCTGCTTTTTAACATCGTTTGCTCAGGTAGATGCGTGAGTAAAAAAGATTAACACAAGTAAAGGGCCACTGTAGCGGCAGATGACCACTCGCAGTCAAGCGGATACAATGGTAACGGCGGTAACAAGATTCCCAGGCCTCTTGCGGTGTCCGTTATTAGGGGGGTTTAATTCAAAGTTCTCTTCTCTCTGTCGCTCGATTTTGCTGCGTAATCAATACTTCATGAGGTCTGACCGGGTATTTAGGATGTGCCTGGCTTGAGCATCAGTGTGATCCTCGCGCAACCGATTGCAACTTGAAGCGGCACGTAGCGCCGGTGTTGGGAGCGGGCTCTCCTACGCGCGGAGGGAAGCCCGACGTTAAAGCGCGCAGTATCTTGGCTGGCTGCCGAGTTCTCTGTGGAACGCGCAATCGTCCTCTGTAGAGACCACATCGTAAACCTTTGTCTGCCAATCCAGAAGACGTGACTGGACGCAAATAGGAATTTAGGAATTAACGGCAGATACGACGGCCCGCGCTTTAACTCGTGGCCTAATGTGTGCATTCTAGACCGTCACCAAAGTTAGACCTACAACAAAAGCAAAGACTAACCAACAGCTAAATCAAGTCTTGCCGTGCTTTCCTACGACTCACTCGGTTTAACCTTAGTTGGAGCCCCGCATTTTTTTTTTAATTTAGGCTTCCTCGCGTCGGAGGACGATCACGAAAGTCATATGGAATGTCACGAACGGCTGCCCAACGCCTCAAGTGCGATAACGGTATTGGACACGGAAAAATCGGCGCGACGCACTCATACAATATATAAACAGTGGACAATACGGTCGGATACAACTCAAAAATGCAGCAGCATCCACACCTCCAAGGATTGACACCATTGCAGGAAATAGCGTCGCCGCAAATGCGTGAACGAAACAATCGAAAGTGAACTTGGAAGGGCCCTAATGATGTGAAGATGAAATAGACTTCTATTATGCCCTTATCCTGGAATCGTGCATGAAGTGGAGGTCTTCAAAAAGGTACGTTGCAGTGACGACAAGGTTTTTGAATTAGCTTAGACCTGAAGAGAGAACTGCAGAAACGAGTGAAGCGGAAGCCCATTAACGAGTTAGCGGTAAGAGGCAGAGTAGAGGAACTCAGGATAACGCTGCAGAACAGACATTCGGCCTTACCTGAGCACAATGATCTTAATGTTCAAACAATGAACGATAATCTCACAGCTATCGTTACGGAATGCCCCGTAGAAGTAACCGGCAGAATAGTTCGACAGAACACAGGAAAAGCTATATCCGTAGACGAAAGACCTGATTCAGAAACGCCAAAGCACAAAACGACTAATCCTACAGACAAAATAGAACTGGTAGAGCTATCGAAGTTTATAAATATTTGAAGGCAGCCAACATAATAAAGTTTAATGCGGGGAGAAAAGAGCATAGTCGGAAGTATGGAGCCAGCATGAAAGCGGCTAAGTGGAAACTAGGCACAGGTAAAACCTGATGTATGCGTCATGAAATAAAGAGGCCAAATTCACGAGCAATATCGAGAAGATAGTTAATGTAGCCGAAGAGCTCTACGCAAATTTGTAGAGTAGGGAGCGTAATCAGAACGTCAATAAAAATAATAGCTGCGCGTAGCAATGGTACATCTCACCAGTAAAGGAAGAGCAAGTAATGAAAACCTTAGGAACAATGGATGGGGGGGGGGGAAGAAAGTTGATGGTGAAGATCAGATACCAGCAGATCTGCTGAAGGATGTAGTGCAGATTGTGGTCGAAACTTTAGACATCCTGTATACACAATTCTTTATGACCTCGAGCATACCGAAATGACTTTAAATCGAAGCCCTTGGAGATGGCTACTAGGCTGCTGTCCTCGACAGCGTTTTTTTATTTCGCTCAAAATTGTAACGTAGGCGTGCCGGGTACATAAAGGCGGCGCCAGATTACGTACCCACAGAATCTGATTAGTGAAATGGAAAAAGAAGAAAAAACTGTTCCAGAAACAAATACCGTCGTCTCCTGCGATTGGCGCCAGGTACAAAAAAGAATGCCGCTCCAGGAGCTTGCTCTCAGCCTCTGCGTTGCAGACTTCGGCGCATACGCGTCGAGCGGCTGTGCGAGGTAGTGAAATATGTTGCGGTCTGCTGCGTATCATGACGTAGATACGGTCGGACGTTCGGCAGCACCCTTGGACAAACCAAGTGGGGTTACTTAATGCGAAAGACTCGCAAGGCGGTTGTGAAAGGATTGATTGAGCTCGATGCGTTGATGCGAGCGAGGGTGCAACGTACACTTTTAGGTCGAGAAGTGATGGTGCACCCGCGAAGCATGAGTAACGTACAACACGTGCCTAAAGTTGCACAGAGACACTGGCGAATATCACAAACAGGAGTAGGATATTTGTAATCGCCTAAGTGGTGAATGGGAGCGGGAAGTGAAAGCTTTGGCTTGCATGATGGCTTTGTGTCATTGCTCATCACAAGGATCGAGGACAGCTTTGCACTCACCAGCCACAGTTGAATGCAGGAATTGAGGCTTTTAAGGTGTTTTTCTTGGCGAAAACTATTCCCTCCGTGACAGGAAAGGAAGCAGCCACAGCTATATTTTTGGAGTGGAGCCGCCACTACTTGAGAGGCGCCGGAAGTGGAGTCTAAATCCTCGCAGGGCATGAGTCCCTGTCCGAGGAGAACGCCCGCATTCTTCTTAGCAATGTCAACTCTCTGTGGAAAACCCCTTTTTCCTAAGCGCCCCGTCGGCTACCGTCAGGTCAGCAAGAATGCGAAAGCTTTTCATCGCTACCTTTCACATTTATCGGAGAGGTGGGGGGGGGGGGGGGGAAGGGGAGTGGAATAGTATGTGTGTGCGTGGAAGGCCTCCACGAAGTGTGTTTCGGGCAGAAATGCGTGCTTAGCAACGTAATCCGGTGCGTAAATTTTAGGCAACGCGTTGCACAAAACGGTTGATGATCAAGCTTGCACACAGCAGCGCATGGAAGCTGCAGAACGCGGAATATCGGAGTGAATCTCGTCAAGGAGAACGCCTTTACCACGCATATCTTATTGTCAACTTCAATATGCAAAGCAGAAAAAAATATTTTTTTCTGGCATTAATACAATATTAAGCAGCGCGAAAACTCCCCCACCTACATAATTTGAATAGAGCCTACCCTCACATCATCCAGTGATTTACTCATATTTTGCTTCGTGGGCCTGCATGCACATTTGTGGTGTACGTCGTATATACATTTCTTCACAAATATTAGCATGGATTAGCTTGGCTACGCCAAGATATATGTAGCGAAGCTAAGACATAGCTTGGTTAGCCTTGGTTACTCTTGATTCCCGGTCCAGGTTAGTCTGGTTGTATGATCAGTTTGTTTCTCGTGGTTCGTCACGCGATTGGTCACGTGACCAGTCACGTGCTTTGTCACGTGGTGCGGTGCGACCATGGAGGGAATGCGAGAACGGCGAAACCGTGAGTTCGTGGCCGATGTAGCTTTCACTACAAAAATGAAGAATGCTAGCAGTAATTTTGCCTGCTTTTCCATTCGTGGAAATGCAAAATATTTAGGCTTGTTGAACTAACGCTTATCGTTTACCACAACCGCACAGAGGCAGCCACACTGTACGTGCGATGGAAGTGCGTACAACATTCTTTGTGGTGGAGCAAAATTGTTGCATTGTCTTGAGCACTCCCAGAAAGCCTCACCTCCCTTGCTGTACACACAAGCAACACAAGTCAGGCAGCATCGTGCAGTTTCTTCGTTGTAGGATAACAGTTATGTACCTACCTTAATATCAAGCAGCTCCTTTCAAAGCCTGATCAAGTACAGAAGAGGAAGCTTCCGTGTAAGTGAGAAATGTTTAAAGCCAGGAAGGGTGGAGAGGTCAGATGCAGGAATGTTCCTTCGCCTGTTATTCCACTGTGGAGCAGGGAAGGAACATATAGGTAGATAGAGAAGGTCGGTGCTGACGCCATATTACAGTGAGACACTCGCACTGTGCAACATACTTTATTTATTTGCTTGGTTCTATGGGGTTTATCATTCCAAAGCGACTGAGGCTATGCGAGATGCCGTAGTAGAGAGCTCAGGATAAATTCGACGACCTCGCGTTCTTTGCCGAGAACTGACTTGACACACTACACGGACCTCTAGTACGGGCCTCCACCGCTACGGCCGGGATTCAACCTGCGTCTTTCGTGTCAGCAGCCAAGAACTATAACCGCTGAGCCACCGCGGCAGCTTTATTTGTGTGATGCAAGAACGTGTTAATTTAATGTTCATATCTACACACTCATTCCCTAATACACGTCACACAAAGCTTGAACACGTGTTTTGGGGCAGGCATTCCGGCTGGTCTAGCACGCAGTGTTTAAAGACACACTAACTGGCACCATAAGCCAAAGAGCTGAAGGGGGACAAACATGATAGTAAACTTACAGGCACTACAGACAAGGAGAAAATTAGTTTATTTCCATACTCGTGTGCTGAGTAAAGTAGAGGATAAACTGGTGGTCAAGATAGATGTAAGTGGAATTAGTGTCTTTTATTGAATAAAGAAATCAGCTATGATAAAGCGACCGAGAAAATTTCAATATCTTGGGGGAAGTTAAGTGCACAGAAAGTGATATTGCACAAAATTTATGCCCTCTGAAATATTAGCTGTTTCTAAGGAATAAAATACTATGCGTTGCTGCCAATTTCATTTTGAAGCTCAAGCGAAATTTCGGAGCAAGTGAGCGGAAAAATAGACTGCCTTTCTGTAAAGTGTCACACCAAACAAATTTGTTTTTGGTACACAAGAAAAGTTCATGACTACTGCAGGACATGTGATGGCAATTACAATAGTGAGACAATTGCAGCTGCCACATAGCAAAAGTGGTAAACGCGCTCACATCAGGGTCATTGAGGCAGATTGCTTTTAGAACAAGACAAGTCGCAACGCGTAAACGAAGTGTTATGTGGTATATTTGCGGATTAATACTTACGATTTCTCGAACTGGCAAGTCCAGTAGATTCTGTGTTGAAACAAACATAGCAACTCGTCCATTGATGCCCCAGCCACACCAGAGGCAAATTGGGAGATCAGATTGAGATTTTTGTCAAATTCGCTTAATAGCATTAGCAGCAACGAAGAGACAAATTGACAGTAACAAGTCTGGTAAAAGTGGAGCCTTACACAGCCAAACTGCTCGAACAAGCGGACTTTATCTAGACATATCACACTCTCATTAGTTTATTGCCCAGTTACATTACACTCACTCAAAATGCAAAGTGATCGGGAGGTGCGCACAAAAAATAAACTAGAAACCTTCAAGCACGTCAGAGTCCACACCAAGCGGGATCTCCGCTAGCCTCCACGGATTCAAGCATCCAACACGCGGACCACAAGTTTAACACAGCGGAATCCTTCCAGAGACCTTCAGCAAGCGAGGTATTGGAATCCCGTTCTCAAAGAGGCCGGAATCAGCACCAAGCCGGATGCCTGTCAGCCTCTAAGTCACGACCGGACCGCACCGTCTCGTTCGGTCACCGCAACGCAACTACCCTAGCCCTACCTCGGGCGCGCCTTCCGTCCGTTTCCCGCATGTTTCTCACTTCTAACTCATCACCGGTCCCCTCGCTCTCTCCTGAAGAAATTAAACAAAAAGCTAAAAAAGGCTGCCCCCGTCTGGAAGACGTTGAAGGAACGAGCGTTAGCTGTTCGGTTTACTGGACGAAGAAGGTGAAGAAGGACGCGTCTTTTGTCTACTTACACCCCCTCAAGATACGCCCCAAACGGAACTTGTGTCGTTTGGGGGGTGAAGGTGGGCGTAGAATTCGGCTTGCGGCGCGATATGGTAACGCTTCAATTAGCAATTGCATGTATACAATGTTTACCGATTATTTAACTGCGGTTTTTTTCTATAGCACAACCCCGAGGGTTTTATTTGCCTAACAAATTCGGTACACAACTGTCCCCGGATGGGTGCCCCTTGTTGTCCGACTGTATATAACGGAACGATTGTATACCCATATAGCAGACCCACGTGACAGTCTTCCTCCCGTTGTGGGGTGTTTTGGGGGGTGAGAGGGGAAAGAGAAGTGTGGGCGCAATCAATTTTAATGGCCGCCGTCTTGAATTCGAGGAACCGAAACTATGCCGCCATTTCGTCCCCTGACGTCATTCTCACATACATCCACCTCTATCCACCATATTGCACCGAGACATCATCATTGGCACGCGGCAGGTGGCTGTAACTACAATCCGATTGTAGATGGCGCTACAAGTTTTCATGCGAGATATGCTGCTCTCTAGTAACCGCCACAGATGGCGCTGTGATCTCAGGGTTCTAGCAGACCCCGCTAAGCCTCGAAACGTGATCAGTAAAAGCTAGAAGTCCTAAAACAAAAATAGCCAGAGCAACTATCAAGGATGGCACGATTGAGCAGGCCGAAAAGGGCTGCCATTGCCCTGGCTGCGTTAGAGGGCTACCGTGCTCAAAGGTCCCTAATAATTCTAACAGACTCGCAAACAGCGTGCAGGGGGGGGGGGGGGGGGGTGCAGCGTTCGCATCCTAAAGACAGCCAAATTAGCGCCGAAGGAAAAACAATTGCAAACACATAATAATGTGGGTACCGGGACATACAGGCATCGCGGGGAATGCCGAGGCGGATAGGAGAGCTCGAAAGCTTACAAACCGATCCTCCAACCAAACCAGCCTCGAGCAGCCTGACGCCGAACTAGTGCCCTTAGGATACTCAGAAATTCTGAATTACTAAAGGGGGTCAGAATTATATATCCCCCACCTCACAAAGATGTCCTCCAGCAGGAAGCGGTCTATTGGAGACAGCTACAAACGGGAACTTTCCCGAATCTAAACATGCTAGGCAAGATCCACCCAGGGCTATATAGCAGCCACGTTAATTCATACAACGTTGTGTGAAAAGAGAACAAATGCGGCTGCAATAAACAGAATCCCGAGTGCGGAGCAGTGGGAGAGGATGCTTTCCAGCGAGGATTCGGCGGTCCAGGCAGGACTGGTCCGGAAAGCCTACCTGGCGGCAAGACTCAGTGGGGCCCTGGACTAGGGGCTCCAACCCTGCCACAAGAGCCACAGACCACATCAAAAGATGTGAAGAGTGCCTCTACACCAAGACCCAGCCATATATTTCCATGAATAAAGTTATTACTACTACTCTTAATACAAGGAAAAACCACAACTACTTACGCACTACTTCCACCGACGGCAGTTAAGGTACAGAAATTCCTGCACGTGCATGGCACCGTGGGTCCACCAGCGCCCAAGCACTGTTACTCAAGCCATGCAGTGCACACAGAAAATTTGGTTTTTCTACCCGACGCGAAGACGCGCACATGTTCCCAGCATCCAGTCTCGAGGGGTCCTGTTCTCGACGCGGACGGCTGCCGTTCCGCGCCATATTGTCTCTCTGATTGGCTCAGAGCGCGTTCACATGGAAGTCACGAGTTTCAAATTTGTGGCGCGAAACCATCAGGCATCGAAGGCGCTTTTTGCTGTGACGTCAAATTGACATGAGCATGAAGACTGTTTTTAACACAGCTATTGTTAGTGTCTGGTTGGAAAATGTTAGTGTCTGTGGAGGGGAAACGATGCTACGGCTGGCAGGGAAGAAAACACCTGCATTCGGTTTAGCAGTTTGTAAAAAAATAGCTGCATACCGAGAAGGACCACTTCTTGAAATCTGATTGGCTGTCATTACTTTTACGTGAATAGCGTGATGCGCAAGCTTTATGAAGTGATGTCGAAATGATGTTTAGTGATACAAAGGAAATGTTGCCTTTGCTGAAAAATGCCGCGTTTGGCAGCCATAAATTGGGTCAGCCGCGAGATGGACGATTTATGCTAATGAGAAAATGCAGAATGTAACACTAAATTATACGGCTGTTAGCTCCCCGTAGTTCGGTAAGCATTTATTTGAAGTCATCATCTGTACAGAAACATCTTCATTTTGATTTCAGATGGCATTGAAACAACTTCATGATGCTACCTCTTAAATAATCAACCCTTTAGAGCATTTATTATGACAGCGTAAATTTCCAGACGCAGAAGAGCTCTAGCCGCCATCCATTGAAAAACGCATCTCTCATAGCGAGAAACCATCGGTCCGCGTGGTTGCTACAGCGCGTATATTGAGGTATACGTTGCTTTCGTTCGTTCGAAAACACTTCTGGGCGCGGAAGCTAGACCGCATGCGTGCACAGGCTCCATTCTTTCCGTTTCGTGGGCAACAACTCTGCGACGATCATTGGTGAATGTGAATGCTTTCAAAATTCCCTGCTCTGCTGTAGTGGTAGCTCTTTAGCACACCGTGCGCGCTTGTTTCAGCTATTCCCCCAAATGTCATTTCGTGGAAGTGCAAGTTGCGAAGGCTGGAACTATGCTCGAGAGTGGAGCGCAAGAGAAGGATGCTGACCAAACTCTGTGACACCTCAACGTACATGCCGCACAGGTTTTCTGGTATTTGTGGTGCCATATCATTGCTGGGACGCACCATTCTAAAACCCTCATCCGTCGGGTCGACTGCACTTCCTATTGACAAATCGAAGAACTGCAGAGAACGCAGCCTATCTTGAAGGAGGCGAAGCACCGCTGTCGGCAAGAGACGGGCGTTCGCGCAGCGCAGTGTGGTCAGATTGACGCAGCAGTGGACGCACCTTTCCGTCGTTCTTGAGCCGGCTGCCAGGAAATCATTCACGTCGAGTTCAGATATCGCCACCGCCCGCCTATCGTCCAGGTAGTCTCGAAGAGTGCGTGTCATGCAGTTCCGGAGAAGCTTTGTAGTTCGCACAACGCACGAATCCCGAGCTATTCTTGACAACTTACGCGAAGTTTTTTCGACGGCCATCAGGTCTTCGGGAACCAGCAACCGCAATATGCGGCTGATCATCTCCGTCGGACAGAAGGGGGACGCTTTCTTCGCAAAAAGCCTTGGCGGCCACCGTCAGGGCTTCAGTGGTCTCAGCGATACTATCTTTTCCGGCTGCCGATATCACGAAGCGGGCCAGGTTGATCTAAAATACTAGTAGAAGAACCGCGCGTGCTTCACCCGCTTATGCCGTACGTGAGTGGCCTCACGCTTGTTGGTGAATAAATGGATTGCGGGTCAGCGCATGCATGCTGTATATGTATCACACGGCTGTCCCAGAACCACTTTCTGAGAGCGGACACAATTGATCTCGTGGTTACGAGGCATAAAAGTGCCGTTAGTTACACTTGGCCTCTTATCAGCACAGAATATGGAAATTCAACCACATCGATATCAATGAATTTAACTCGCCCCTAGAAACATGGGCAGATCCCACTAAACAAGATGAAACAAATAATTACGAATTCGTTACCCTTTTAATTCGAAGTATTCTGGCTACTACAGTTAAGAAACGTTTAAGATGCATGTGGGCTAATAATAAATTTGTGAAATAAAATTAGCAGCGCCAATTTCCTTGTCCCT